>NC_046223.1:72069929-72386492 GCF_009819885.2 Catharus ustulatus | reverse complement strand
TGCAGATGGAAGTTTGCCACTTTGGGTCAGGTGCACAAGGAGAAATTTGCTGGACCAGTTTCTCAGCCAGCCCAGATGCCAGGGCAGAGGGTGCCCCAGTAACCACAGAAGCAGCACATTTATCATCTACCTCCTTGAAGAAACTGAGGCCCTATTTGCTTATTTTATGATGCTGTAGAATGTATAAAGGCCTTTTCCAGTGCTGAGTTGGGGGTGCTGCTTCTGGGGTCAGACACCTTCCAGGAAACTGGTGCCAGCCAGAATCTTACTGGACACCGTGGACAAGAGTGGTCATGTTGTGCCCAGGGTCACCTGCGCTCCAGCTGTCCTGTCCTCTGCTGCCTGGCCTACTCCTGCCTGCTGAGAGACAGCAAAAATCCATTACTTTATTCCCACATGAAGATGTTGTATTTGACAAAATGTAAACAGATGCCTGTGACTGAATTATGCACACTCTATTATAGCCTTAAAAATGGCTGGATTTGTGCTGGATGCTTCTATCCAGAGTTAAGTCCTGCCTTTTAAGGTTTTTCTTAACTTGCAAATTCATGTCATCTCAGATCTGCAACAAGTTTTTATTTCCTTTAGTCATTCAGAAAAATTACTGACAAGTTATTTTTGAGGGTCTTTTCAAGTCTTTTATTGATGTGGCATAATAATTTGCTGTCATATGAAGTAAAATCCTAGGGATTATGGACCATGTGAAACACTTCACATTTTCTAAAGGTCACATCCTGGCTGAGAATCTCTCGACTAACTTATTTCAAATACTTGATTGATCAAAGAATGTTCATAATGCCAAAAATTTAACTACTTTTTTTTTTTATAATAATAATAATAAATAGTGCAATTCTGTCTTTCAGAGTTACTGGTTTTCAGTATTTACTGTGCAGATTGAGGGAACAGTTGCAGTATTTTGGGTAGAACAAGACAGCCTTCCAAAGACTTGGAGGTTTTGAAGATGCACTTTTTGCCAATGCAGGTTTTTGATCTGAAAAGGAAAACCATTAATGGATTTTCTTTTAGTAAAGGTGTTTGTGATGGCACTACAGCTGGATAGATGTCACCTATTCTGCAATCTAAACATGAAAAAAGCAACTGACCAGGTTTCAAACAGTGTCCAGCACATCTATGTAACAAGGAGGAAGAAGAGTCTCACTGTCAAGATGCAGCTAACTGAAGTAAGATTCAGGGTTCTTCTTTTTGCAGTTGCCTGGATCTGAATACACCTGGTGCCTCAGTTTCCCAGCTGATAAAATGGGAGAGATACTACTTTCTTATTTGTTAACTCTGGCATGCTGCCAGGCTTCCCTCATTAATATTCTAAGATGCTTGCTGAGGCTCTGGGATGAAAATACTTCAGTAAAGTATGTAAATAGTGCAAAAAAAAAATTTAGCTACTCAGAGTGGATTAGTCTCCTTGTTTGGGTTACAGAATGAATGTCATCCACTAAACACCATGTGCCTCTTCATAGTGATTTTGTTTTAAATAATGCATCTATTTTGAGAATCTATTTAAAGAAAAAAAATTAGATCCGTGATTAAAACCATAAACCATTTGTGTACTTTTTATTTTACTTGTAATAACAAATTTTCAATAAGATTCATAATAACCTCAGATCCTATACATGTGAAGTGCAGTGGCTTTGTAAATTCTGTTGGGATTTTCTTGTATACAGAGAATATTTTTTAAATATGTCATTTTGAATCTAATATATTAAAAACTGAACATTGTCAAATCCATCTCTTATTTGAGAAGAATTTATCTTGTAATAAAGAAAAATTAATAAATCCAGATTTTATAAATTTGTTACTTATTCATGCTATTTTTAGATATGTGTTCTGGATTGACAGACTCACTGTTAATTTGATGAATAGAATGTTAAGGGATTGGAATGGACCTTTAAAATCATCTAATCCCAACCTCTACTGCCATGGGCAGTGAGTGATACCTCCCACTAGACCAGGTTGCTCAAGGCCTTATCCAACCTATCTGGGAACACTGCCAGGGATGGGGCATCCAAGCTGCTCTGGGAAACCTGTTCCAGTGCCTCACCACCACCACTCTCACAGTAAAGAATTTATTCCTAATAGCCACTCTAAGCCCTCCCTCTTTCAGTTTAAAGCCATTCCCCCTTGTCCTGTCACTGCATACCCTTGTAAAAAGTCCCTTTCCAGTTCTCTTGCTGCACCCTTTAGGTACTGGAAGGTGCTGTAAGGTTTCCCTGGAGCCTTCTCCAGGCTGAACAACCTCACCTTCCTCAACCTGTCTCCATAGGAGAGCTGCTCCAGCCCTTTGATCTTCATGACTTAGTCTGATTGTTTTTTCTTGAAGCTTTGTATCCAGGGAGCAAACCTGGACTGGCAGCACTGCCAGTTTCTGGGCACATGGTTGCCTGTGTGAGCTGTAGCCATTGCCCTACACACAGTTACAGGGTTGGAATATCCAGGGCTTGTCAGAAAGGTCCTCCTCCAGAAGTAGTTTAGACTTGTCTGCCTCAGTTACTGCTGCCAGCAGCCCTAAGTTTTTTGGAACCCTGTTTTCCACCTCTTTGGCTCTTGCCTCCAACAACTTGAGGGTGAGACAAAATAGTTGTATGCAAACCACAATTAAAGTGCTTTTTTTCCCCCACCGTAATTTGGGATCCTTACTGTTCAAGATGTGCTTTTGCTGTCAGCCAGTTAGTTCTGTGGTTAGTTGTTACAGGTTTTGCACAGCTTGGGAAATTGCCTGGGGAAGCAGTTAGTTAACATGTAGGCTGGCAGAGAACCTCCACACTGAAGGGCTGGGAGGGTCTGAGGATCACTGCAGCTCCCTGAGTATTGAGAATGGGAGAGCACTGCTGCAGCATGGCACTTCCCCAAGGATGCCAGTGGCAGACAGGCAGTTCTTGCTGGCAGATGGCAAGCAGTGTTTCACAGTTCAGACTTGAGAAACCAGGGGTTTAAAATTTTTAGGTGGTGTTAAACTTTGGGCCTATTTCTATACCTTTTACTGCAAACATTATATTTTCCCATTTCTTGAAGAGGGATATTGTAATATTGAAAGTCAAGCAATCAACTTGCTCTAGTACCTTGCTTGCAGCATTGTAGTATTCAGTGTTTGAGAAGAGCATCCGGAATGGGATGTCTTACTCTCTCATTACAGATTCACACAGGTTTGTGAAGGAAGAGGCTGTACCCTCAAAAATGGTTGCATGCCTTGTCACTCATGGAAACGTTGAACCCTTTCTCCAATCAATTTAAGATTCTGTTTTTCCTTCTAACATCCCACAGCAGTAAGCTGTCAGGGTTTAATTAGAAATTTTGCTCAAAAAAAAAGTCCCTTAGCTTTGCTGCCTCCTCTGAAATTCTTCAAGAACAGGTTTTGCCAATCTGCCTTTGCAGCTTTGTCCAGTGGATGCTTCTCTTCTGTTGTCCTGATCCAATCCCTCTCAGAGATGAGCAATCCCCAACGTGTCCATCTCTTCTCCATGAAGATTGCTCCTCATCTTAGGAGAGTTAATATTCTCTTGTTCTGTAACCTCATTTCTGATCGAGAAGCACAGGTTTTTGTGTCTCAGCTTCCCAAGACCCCTGGGCTTAGTGTTTCCTGCTGCTTGGCTTTGGGTCTCGGGAGCTCTGGCACATATGAAATACAGGGTGTGGGATCGGGGGTGCTCCCATGCACCTGCAGAATGGGAGACATTTCTGACCCTTGGGTTTGGGGCACTGCTTGCTTTTGCCACTATGTCTGCCCAGAAGGGGGATTGCAGTAGCAGTTCCTAGTGCGAGAGGAGAGGGAGGAGGGAGCAGATGGAGGAAGCAGGCCACTTGCTCCCTCTCCAGCCTTCTGCATTTCCCACATATTTGTAAAACAACTTTTGTTTTAAATTGAATTGATTTCTAAGAGAGCCATTAAAATACAGAAATGCTTCTCACTGACCTAGTACTCTGCATTCATGTTGGTAAAATTTTGGATGTGTTTCTATAGTCCTCCCGCCAGTTCTTTGTCAGGGTGAAGGGTTTAGTTGGCTCTGTTAATCCACTCTCTAGCTGAAATTGTTCATTTAAATCGTTATAAAAATCCACTCTTTTCCAATGTGAATCCTATATTCCCAGATTTGAGTACTGCTGCCAGTGCAAAGACTTCAAATTCTCTGAGTGCAACCACACTATGTCAGTCCAAAGCCAAATTACAAACACTTATCCACAATTCCCCTTACTCAGCTTCAAGCTAATTTTTCCAGCAGGCAACAATAGCCATAAAAGTATAGGGGAAGAAGATTTCAAGAGCTTGAGAAATGGTTAACCAATTTCTTCACAGCTGTGGGATAATTCTACCACTTTCTCTTATTGCAAGAAGTTACTGAATGTGTTTTAGCACATGGTTCTTCAGTGTCACAGTAATTAAGAGCAATCACAGCCACTGAAAAATGAAGCATGGAACAAAAGTTCAAATGGTTGTTTAAGCTGAAGTCAACTGAACCAGGAAAAGTCAGCTCACCGACATGAAGAAAAAATCTTTGAGTGCTCTGCTTTTACAATTTAGCAAAGGCAAACACGCTTGTGTAACTTTTTCTACATGCAGTGATGGATGATGTTCAGGTCACAACATGTGTTGGGTGGTGAGGTTTGTTCCTGCAGGCCTGTTAAGAGCATCACTCATGTCACGTCTTTCCTGTAGCTGAGGTATGTGTGCCCAGCAACACTTCCCTGCTAATCGAGGTTCACACACTGTAAAAACAGCTAACAAAGTTCCTCAGGGAACAGGGGGAGCAAAGTGGTTGGAAACACCGGCAGAGGACCAGCCTCCTCCAGTTGCAGTTGATCTCCCAAAAAAGTAACATTTCAGAGGCCAGTGGAGAGATGAGCAATTACTGTCCAGCAAAATTACAATCTGAATGGGCTGCCATTTCAGTGCTTTGCTAGGATGGCTGTGATTGCTATAGAAACTTCCTGAAAGTGAGACAGAGAGGTTTTCCAGCACTGGAAATTGCGAATGGAGAAGGTTAGACTGGGTGCAAGCCCATTCAGTCAGGCAGCTGCCAATCGAGCCTCTTTGCCAAGTAGATTGTAGGAAATGCTGATTAAAATGTCCACGGAATGCACCAGGCAAATTAAATTTCAGTCACAGCCGCCTGGGCAGTTTTGGTGGGCAGACAGCTCCAGCCTGTGCGCACCTGGGCTTGCTCTCCCCCTCTCCCACAGCCACCTACCTCTCGCACACAGGTGATAGTGCAGCAGTGATGCCATGGCAGCCTAAGGAATACAAGTGAGATGAGGTTTGTTGGGAAAGTGGTAGTGATTGTCTAGTAAAGGATGTCTGGGGGAGGGGAAAGCCATACATCATTCCACGTAAGGCAGCAATGTCCCTCCCCACTCCAGCTTTGACATTTCTCCCAGAGCACAAGCCCAGGAGATGAGGGCTGCTGCCCTGTTCACCACCCTGTAACTGGGCTGGCACTTCCTGCCTGTCTCGCCCCGCCCTACTCCCTATTTTGGCATTTAAACAGGACTGCTGTCTTTGAAACATTGCCTGCCAATCCGTTCCCCTCCAAACAGCCTGCACTAGACAGCTGAAACTCTCCCTTTGGGGCAGAACTGCTCTCAGTACAGCCAAAAGAGTGCCACAAACCTAAGGAGACAAGCCTAAGCGTGAGGGAGGTGTCGATGCTTGGGACTTCCCCTTTTCACCTTTTCAGCAGCTTAGACATGCCGTGAAAATCCCCTCCCACAGTCCATGTCCCCAGCTTTGGTGGGACCACCCAAATGCAGCTGCAAGTCCAATAATGTTTGTTCTTAAGAAGCTGTTCTGACCTCCTTTCCATATCCCCAGTACCCAGCCCTTTTATCTGTTCTGGGGGAGGGTTTAATATCTTTCTATTTACATTGCTGGCCTTGGTAAAAGAGCTTGCTACCCTTCTGGCAGCAGGCTGGCAGCAGTTATTCCAGTGCCTAGCTCCCCACCGATCCCCTAAAGGAATATGGGTATTAGTAGGCTTTATCACCATCATAGTTTAATTTCCTTCTCTTTCCTGTATCTCTCCTTTGGTTTAACTCCAGGCAGCAGCCAGAAGAGTCTCAGGCAGGTAAGTGCAGACACAGGTAATGCTGTGATGCAGTCACATGGCCATTTCTCTCCTCCTCCACAATCTGAGTGCTGTTGGTGCACCAGGCTCAGGCAGCTTCAGTGCTGTGTCCCTTCACAACCACTCCACTTAGGATAGCTGCTTTTCCAGGTGTGCTTGGCTTTGAGGCAAAACAACAAAACCACTCTGTGCAGCAAAAGAATCTCTTACCTACCTGTACTGCAGTTTCCAAAGGTTCTTCATAGGATGTGCTTCGAAAAAAAAAGTTTCATTTAGGTACACAAAATTATATAGCGTGCATAAATAAAAGCAATGAGATTTGTCTTGCAGCATAAGGGTGAACAATGTAAAAAGTCACACTTATCAAATCCATGAAATGTTTGCTCTATGGTTTTTTTTCCCCAGGAAACAAAAAGATAAAAGCTCTTTTGTTAGTGAATAAAATGGGTATTTTGGTTTGGTTGTGATTCTGTTAATTTACAATTCCTTAATACACAGTTCTTTAAAAGTCAGAGTGACTTCATCCTCTGCTCTCAGAGCACCTGAGGACAAACATCAAGACATCTGCTCAAGCCAGTGCCTGTCTGTTGGAGTCTGTAAGTCAAGAGTCTCTCTGAAGAATTCAGAGAGAAATCAGAGTGCAGGGATTGAATTAAAACCTTTGGATGGATTGAAGTATATTAAGCCACTCACACATAAAGTAGAGGTGTAAGTTTAAGTTTTAGAATAAGCAAGCAAGTAAGTAAGTAAGAATAAGTTTTAAGGGCTTTTAGAGAGTTAAGGTCTCAGATACCAGTGTAGAAACATGAGTTCTAGTGAAGATTGAAAACCACAGTCCTAGATACTAGTCTTTCTGTGGAGGCTCCAGGAACATAGTTTTAGACATAATAAAACTATAGCAAGAATATTGCTTACATTTATCAGATACAAGATAGACCATATGCATAGTTTATACATAACCTGGCATGCTAGGAAACTAGAATTCTAATAGGATAAGAAGAAATGGTTCGAGTTTGTGTCTTTAGCTTGGTGGGAAGTTTGTATATAAGAATCTATGCATTGGGGAGAAACTCACCTTTTGCCTTTTGCTTTTGTTCCTGCTCTATCGCTTTCTTCTCAGCGCCATCACATGAAGAAGACAAAAGCTGCCACAGCAACATCGGCCCTGCGAGGACCTTTGGGAGCAGCTTCTGCTTCTATTTGGGACTCTATACCAAACTTAGCACGGACTTTAATGCTTGTGACTCTTTGCCTTTCGAGACTGATGTGCCCTTGCAATAAACAATTTTATAGCAAATAATAGCTGCTTGGCTCTTTAAAGAAAACAACCACAACTGACAAATGGTGCCCTGAGTACCAGTGAACAACCTACACCTGTCACTGCCTGCCCAGCGTTTTTTACATACATTGGTTATTTGTTTTACTAACACAAAGCACTAGTGTCTATGTATATATATTACATGTGCTGAAGGAGTTATGAATGGGTTCTGTAGTCCTTGTGGCCTGTAACTGCTCCCATAGCCATGAGTTAAGACTTGGTTAATTGATCCTAATCTGTCAATTCTTGAACAATTCAGGGAATTAGTTATTGACATAATGGAGAAATTATCTGAGTGTATCACAGCAACCCATACTTGAGGACACCTCTGTCTGCTAGGGTTGACCTTAATAATTAACAGCTTTACCCGGTGCCCCAGAGGTGCTTTAAAAGGCAAGAGGCTGAAGGTTAAATAGCTTCTGTGCATGAGATGTGCTCATTACACCAGTATGTCTATAATGGCTTTTCTGAAGCCACAGCAGCTTGTTAATTGATTGTTCTCATTTCACGGTCTTTCCAGGGGTCCCCTGTACCATTATAAAGCTGTGTTCTTGTCCTTGCCAGATTCCCTTTTCCTGTTCAGACTAACCAGTGGTCACAACACCAAGTCTGAAAGAGTTCAAGAAGCATTTTGCACAATGCACTCAGATACAAGGTGTGATTTTTGGGGTGGTGCTGTGCAGGGCCAGGAGTTGGACTTGGATGAGCCTGAGGGATCCTTCAAACTCAGCATATTCTATGATTCTGTGATCCTATGACCTGCTTCTCTGATAAACTGCTGCCGCTGGAAATAGAAAAACTTTCTGGGCTGAGAAACACATTTGCCAGCTCATTTAGAGCTGAAGCTGTGGAGCCATTAATGCCACAATCTCCTGCCTATGTCCCAAATAGAAATGAACTTCAGAAGTTTCAGCCTTTGGATCAAAATCCTCCAATGTATTTAGGCACTTGACAAGGATGGAAGATGGGTCCTATAAAAGAGAGGCTGGACTCTAACATCTCCTGTCTTTCAAACAGAAAGATGATTGAATATTTTTTATATAATAACAGGGTGCGCAGAGGGTAAAAGCAGGGCAAAGCTAGTTTCAGCAGAGCTTCCCATTTCTTGACTTAAAACAGACACAAGCCCCATCTTCCTATTCACTTCACAGCTCTCCCATGGAAAGGGGGATGTACAAAGCCCTATTGTGCTACAGGTTCTGGGGAGATTTACTGTTTCTCTTGGGCTGAGATGCTCCTGTTGAAAGGGGGATATTAGGGAAGCTGTCAGGATTTCCTGATCTCCTCTAACTTTGGTGCATCTACCATCAGTGACAAGAGATTAAGTTCAATGCTGCGTTTTAAGTGAATTGAGGCACCATTGTTTCATTATCCAGGCAAAACAGAGTTCAGGCCAAGTCAGGATAAACAGTAAATTATCATGAAAGACTGAGAAGAGACAGCTAGTCCCTAGTTCTGTAGGAGTGGGTGCATCATATGCCATCATCTGGCTCCACTGTGGTTTGGGATCTCTTGTCTCAGGGAGGAAAAATTTTGTTCCTCACCCTTTCCTAGAAGAGTGTGCATGCACTTGCATCGCTCTCTCTTCAGCAGGCTGTTGTTGTAGTGCCAAGCAGGCAATCTCTCATCAGCCACACTCATTGTTTCTGCATTTCAGTGGCACTTCCAGTCAAAACGCATTCCCTGATCTTCGCTACTCTTCCCCTGACTCTGCAGCACATGCAGGTCTCTCTGATGGTAAAAAGCTAGCAGCCTATGAAATCCTAGACTGGCATGGATTTGTGGGGATACCCATCCTTAGGACAACAGGAGCCATGCAGATAGCCCAGGTTCCCCACAACACTTGCACCTGCCGGGGCTCTGGAAACACATCCACTCACTCTGCAATCAGCCACTTCCCAGTGATAAAAGGGAATTCTGGCTTTCTCCTACCCTTGCTTGCAAAATCACAGAATCAGAAGCATAGAATAGCTTGGGACAAAAGGGACCTTAAAGTTCCCATTTCGCCTGCCATGGGCAGGGACACTTTCCTCTAGACTAGGTGGTTTAGAACCCCATTCAACCGGGCCTTGAACACTTCCAGGGATAGGGCATCCGCAGCTTTTCTGTGCAACCAGTCCCAGTTCCAGTCCCCGTTGCCTTCCACATTGTAACTCTGCTCTGGAAAGCTCCCGCTGAGGCCCGAGCGCCGCCGGGGCCGGGCTGAGGGCGGCCTGCAAGGCGGGCAGAGCCCACAAGATGGCGGGCGCGCTCCGCCGTCGGGCGGCGGCTGCGCCGGGGGCGGCCTGCAAAGAGAGGGCAAAAATACACAAAATCCACCCCAGACTGTCACCGCCAGGCTGAGAACGAAGTCAGGCAAACACACCGTACTAGCCTGGGCTGAGATCCCTTTCAGAAAGTTCAGTCTGGAGTGGAGAAGAGTGAGAGGGGATCCCATGAGTGCATATCTATCTGTCTCCAAGGCAGGAGGCCCGCAGGATGGTGCCAGACCACTTTCGGTGCTGCCCAGCGACAGGATGAGGAGCAGTGGACGTGAACTAAAACACAGTAAGTTCCACCTCAGCATGAGGTAGAACTTCTTTATGTTACTGGAATAGGCTGCCCGTGGTGGTTGTGGAGTGTCCTTCTCACCAAATTTACCTGGACACGTTCCTGTGTCACTTGCTCTAGGTGACCCTGCTTTGGCAGAGGATTAAGATCGGATGATCTCCAGAGACCCCCTCCAACCCGAAAAATTCTTGAAGTGCTGGGAAAACAAAAACCAAAAACATCAAACACCCACACTCCCAGCATGGGATACAGCCCTTTGTCCGCTGTCAGGGTGGACACAAAAATGGGGAGCAGAGGGGTCATGAGGGGCTGCAGGGTGGCTGCTGGACAGGGAAGTGTGGGGCAGGTGAGCAGCAGAGCCTTCCACAGGACAGGGATGACCCAATCTTCACCATGATTTATGTTTTTAAACAGATTTATATTTTTAATACACAACCAGTCAATTATAACTTGGTTTTGGGAAGCAAGGGCTTCCTTGAAATTGGGGCTGCCTTGTATCACAGAATGATCAAAGTTGGAAGGGACCCACAGGGATCATTGAGTCCAGCTCCTGACCCTGCACAGGACCACCCCCAAGAGTCACACCATGTGTGTGAGAGTACTGTCCAAACTTCTTGAACTCTCTTGGTGCTGTGTTTCCCTTTTATGTTGCTTGATCCTATCCCAGCCTTCTCTCCATGGCGAGATGCTGCCTTGCAATGGCTCAAGCTGAATCCTCCTGGTCACAGCACCAGCAGGATCCTTTGCTGCAGGTAAGGGGCATGTGTGCTCCCGAGCAAAACCACAGGCAGGCCCCCGAAAAGCCTTTGGAAAGCTTCTGCATGGCTACCCTGTGACAGGGATCCACCTGGATCCCTGTCTCCAACCTATCATTTTTAGCATATTTAGGAAGCATGTTGCCTGGGAAGGCTGTCTCCACCCTGGGGTGCAGAAGTTCTTGGTGGGGTCATTGCTGCTCCTGTGCGTGGGGGGTTTTTGGCAAATGAAGCCACCTATTCCTGGATTCTCATTGTACATATAAGTGGTCTTATGAGAAATGGTGACTCACACAACTTCAGGTGCAGCTGTGAATTCCCCATATTCAAGGGCAGCTGTGTTGATGAGTTGCTCTCTGTATCTCAGTGAAGAAACCTCTCTATTGTAGTTGTCTTCTGCTGAGATCCTGTTCTCAAAAAAACACAGTATCTGGAACAGACTTAGAAGAGTCTGTTTTTTGAACAAGCCTGAAACCCCAGTGCTCTGGAATCTGGAGCACTTGTAGGATTTGGCTTATGACAGGCTCCTGAAAAATACCCCCATGACTATGCCTTTATAAAAAAAGATGGCCCTTGCTTGGGCTTACTATGGTTAAGAGCTTCAAGAAGCTCCCTAGTCCAGTTCTGCTGGACTTCATAATCAGTGTCTCCACTTCTCCTCTTCTTCCTCCCACAGGGTTCAGCTGGCAGAAATCCTATCCACTGACAACATCCTGGGAGAATGTACGGACCGTATCCTCTCCAAAAACATGAGCAAAGGAACTAGAAGGTACTAGAGGGGATGGGGCAACCTCTGCTTAACATTGTCATTCAGTTTGGGGTTTTTAAAATTATTTTGTTGTTTGTTCTTATCATGAGAGTAGCTCTAGTCTGCTTGGTCTTCCCCATGTGATTTTCCCTTTCAGGGTCATGCCTCTGTTGATTGGTGCAAGCAGCTCCTTCTGCATTCAGGTTCTGTTCTTCTGAGGCACCAAACTTTCCCCTCATTAAGTGCAAGCACTCCATGTGGCACTCAGGGAGTCAGGCATTTCAATGCTCAGTGTTCTTGCATACTTAAGTACCTTACAGGCTCTATTTCTTAATCCTTAAAAATAGATTTCTTAATCGTTAAAAAAAATGCTAAATTTAAGTGGAAAATACAGACGAACTTGTTAAACATTGGTCCCTCTGTGGCTTGCCTGAAGGAAGAAATTATATTGAGATTTTTTTTAAGTGAAACTATTGCACAAACACATTGAAGGGAGGTATACATAAGAAGAGACCTTTTCTAGAAAACTTTGTCCCTATAGAGAATCTGCTGGAACAGAAGTCTGACGATATGAAGAAGAATTACCTCAGTGTTTCAAGATTATTAGTCCATGTAGAATGAAGGAGAAACAAGGAAAAAAAATCAGCTCAAATCAAGCATGCTAGAGCATAACTCTCTCTGCAGATCTCTTCTCATAACAGTCCAAGCCCATGAAAGAACTGGCATCAATAGATGCTGAAGTCTACTGAAGGCCTTTAATGTAGCAAGTCAGTGAACTTTGATGGAGCTGGCTTTTCTGGAAAGTCAGCTGGATTGCGAGGATAACCACATCACAAAAGGATGCAGGATGGAAGGATACAGACATTTGCTGAAAAGTTCTATGGGCATGGCAAAATTAAATTAAATTGGATGTCCTAGAAAACAGTTTTCACATTCATCATGTCTCTTGGCTGGATTCCACAGCATTATAGAAACATTTCTACATGAATTGATTAATTTTCACATTCTGGGCCCTGGAGAGCTTCCCATGTTGCTCAGAATAGGTAGGGTTTTTTGAGTACAGGCTTAGAGGTGAGATCTAAGCCAGCTGGGCAGGGCCAACATCTTTCAGTTACACATTACCATGCACATGACTGAATCCTGCATCAACAAGCTGGAAGGAGAGTAAAAGGACTATCTGCTTATTTTAGCCACATTTAGCACCAGGATATGCATATAAAAGAAGATGAACTGTGGGGACAATAGTAAACTAATAGTAAACTAATCTGAGACCGAGAGCAAGGTAAATCTTTTCTCTGAGACAAAGAATAACCTTCATCTGGCCAATGTCTAAACAAATGGATCCAAGCTACAGGGTAGGGTTAGAAGCAACATTCATCCAGAGTTTAAAGAAGTTTTAGACTCATGGATCAGTTCAGACTAAAACATGGGTTCTTCAGTTCTAAAACTAAATGTTTCTTAAAGTCTGGATGGGCTTCTGCCGGGGTCTGTTTGCAACTGCAGTCTTTGCAGAAAAGCCTACCACTGGCTGCAAGACTTCACCACTTTGATCTCCCCAGCCAAAGCCTTATTCTTCTTAAATCCTCTGTACTTTCCTGAGCTGGAGCTCTTCACTCATGCAGATACTCCGACTGCTTTCCAGAGGTATGAGGGCTTCAGGAAAACTGGTTGGAAAAAAACCCCAAATCTAAAACATGACCACTCCACCCCCAAAAATATTTTCTTATTCTTCAAAGGATTTTTTCCTCCCACATGAAAACAAGTTCAGGACTCTCACTATTTGGAGATCTCAGTTAGAAACCCTGCTCTACCTCTTAACTTCCCTGTTCTAGAGAGTCTATAAACCAGGTTAATGGTTTGTAGGTATTGGCAACAACTGCATGACAACTGGATGACAGCTCCACTCCTTCATTTCATACAATCATAGAATGGTTTGGGTGGGAAGGGACCATAAAGATCATCTAGTTCCTACCCCTCTGTCAGGAGCAGGGACACCTTCCACTAGACCAGATTACTTCAAGCTCCATCCAGCCTGGCCTTGAACACTTCAGGGACAGGGCATCCTTAGCTTCTCTGGGGAGCTTGTTCCGGTGTCTCATTGCCCTCACAGTAAAGAATTTCTCCCTAACATCTGATCTAGACCTATCCTCTTTAAGCTTAAAATCATTCTGCCTTATCACATGTAAAAAGCCTCTCTCCCTCATTTTTTAAGCCACTTTAAGTACTGGAAGGCTGCAATGAGGTCTCTCTGTAGCCTTCTCATCTCCATCACGAGAAGAGCATTCCCAGCTCACTTGGCCTGCCAGGAGAGGTGCTCCATCCCTCTGATCATCTTCATGGCCTCCTCTGGACTCACTCTAACAGGTTCACATCTTTCTTGTGCTGGGAACCCCAGAGCTGGATGCACCACTCCAGATGAGGGCTCAGAGAGCAGAGTAGAGGGGCAGAATCATCTCCCTTGACCTGCTTGACACACCTCTTGATGCAACCCAGGGTGTGTTTGGCTTTCTGGACTGCAAGTGTACACTGTTGGCTCCTGTCCAGCTTTTCATCCACAAGAACCCCAAATCCTTCTCCACAGGGCTGATCTCCATGAGTTCTTCTTCCATTCTGGACTATCTTGGATTGCCCTGACCCAGCTGCAGCAACTTGGACTTGTTGAACCTCATGAGGTTCTCATGTGCCCACTTTTCCAGTTTGTCCAGTTCCTCTGGATGGCATCCCTTCCCTCTGTTATGTCTACTGCACTGCTCAGCTTTATGCCATCTGCAAACTTGCTGAGGGTGCACTTGCTCCTGCTGTTATTAACAAAGATACTAAAGAGACAGAGCCTCAAGGGACACCACTTGGCACCAGCCTCTATCTACACATAGTCTTTGACCGCAACTCTCTGGCCTTATCCACCAAACAGTCCACCTTTCAAATCCATGTCTCTCCAATTTGAAGATAGGGATGCTGTGTGGAAATCACTTGCCTTGTTTCAGCTCTGACTTTGTACATAATTGCCCTTTGGAACAAGGAAAAGTGAGCAGGCTTGAGAGAATAAAATACTTGCATCATCCCTGGCAGATGGGGAATAAGCAGGAAAGCACTGGGACCCCAGAAAAGGCATCAGGAGATAAGAAATTCCTGATTTCCATCACCAGCTGGTTTTCTGGAAAAGAAGCCTTGTTTTTAAAATTAGATTAGAGCACTTCTCTAGATACAGGTATACGACTACAGGTATTTTGCAAAGATACCTTAGTGTGTTTCCATCAATAGCTACAGCAGCTACAAATTTGTACTTCTGGATGAAAGGTACTTTATCAAAAAGTTCCTGACAAACTACACAGAACATCACTGACATACCCATCCCATGTGAAATCTGTGCAAGAAAGACAGGGTTTATTTTGTCAAATTATAGGTAGGAAGCACCCTCCAAAACATCCCACACCACAGATTAATCAATGCAGGAAAATACACTGAGCCTGGTGGCAAAGGCAATACGAGGAAATTGATTCCAGGGAAACAGGAGGTGTGAAGAACAGGCAAGTCCAAAGCTTAAGAAGATGGGATTAAAAAAAAACCTGAAAAAGGATACTACTTATCCTAGCTACCACTGGGCCCCTGACCATTCCTAATTTTTATTCATGCTCTCCTAAAATGAAAGGTGCTGATGCCAACCTGTACAGAGAGCTTGTGGACTGGAGAAAGGTTGTTCTTGTGTTGGGAGTAGAGCAAACATTAGTAAAGCCCCAAGCAGGTGAAAGACACAGTCCTTCTAGAAACAGAGGCCACAGGAGTGTGCCAGCAATGAGGCTGTCATTTTGATTCCTCCCTTCCACTTTCCACTAAGTGCTGTTTTTCTCAGTCCCTCGGAGGTTAAGGACAGATGGGAACTATAAGATCTTCACAGCTCCTTTGGGAGCTGTTAGTCAAGCTGTCACACATCACAGTCCTTCAAACCTCACCTGTTTACCTTGCCTGAGACTTGAGTGCAGTGTCCCTCGTGCTTTTAACTGTGGTTAGTACACACCTTTCAGAAACAGGCCTGTCTTGGCTTGGACACATCTGGAAAATGTTCCAACTACCCTGACAGCTTGTTATGGTGATTAACCACCTTCATTCCAATAAATTTGTGCCCAGTTTTTCATATGAGTGCATCTGATTTCAGCTTGCTGAAACACTTTCCCATAATTTACTAGATTAAAGAGCCTTTCAGTACCTGATATTTTTCTTCCAAGGAAGTTCCTTCACCATCATAATCAATTCTCTGCTTGGCCTTTTTTGATAAACTAAAGAGACAAAGTGCTTCATGTCTCCCATTGCAAAGCATTTTCTTCAGGCTCTGAATCATTTTGTGTGGCTCTAATGTTCCACCACCCATTTTTCAACATCAATTTATAACACGCAGGCCATCTCAGTGCTGGTCTCACAAATACAGTACGTGCTTATATCCATTTGCTTGTCCCTTAGGACTCTTAAAAAAAAAAAAAAAGAAATCTATTCAGAGTCTGAGGCAGATGCAAACCAGCTTCCTTCTGTCTGGCATTTGGAGCAACCAAAAAAGAACCATCAGTCACCTCCGCTGGTGCTGCCATCTCAGCAGGTAAAGAGAAAGCATGACAAGGCTGTCTCCCTTCTTCCCCATGACACAATTCAACACTGGAAAGCAAGGCTGACCCAGCACCTGGTTCTGCTCTGAGCACAGATCACCCCAGACACACCCAGACCACATCGATAGGGATAAACGAGCCAATGGGCACAGACCAGCTGTGTACAGGTGGTTAAACCTCTTAACCATCAAAGTGTAGTGACTGAAGACTTTTTGTGCCCATACCTGGGAGCTGTTTGGGGAAATGCTAACATCCTGAGGCCAACAGTGGGCCAGGGACCAGTCTCCCCATGGACCCAGATGAGCTCCACTCCCTGGGAGTGCTCCCAAGCACTGCCACCTCCTTTATCAGAGAGGCAAATCCCATCTTAACACAGAACCAGTCTCCAAGGAGGGAGAGGGATGAAATGGCTCCTTCATTTTCTCCTTCCAAACATGTCAGCAGCAATTCTAAGACCAGGGAGGCAGCAACAGGCTGGGGCATCCGGCAGTTGCATCAAACTCTCAATGCAACCTCATGCATCTCAACAAGGGAAAGGGCACAGGGCAGAAAGGCAAGAAGGAAAAAAAAGGCAGTAAAGGCATTTTTGCATAAGCTCAGAGAGGAGAGCTTGTGTCTAGGGCTTGCATCACCATGCAGCTGGGCTCAAACCCAGGCTGGCAACCTCACCCAAGCTGATGCTTTAGCCGTGGGAGGGTCCCTGACCTGCCTGTCCTGTACCAAACATCCACTGGGCACCAGCACCCTGGAGCTTCCTCATCACAGGCCTGTCCCGCAGTTGCTTGTCAGAGCTGAAACAGCAGTCACCCAGGAATCCAGTGCCAACAAAGCTGGAGGCATTTCACACAGATTATATATAGAAAAGGTGCCCAGGCTGTGCCTGTGCCTAAATAAAACTTTGTCTTCAATTCCAGGGTTCAGGAGGCTGAGGGGAGAGTGATTTTAGGAAAATGTAATCTCAACCCCAGCTCATGAGAAGGGAACAAAAATACCTGTTGGCTAGTATTTTATTAGGTTTTGATTAGAACAACAGGGACTTTCTTTTTTACTACAGAATTTCCCCCTTTCTTGTATCTCTCAGTGGCAGAAAATGCTGAATCACAAACCTGGAGCTTTAAAAAAAAAAGTATTTCATATGCAGAAGAAACATATCTTACATAATTTCATGCTTCCTGCTCTGCTCTCTGGTGCCACGTTCCTCATTTTCAGGCTGTTTTAAAGGTCAGCTTCACAGAACAAATCCTGACCTCAGACATGGGAAATATGCTGCCTCATCACTCCAGGATCTTTTCTCACATGATTAGTCCCAACATTCCTGCAAGTAGAACAGTCCCCATTGCCACTGCTACAGACATAAAACCAAAAAAAACCACCAGAAAAGAAAAAGGCAAGATATTTTTTCTCTTTATTCTCAAAGTTAATACTCACCAGCATCACAGCCTTATTTCATCGGTTGGGGGCTACTTCAGCACTGTAATGCTATTGCCATCTACAGACAAGCAGTAGTCTTAACAAACATACATACAAGCTAAAGTAAGAATACATGCCTAAACTGACAACTGTTCTTGAAAAAGCTTGAAAGGACTTTAAAGAGGATTTTATTTAAGATTTTCCAATGACTCTTAGATACAGGATATGGGCGAAAGTTAATTGAAGACAGCAATTGGTCCTCATGGTATTGGTTTTAATGATTATATATTAATTCAACTCCATTTTTCTGAAGATTTTTATTTTGATACTATAATTGGAGCAGACAGAAGAGGTCACATTAAGGGGTTGATCCAGAAGACACGCATACGCTGTTTATTTTGAACAAAAGAGCTGAACTTACTTGAAATTACTACTATCAATTACCAAAGGATGATGGAAGGCACAGCCATTATGAACAAGCTCCAGTGCTACAAGAAAGCTAAAGAAAAGCTAAAGATTAATTTACTTGCTTAATAAAGCTGCTGAAAAGATAAGATTTCAAAATTAATAAAACAACCAGTCAATTATTCTACTGGTTATAAATTATATGTATATGCTGAAAAATATTTTGATTGAAGTATTAAAGTTACTGAAAACTCTTTTTAGTGTGCTTAGGTCTCTGAGAAGGAATATGGCTCTTATTCAGTAACTTGGTGGACTAGCTTTTGTCAGTATCTGTAAGAAATGCAAAACAAAACTGAAGCTCCCACTCACTGGGAGACTCTACAGATGACATTTAAAAGAAAGCATACCACTAGATGAAAAATGGGGTTTCTGTTAAATTATAACTAACGAGACGGTTATACTGCTCTCAGGTTCATGATAAAAGCAGAAAGGTTGCCTCCTGCGCCTGCAGAGTTCATTGCCAGGTGGCTCAAACCACGCATGGTTTACTTGTCAGACTTGGCCTCTTCTTGCTGATCCCGGCTGAACCAGTGAAAGGGAAATGCCTTTCACTGAGGCCCTGAGAGCAAAGATTGCCCCACAGCTTGTCATCCGGGGGGGGGGGGGGGGGGGGAAGAAGGCAAAAGAAAAAAAAAAAGGCAGCAAAGGCATCAGACCCATCTCAGTCCCTTGCCAGGGGAAAGACGCTGTAAGGCTGAACCCTGAACAAATCACATGAAAAGAACCAAAGCACAAAGTCCCCTAACGAAGTCAGAACAAAAAAGGTTGGATAGGATTTCTGGAAGAAGGAGCCAGAGGTGTTTGTGAATAAGCACAAGAATAGGCACTTCCAGTGACCACTGAACTACAAACAAAAGCACTTTTGTGCACTCCCGGATTACTTGCTCTTATTTTCTCTTACAGTCACATGCTTATGTAGGCCTGTGCTGTTTGAAAACATGATTTATTAAGACGCCTTAAATTGCAACCAAGTATTGTACTATTAATACTGACTTTGTTTTAACTTTCCTGTTACTTAATATAAATTTATGTAATTTTCATCTCCCATGCAGCCAAATGCCCACTGAATCCTTTAAAAGTTTTTGTTGATATGTGCACTATATTTCCAAAGTGTTTAAGATTTATGGGCTTCCCCCTCCCTTCCCCATCATTGTTTCATTGGTTCAGGGACAACCCCTTCTTTTCAGCAGATTGAAACATCCAGTAATGTGAAACAGATCTGGTGACCCTATAGCATTAAATCATGCTTTGTGGTGCTTTATTCCTGCTCCAAAAGACTTTATGCATTAGCGAGTACATAAAATTGCACCAGAGACTGAATACATACTGAAAAGCAGTAAATGATTCCATATGATCTTAATTTTTCAAAGCAGTGCACCACTGTTTTAAAGCAATAGTGTTTAATTTTCCAATTAAAGGAAGTTTTTAAAATAGCCCTTCTAACCCACAGATATGGGAACACTCTCACTTTGGGTATTCTCTTCAGCTGAGAGATTTGGGTACACCAACAATTTTTACAGTCAAATGGTGTCCTTGGTTAGCAAGCTAGCAAGGGTGCAATTAGCCACGGCAGTTAATTTCTTCCTTTTATTCAAAAAAGCTTGTGTCATCATTACTGTGAAGACACAGGTCACAAAGGCTCCGTGAGCAAACTGAATAGCACACGTTCCTCTTTAAGCTTCACATACTTGAACATCTGTCAGACCTCAGCTAGAGTTCCTCCCCAGTTTTCCCTGGGAAGAAAGTCCATTTTGGTTAAACAAGGTTTATAGTACCTCCACCTATATTTTAAACTAGACATGCCTGTTATGTAGAGTAGCTACTGTATTTAGAAGCAGCGAGCTCTTTAGCAGATCAGCATGTATTCAATTAGATCAGCTCACCTAAATGGTGCCCCTCAAAAATAAAACCCAATAAAATCAGGTCTCACTCTTGCTGCCATTGCCTCTCCATAGGTTAGCTGGCAGTGAATGACTTCAGGTGACATTTTGGTTTGCTAAACTGAAGGAAATTAAGGCAAGCAAGGGTGTGTGCAAATGGAAGAATTCAACTTTTCAGATTCCAGGAGGAGTTTGCAGGGCAGTTGCTGTAACTGCACGCCCTGAGTATGTTTGAGTGACATTCACATGAGCTGCAAGGAATGTACGATCTTTAATACCAGAACAGGACCAGGGCAGAACTGAGGCAATAAAATTCAGAACGGCCCTCTAAAAATCCCCTGCTCAACTGATGCCTAATCCTGGAGGCAATGAAGTCCTATTTTTAGGTTGTCAGCATCTCAAGATACAGGATATTCTGCCTTTCACATGCCCACAACCACCCCATGTTGGGCAGCCCTGTGCTTGCCTTCCCCAGTGCTGGAATTCGTAGCTCGGACACGTTTCCATGCAAGACGAGACCCACGGCCCCGGCTGCGCAGCCTGCTCAGAGCACATCCAACACGTACCAATAAGGCTCTGGCTTTTCTGAGCACGCTGCTGGGATCGCTCTTCCAGGACGGGACAGCAGGTACAAGGTGCCCGGCGCTATTCCATCGCTCTGCGCCGTGTAAAGGCACTCGGGAAACATGACCTGACCCCCTTCCCATTCCTCCGACTCGATGCAGCTCCTGAGTCAGCAGTTACCCAGTTCCTCCGAAGTAGGAGAGAGAACCAGCTGCAAGTGCTTATAAATCGACTTCACCATGTGCTAAGCCGCTGACTGCTTTTGCTTAACACTTCACCAGCCCCTTTGAACCCTTCCTCAACTTCCCTAGGGGAAATTTCCTTCACCCTGTGTGCCTTGCAGTGCCCCTCACACCAGGAGACACGAGGTCATTTTCTCCTTCTGCCCGCCGGGGTTCAGCTGCCCCGCTCTGACCTTCCCGAAGAGTATCTTACCAGGGAGGCAGGCTAGCCTAACACGCACTCCATTTCCAACCAGCCTGTTGAACCCGTACTGCTGCTTGGGGGAGAGGGTGGGGCCTCGGGATTCACGGGAGCAATCAAGGAGAGGCCATGACCTAGCAATAATAACATTGCCAAAGGGAAGGGAAGGGAGCAGCCTTGGATTTCAGTCCCCTTTTGAAAGTGTGCTCTATGTACTTTACATCAAACATCTGTCAGAGAAGAAAACACAAAGTCCTGGGAAAAGGACCAGGAGCCACATCTTCAGCTCCTGAACAAGTGCTCTGATCACTGGCAATACAGGATGACTGCGTGAGGGAGGTGCTTAGATTTCCTCCTCCAGGGGCCACGTTCGGGAGAAAATAATGCTTTGGAGGAAGTGAAATAGGCCGTATTGGGCACCTGCTGTCAGAAGAAGAGGCCAGGCTGTGAGCCTGAGAAAAGGTAAATCCTTTCCTGCGGCCCTCATTTTCGTCACCTGATCCCCGATTAAATCCCTTGCTGTGAAAGTGCTCCTTCTGTTTGCAGGTAGAGGGAAGCAGGGCTGTGAGAGGTAGCAGTTATTTTAGGGCTGTGCTGTGTAAGCACCACCACGACGACAAAGCGAGAATTGAGGATGCATCTCTGTGCACAGCACCATGCGGACAGGACACTCACCTCGGGGACGTTTTTTGTCCCGTGAAGACAAGCGACACTGACATAGTTTCAGAGGTGTGGCTTCAAGGTCTCCCTGCCGGTGTCCTGCCTCTAGACATTTGGCACACTGGATTGGCACACCTGGCTGCCAGACACGTACCCACCCAGTCCCTTCCCCTCCCACCGCACACAGATCTCCACTGCCTCCAAGCCCACATCTGGAGGGCACCTGCAGCCTGGCACAACTTAGCTTTGAGACAAGGGGATCGGGAAAAGCCGAGAGGTGGCTCGGTTTGGTCCTCATGCAGCAGTAGCTTCTGGCTAAAGGCAATTTTCGTGCGAACGCCACAGCAGCTTCAGGAAAGGCTTTTCTGGCGGCAGAGCTGCAAACACGGGGCAGCTCCAGGAGAAGAGATGCGGAGCCCACCCGACCCCCACCCCGCGCCGCATTTTACTCGATTGTTTATTATTTTCCGAGGGGCGGCGGCGGGGCGGAGGCGCCAGCCAATGGGAGGCGTCGCTGGCCTGACGGGCGACGGGCGGCGGCCAATGGGCGGCGAGGGCGGGCCCCGGTGGTCACGCGCGGCCCCGGAGCATGACATCATTCAGTTCGCACGGCGCAGCCTAGCTTGGTGGGGGCGGGGGCGAGGTGGGGGCGGGGCCGGAGGGGGGCGGGGCCGAGGTGGAGGCGGGACCAACACCGCCTCTCCCCAGCCCCGCGCTGTGTGGGCGCAGGAAGGTGTTAAGTTATAATGATGGAGCAATTAGGCGATAAGTGGGTATAATTAACCCCACGTGGGGTAACCGAGACAGGTTTAAGTGGACATGGCCGCGTTGCACAAGGAGTCAGTGGCGGGGCAGAACAGCGTTTGGTCATTCGGACGGGCCCAGGCTAAGGGGAAGAGATGTTTATGTTCACAAGTTAAAATTCTTTCATATAATCTAAGATGAATAATAATAATAATAAAGTAGAGTTTCTTGCTGTATCTCAGCAATTTGACTGCACCCTGATAATATAAACTCAAGAACTGCACATACCCTCGAGTATTTAAAAATTACAAAGCAAGTTATTGAGCAATGTCAGCCTAAAGAGCAGGTATTTACAAAGGGTTTAAAATACGTGATTAGGTTTTGTTTTTTCCCCACCTCTTACCTTTCTTCCTCACCCTCAAAGTATATTTGGGTTAAATCCATGGCGCATTCAAGAACTTGGCTATTGGTTTAAAATGGAAGCTGAGATGCTCCTTCAATGGGACATTAAGAAGAGGGATTTCAGGGAAATATCAGTATTGCAGGGCTCATAAATAAAGCTGAGAGAGTCCAACTTGAAGTGATCTTTAAGCTGCTGTTCATCACTTCAGGGAAAATTTTATAGTTAGAAATGTGTGGCCATCTTTGGCAAACCCATCAAGTTTCCATGGCACAGTTTGGACCCTTGCTCTGTGTCTGCTAGTCAGCCAAACTTTCCATAACAACTGTGAAACCCACTAGTCAGTTTCAGCTAAACTGGCCAAAAAGTTCAAGTCTCAGGGTATGAATTTGGGTGGTTTATAAATGACATTTCTTTCTAATCATCAGCATCCAGATTGTTCTGAATCAGCCATAAAGCCTATTGCCTGTTGCCCAGTCTATGTTTAAAAGAGACAGTAGGGAACTGTGGGAAGAACAAAAAACACACTAAGGGAGCTACTCTCTCACAGCGTGAATGGGAAGGGTACACAGGGTTATTGCAAGGGACACAAACTGCTCAGAGACCAGGCTGCAGGTGCCTTACAAAACAACAATGCAGCCGTTGTTTAACGTAAGTGCAATATAACATTCATTTATTGAGCGGCAGTACACTTTACAGGAGATGTCCATAATGTGTACTGACAAGAAATTCCAGGTCTCCCACCCCCCATGAGAATTTAGCTCCAAACCTGCTTCTGCAGTTAAGATATTTGTGTGAGGTGAAGCCAGAAATGTCACCTGCAGTCCTCTAGCTGCCATGTGACTATAACCCTGCCAGATCCATATAATCCAGATACCGTGATAGGCACACATGTTCCCCACATCAGCTTGAGCAGCCGTAATAGATAAAAGGAGATGCAGAGGAAGGCGCAGCCCTGCCCTAAAACGCTCACAGTCTAAGTAGGCAAAGTGAGCTGGCTTTCAGATGGCCTGAGGGGTGGCCTAACTTTATTCTTGTTGAAGTCTGTGATAAAACTCCCATAAATGGAGCCTTTTGGAAAATCCCACCCTTGGGGCATAAAAGTACTTAAAGGAGAGACTGAAAATTGTGCAGGCTTTAGATTCAATTTTGATCAGTTTTTACGTGTATTTTAGTGGGCCTAGCCATGGAACGACAATAAGCAGAGCTCTTGTGTCTTTGTGTTTTGCTCATGCACTTTTCATAAGCAAAATGTGTAGGAACAATTATACTGTGGTTTTAATTACGCCCCTAAACTGCATTATCATGGGCATGCACGTGGTGCATGGAGCTCTGAAGAACTGGTAGCATGACGTGTGATAAAGGTCTTGCGACTGATATACCAGTGAATTCTAAAGAGGACAGATAATCTTGCTCAAGGCTGGCATTCAGGTGATCCAGTTTTATTTCTCAGTTCTGGCATGGGCTTCCTGTATGACCTCAGTACAGTCATGTAATTGTTCAGTGCCTCAGTCCATCATCTTTTTAATAGGGTTACTACTTACTTATTTCCTTTCTCCCGCCCTCTCCTGCCTCACTTAGACTGCAATTCTGCCAGGGAGTGGAGCTTTTCTTACCACGTGCAGGGCCTTCATCCAGTACAATGAGACCTAATAGCAATGCCTGTAGAGTAATGCAATGCCAATTAAATAAATAAATAAAGATGATAATATTATTTAGGACTATATTTGCTGCTTGTAACCCAGCCCAAGGTCAAAGTGCTATGCTTCCCTGGAACCTCAGGATGTGCTCCATGCAGACGTTTCTGCAGTGGTCAAAATCAGCCCCAAGCAGTAGCTAGTTTTGGGAAAAGCCTGAGCACCAATCACAGTTTCACAGCCGGCCTTCTCTGGCAAACTGCTGAAAGCCACAAGGAAAGGCTCCTTAGAGATGTGGTGTTGGACTAAGCGTTTTCTCACCACACCTTTTTGTCTGAACTTGGTTGCTGGCTCTTCAATGCCACTGTGGTTTTCCTCCCTACCAACTGCTAAATCATATACATGAATACCAGTGTCACAACTGCAGAGTGGCTGGCGTCTTTTTGAGCTGCCTTGCATTCCTGTAGCGGACATGTTACAACAAAAGCCATGGCAAGGCACTCAACATTGTGACCCAAAATGGAGTTGCAGTGAAAATTACTTCCATTACTTGAACCTGCATTCATTCTGATTAATTTAGTGTCTCCTGCTATATTTAGATAACCAGGGATTAATTGTATGCATGCTGAAATGATGTCCCTTGAAATCACATGAAACTATGCCTAACTTCAGTGCCACTTGAATTCAAAACCTAACTAAACTCTTAGGCCTTAGGCCTTACTTAGCAGGATGTGTAAGGCATGCAGGACCAGGCCTTGCTGTTTTCACACTGAATGGTTTTCAAATCTCTCTACTCTCTATAATGCAATACATCAGGAACAGTTTAATTTGTCTGCTAATTCTATCCAGCAAAGCTCCAGAAGCACACCTGCTTCTCAGTTCATGCTATTGTCTGTATCTTGTCTCAGAGATAATGCTACTTTGGACTAAATCTAGTGCACAGTCTAGGTCGATATCAAGTCAGGTGAGAACCGATACATAGAAGCTGCCATATGAAGTATTTATAACTACATCTGTATTAATAGCTTTTGTGTTCCTTGGTTTTGTGGGTCACCCCTTTATTCAACCCATAATTAACTACATCTTTAAGTGAGCTGCTTTGGAGGGCTTCCTGCTAGGGCACGGCCTCCAAGGAGGAGGTACAGCGGGGTTGTATTCACGCGTGGACATGTCTGAACACGTTCCTGGCATCACCCACAGGCAGAGTAGACGTTTTCAAAGAATTACTAAGTTAGACTCTGTATTTTAAAGTTTACCAGAATAGCTCGTGCACCAATAATTTATGACCAGTGGAAACAGGTACAGAAAAGAAACAGGGCTAATACAACCCTTGGAAGGATTTACCGGGTACTTGGAGAGGCTTGATCGCTTTCCACCGGGCCGACCGGATAGGGCTCCGGAGCCGCAGGGACAGCGAGCACAGCACCACCACCTTCTCCAGGTGCCGGCAGCTTCTCCAGCCCGCCCAGCTCCGGGTGGCTCCCCCCATCGCGGCGCTCCCGCCCCGTTGGGGCGGCTCCTGCACGGCGCCGCCCGCCCACCGCCCGCCCGTGGGCGGGCCGTGCCGAGCCGTGCGGTTTGGTTGAGTCTCCCTGCGTGTGTCTATAACTTTGTGTTGCTGCCGGTGGTTGTTAGGAGGAGGGATGTGGAAGTCGGCGGCGAGCAGGGTGACAGGCTGCTCGGGCGGGCTGCGGCGGCGAACGGGCTGGGCGCGGGCGGATCGCTTGCTTCTCGCCGGCTGCTCGCAGGGGGAGCGGGCGCTCTGCCGTTTTCCCATCCTTCGCCTTTAAAGGGAAGGCTCTCTGGAGCTGAAGGCGCAGGAGCAGCAGGAACCATGCAGCAGCGCTGCTTCTTCCTCCCGTGAATTCGGATCTCGATTGCTGCCGGTTGTGGAGGTGGCTGTCGATCCAGCACCCCCCCGCCGCCTCCCGCCCCTCCCGATGTGGCTTTCCCTGCCTCGTCTGCCTGCGCTTTTTAAATGACTTAAGTGAAGGGGGAAAAACTGTCAAGATGGCAGCAGCAGGAGCAAGGAGGTTATGAATGTGGTGTTGATGCTGGAACAAAACCTATTCTCTTTGGCAGCCCTAGGGAGGGCTTAAAGCTACTGGACCTGTTGGAAGACTGGCGATTTGATTTGTTCCCGTTGTGTTTGCTTTTTCCCTGCAAGAAGGAGGATTTATTACTATTTTTTTTAACCGACCAGCCCCCGGGGTGGCTTTCTCCTGCCCCCTGCTCCGTCGGCTGTGAGATTTTGGGGGGTTGCTTGCGTGTGGCTTGGGGGCACCGCAAAGTGACAGGTTTACGCTAGTGTGCAGTTGGATGTACTAAGACTTCGGCTCCCTTTAGGGCGTTTTGAAGAAGGAAAAAGTCTTCGGCGTAACCCAAAGGACCCCCCTCCCTGCCCTCCTGCCGACGGAGGGCGCAAAGGACCGCTCCCCCCCACCCCAAAAGGCAAGGTATCTGCGGAAGCGACGAAGAGTGAGCTCGGAGGCGCGGGGGGCGTGGGGGGGTCCTCTCCCGGCTGGATACAGCGCGGTTCTCGCTGGAGCTACTTCTGCATCCGCATGGAGTGAAACATAAACAAACGCACACACGCACCGCGGGAGCAGCCGCCGCTCCACCGGCGCGGAGGGCAGCGCCGCGGGCACCTCCGGCACCGCCCGGCCCGTGCTACCGCCCTGCGCGGCCGCTCCGGCTCCTAATCTGATTTTTTTTTTCCCTCCCCTTCTCCCCCCGCCTCCCAGCTCCGGCGTGCGCATCGCCCGCGGGAAGCGGGGCTCGGGGCGCAGCGGAGAGCCGGCCAGCCCTTAGCGGAGCGCGGCATGCCCGCCCGGCGGCCCCCCGCCTGCTAGGCTCCCGTCGGCACCGAGGAGGCGGCGGAGGAGGAGCGGGGTCGGCGGCCGGCCGCCCGCCCCGTCGCAGCGCCCCGCAGCCACCCGCGGGGGAGGCCAAGATGGCAGAGGCGTCGCCCCCCGCCCCGCTCTCGCCCCTGGACGTGGAGCTGGACCCCGAGTTCGAGCCGCAGAGCCGCCCCCGCTCCTGCACCTGGCCCCTGCAGAGGCCCGAGCTGCAGGCCAGCCCAGCCAAGCCCGCCGGCGAGTCGACCGCCGACGCCGCCTCCATGATCCCCGAGGAGGAGGACGACGAGGAGGAGGGGGCCGGCTCGGCCATGACCGTCGGCAGCGCGGCCCCTGCGGGCGGAGAAGCGGCGGCGGCGGCGACCACCACCGTGCCGGAGGAGGCGGCGCGGCTGCTGGCCCCGCTGTCCGGCGGCGGCCCGGAGGGGCCGAGCCTCTCGCCGGGGGGAGCGGCGGCGGCGGCAGGCGGCGGGGGGCTGAGCGGGGGCCCGGCGGCGGCGCCGAGGAAGTGCTCGTCGCGGCGCAACGCGTGGGGCAACCTCTCCTACGCCGACCTCATCACCCGCGCCATCGAGAGCTCCCCGGAGAAGCGCCTCACTCTCTCCCAGATCTACGACTGGATGGTCCGCTGCGTGCCCTACTTCAAGGACAAGGGCGACAGCAACAGCTCGGCCGGGTGGAAGGTGAGGCGGGATCCCGGGGCCGCGGCGCTGCCGCCGCGCCGCCCCGACGGGCGGGCTGCCCTGGAGGATGCGGAGCGGGGTGTCGGGCTGGCCCCGACAGCAGCCCGCCGGGCGCTGGTGCTGGTCCTGCTGGTGGTGGTCGCCCTGTCTGCTTTGCTTTTTTAAGGGAGAGATTAAGGAAAGTTTTATCTCTTTCCTGTTGCTGTGTACAAGCGTTGAGGGCTATTACTCTGGGGGCAGAGTACGCACTGGAGCGGAGCTGGCTTTTGCGATGCACAGGTACATAAGCAGGGAGAGAGAGAGGGAGAGAGAAAGAAAAAAATGAAAAAAAAATTATAAGGTATGTGGGGGTTTTTTTGCCTTTTTTTTTCTTTTTCTTCTTTTCAAGTTATGGTAACACCGGAGGTAACTTATGATGGAAATGAGCAGAATTGCTTTTATGCGTGGTCAGTCTGAGTCTCAAAGCTCAAATACAGAATGACTTTATTATTTTTATCAAGAAAACTCTCAGCTTTTTGCCCATGTGTTCCTCAAAGGCAGCAGAAGGAAATTCGGGTTTTGACATTTCTTCATAAAGTTAATCAAAGCGTGGAGCTATCGGCTGTTCAGCCACGGGAATGCTTGGTTTGCGATTCCTGCGTTGCCAGTGTATGAGAGCACTGTCTACTGATAGCCCAGCATTTTCTGTCCAGCACTGCGACAGTGAGCAGCTAAGAGTACTATCATTTTAATAAGTGAGGGGGAAAAAATCTGGTGTTGTGGCTTGTTTACTCAGCGCGTGCAAAAGCACGTTGCAGGCAGGCAGGGTTTTACCCTCAAGAAAGAGTCTTGTAAGGCCTACCAGGAGCCAGAGCTGCACATAAAGCACATTTGAAGTGATTTCCAGAAATGCTTTTCTTTCTTCTCGTTTTCCTGTTCATCTGTCAGCGTCTGTTGGACGCTGAAATGTCACGTACTTGCAGCTGTACAGAAATGCAGGTGCTGCTCGATGCCGATGCTGTTTGCAGAAGGAAATCCCAGCAAGGTTCAGTTGCTGCTTGAGGCCGATACTAAGCGCAATCTGACACGGAGTTTTTGAATGCGTGGGTGAAGGTAAATTTGCCAGCAAGTTCAATGCTTTTACAGTGAAATTAAATTTTCTCTTTGAATCCAGGTTTGGATCAGGTGATAACTTTCAGTATACAAATTGGTCAGAAATACTATATAGATGAAACATTTCTGGCAGTTTCTGTACTAGCAGTTCTGTCTTGTGTTTTGGTGCCGAGTAGGACTTGCTACTAGGAATTGAAGTGTGGCTGTATGATTTTTACCTTCTAAATGAAGCACAGTAGAGGAAAGTATTTAGTTGACAGACTTGTCTCAGGCTGGGGAAAATACAAACAGAAAGTTTATCGCTGGCATAGCTAGTTGAAGACAAGACTTTTAAAACCACACATCTTTTTTACAGCATTTGTGTCTGTATTAGGTGTTGAATTTTGATCTGACTTTACAAGTGTGACGCAGAGTGTGATGAAGGGTTATATCTTCCAATGACAGCCTGTGCCTTCGTAAGTTGTTTGGTTTCACACAGAAGCAGTGGCTTTAGATGTCAGCTGCTATGATAAATCCAGCATTTTTATCTGATACTGTGAATTTTTAGTAAATGCTCGATATCTGATTCAAACAAAGACTTACCTAACAATAGGACTGACACTGTTTTGGCTGAATTTGGTGGCAAAACTCCTTTTCACTTTAGCAGAAGCAGAATCTGGGCTATAACATGAAGTGCTTACATTGATTAGTATCCTTAATACCATCACAATTTTTTCTGACAATTTATACTGTTAATTTGATATTGATTCCTGTGCTGAGCAGCATTAACTGGTACTTGGAGCTAATTAAAATGTTAAAAACGTGGATCCCTTGAGATTCTTCTGCTATAATTTAGTTCAGAAGTTTCTCACAAGCCTTTAGGATGACCTTTCTTGGGAGATGCAGGCACACTGGTAGCGGCAAATTCTGCCTCTAATGAGTGTGAACTGTCTCTGAAGCTAGGGTAAGGCGTTCAGTTGCGTTAACGGTGGGTGCAGTTGTGCATGGGTGATAGGGGCATACTGAAAGGGGCAAAGGGGAGGTCAGAAGATAATAATTTGCCAGACATCTAAAACTGGAAAATGTAAATCCTTAGAAAGACTAGGATTTCTTTTTCGAATGCGTATACGTTCAGAAGGGAACTACTTCAGTTCCTTGGCTGGAGAATAGCTTAATTTGTGCAGAGGGAACACTCTTACATAGGGACCTCATCTTAGTCTCCTGATGTTAAATCACATCGTATGTTATTACCGTCTTTGTTTCCTTCACAGGTAATGAATACAACTCTTCAGGAACTAATGTCAGCTTTTCACGTTAGACTTCTTCAGATTGCTAGTTACACCAAAACTTTAAATAAACAGAAGATATTTCCGTATTAGGAGGCTTTAATCTTAATTTAGAATATTTTTACACAGCTAAATTCATCGTTGAAGGTAGCAAGCCCATTTAACAATATTCTGTTCTGCCACTGAATGGGAAAATTGTTATTTTAAACAAAGGAAAGAAGAGAACTTAGTCTTATTACCTTATGTATTATTATATATGAAATATTAATACTGTTTCCAGTGAGATGTGCCGAATACCATAATCCGTAAACATAGCCAGGATTATTCTCCTCAAACAATTATTTTAAGAGCTATAAATTAAAGTTACAACTATCACTTTTCTTTTCTTTTTTGTTTTTTTTCCTGCCTAGGGCATTAAAGCAGAAGTGAATATTTCAGATGTGGTTAGGAAGGCATATATTACGTTTCCGGTAATTCAGATAAGGTTTGCCCAATACACCCCCTCAACAATCTCCTTTGCTTCCCCCTCCCCCTGGCCCCGGTGGGACGTGTGCTAACCTAACAGTGCCTGAAGCTAACTAGGGCAGTAGTGTACGGTGCAGTGCTGCAGAGGTGCCACACTATGGATACTCCTGTGTGCCACGGGCGACCCCAGTTAGTGCTATCCCGTACACTTCCAAACCACTGGAGAGGATTTCCATGTATGTTCCAGTATCTGCTTCTGTCTTGAATATTTAGGGAAGGTTGGTATTTGTCTTTGTCATCACTGGAATGGGGAAGATGATCCCAGGTTGAGCTGGTTTCACCCTTGTGAAATGCACTGTACCAGGCGACTCTTCCAGGTACTTCTACAGAGCTCCTCGATGACTAGATCTTTCCTCATTCAGGTATCTGTTACCCAATCGAAGTCCTACAGTCACAAAACTAGTGTGCTGACTTAAAAACCGAATTTTACCTTGCTAGTATTTAGGATGAAGCACTCACTTCCCTCAATAATCTTGAAACAGGAAACTGAAAGACCTTTTTGTCCCATGTACATGGTAGAGGTGCCTAGTTTCACTACAGCTTAAATAATTCCATACCTCTTGCCACAATGTTGTTTTGTAATTTCTTGCAGCTCTATCTTGTGAAACAGTCTTTTCTACGTGGAGAGTACACTAGGGGGACTATTTTCCTCCTTGTTAAGCAGTATGGCAAGACTATGAATCTCGTCCTTTATACAGCAATTCCCAAATTTAAATGTAGCTGATTTGCTTTGATTTGTTTTTTCATATCAAAAGCCTATTTTGTTTTACACCTGTTGTATTCATCTTCCCCATAAAAGATAAACACTAGCTGCCAGGGTATTTATTTTGAAGGGGAGGTTTTTTGTAAACTTTGTACATGGACATTCCATCATTTTTTCCATGTTTTATTGGCCAGTATGTACCAAAGGGCTGCAGTCTCTTCAGTGTAGCAAATGCACAAGTCTCTTCTCTAATTACTGAGACTTGAAAAGGCTTGAGAAATTTGCCAGTGATGTAAATAGATGTCTAAATCTGTTAGCCAGATGCTGATATGCAAGATGTGTTGTACTGTTTTTATCATCTTGCAAAGATGTGAGAAGGAAGTAACACCACTCTTTCTTATTTCTCCTTCCTCGGACTGACACACAATGTCTTTATCAGAAGTGGCAACATAAAACTGGAGTCTGCATCAGTTTCTTTTTTTCCTCTGATGACTTGTAAACTTTTTTTCTTTTAGTTTCTTTAAAGGTTCTGTTGTCCAATTAACTGCTAATAAGAATATTTTTTCCAGCCTCCTATTATATTTTTAAAATACATTTTTGTATCACCTCATTCATCTCTACAGAAGAGTTTGAGTTCCAAGCTGTAGCCCGATTATTTTAAGTTTTGACCTACCAAGGAGAGCATAGATTTAAGCACGTGAATGGATCCTTGGGACTTCACTGGGATTACTTGTGTGCTTAAACTTGCTGCTTAAGCATCTTACCTGATCAAAGCCTTACTACGTTGTGCTTTAGCAAAATACTCAGAAACATTTGTAAGTGACTTTTGTGCCGAGCAGTCTAAAGAGATGTGTGGTTCCAGTGGTTGAAACCACTACATAACAAATGTCTTGCATCAAAGAGCAGTATTCTTTAGTATCACAGTAACAAATGACTTTTTAAACTTTCCAGTAGAAACCATATGTAGATATTAGCACATGTTGTTTCATATCTGTAATGTACATCAAAGATCTCACTTTTCCCCAGCTCATGCAGGCAGGTGACAGCTATTAGAGCAGCGAGAGAGAAACCAAGTAAGTAGCTCTCCCAGAATCACTGACATTTTTTGATCCACAATGTAACAGTGAGGAACAACTCTGCTGAAGGACTTGTTAAATGCCTTCACATCACCTTGGTGAATGTCTTCAGTTGCAAAGAATCACAGGCTCTGATAAACTCAACTTTTGATGTGAATGGGAAACGGTGATGTGGTATTGCTGTATAGTATTGCCACGAGGTAGACCTGCATGATAAATGCTGGAATCAACATCGCTCCATTTTTCAGAGACAGAAGGTTACCTACACAGTCATGCAGCAATTGATGTCGTCTATAATAGGTTTATCAGTGTCAATATTTGTACATATTTAAAATTTAAGTGTATTTAAAGTAGGAAGCTTGAGAGTCAGAGGTTGGCTTCTACTCTTACCTCTGTGTTTGAAAGTACACAGTTAATGCTAATAAAAATTAAATCACCTTAGTGGCAGCTGTGTCTGATGTATTCTACTGGCTTGAGGAAACACTCTGAAACTATGAGGCTGGGGAGGAGAAATGTCCTGACACTGCTACCCTGGGACATCCTGCCTCTGCTTGGTGTTGTCCTGGTGAAGCGAGCAGTGTCTTACTCCCGAGGCCATTTTGTATTCGGGTCATTTTGGTGGTGCTACACTACTTTGCTGTAATCCTGGGAGATTAGGGGAGGCTGGGCACGTGCTGGTGCATTTAGAAAGGCAAGTGATTAGGGTTAGCCGTGTGGTTTTGTGAAAGCTCTTTGTGCTGATGTGGTCAAAGTAGCAGCCCAGAGTGGAAGGTAGGCAGCTCTGGGGCAGGCCCCCCACACTCTCCTGCAGTGGCTGGGAGGGTTTCAGCCAGCTCGCCTGGGGTGGATGGGGTGAACAAGTGTGAAGCCACCCCAGAAAATTACGGTGGGTGTGCTGGCTTCAAAGGGAGGCCGAAGGAATTGCCTTGGAGATAAGAGAAAGCTGAGGATAAGCAGCCAAAGCATTTCTCTAGGTGGCAGCCTCCTAAAGGTGCCCTGCTAGATTTTGGCAGCCAGCTATTTTGCGTGGAAGTATGGAAAATCTTTTGTGAAGATTGTCCTTATTTGCAATGCAATTAAAGTGGGTCTTGGTGTAGTGGCAGCTTGCCAAAGGAGAAACTGAAAGTGTTTCCTAATGCAAGTTGTTACTTAGACTAAAGTCTCTGCATGTTCTTGTTTCTCTCCCGCTTTTAAAAAAGCCTTACTACTATGTCTGTCACAGAAAATGTGCCCAAGGGCAGCGTTGCAAAATGGCAATATTAGTTTGAAAGGCAAGGGGCCCTCTGCATTTGGAGGTACTCTGTCTGGAGAGGGGCAAGCTCTGAGCATCCCCCAGCTGCTGATTTGTTCCCCTTGCCATGGAAAACTGCGATTCTCAAATTGACTCTGGAAAGGGCCACAGCTTGGCCAGGTCCTGGAACAGGAGGTGCGTCCAGGTCTCATACATAGCAATGATTCCAATAAAGGCCTGGCTGATAACACAGCATTTTGGGAGCTGCAGGGGTTTTTTGATATGGCTTTTCTTGGGACTGGCAATATGTGCGTAGCGCAGCGGTTCAGGAGCAAAATGAAGTGTTCAAGTAATGTGCATAGTCATGCAGTTTTCTGTACTGCTGGCTCAGCACACCGTGAGTTAAGTGAAGATTATGCTTAACCTTTTATTTGCTCTTTTTTTGTGCTTCTACAAACTTAGACTGTTCTGTTACGATTTCCTGAGCATTGCCACACACCAAGCTTGGAAAATGAGGTGCATTTAGCCAATTTATGGCCTGACATATGTTAATTAACATTAATTACCTGCTTGAATAGTCCATTTAGCTCTTATTATTAAAAAGTGGCTTGTCTACAGAAGGGGATTTTCCTTCAGAGTGAGATGTTTTGTTCTAACTTGCTTCAGACAATGTCAGGTTGGGGTATCCCGTGCTTCTCTGCATGGCAGTACCAGCTTCCCACTGTTCCAGTTGTGCATGTGGGATACAGTTGTTACCACTGATAGACACCAACTCCTCACCCATGTGTATTGGGGATTTATTTGACAACAGCTTAGCTTCCCAAGCAAACTAGCGTGTTTCCAAGCCTTTTCTGCCAGTGGTGGGTACAGCTCTTGCTTGTTTGCTTGAGGCAGCAGAGAAAGAGCTGTGCTTCTCAGCCTGCCGGGAACTGCAGGAGTGTCCCGAGTCCTGTGGTGATATGATCCCAGCCCCTTTGGGGCGAAGGAGTAGGAAAAGCTCAGGTGTGCAAGGCTGGAGAAGGGATGTAGGAGTTGCTGGGGCACACTATGGTGCCCTGCAGGCAGGTCATCTTCAGCTCCATGTCGATGAGGATTATGGGCCTTAGGGTTCCTGCAGCCATTGAGAGCAAGCCACTGCTGGAGTGGAGCGTGATCTCCAACAGCAGCAGGAGTCTTGCTGTATTGATCAGCTACATCACCTCAGTTATCTCCTGGGCAGTGTGTTGGGTAAGGGTTGTCACAGATCATTAGTCTAAAACCTGTGAGGGGAGTAAGAACCAGAGAGGACTTGTCTGATTTCCAAATAACAATATTTAAAAAAAAAAGAATAAAGTCCATGCCTCAATTCCCCATACCCCAGTTTCTCATTCCTGTCTTGGGAGACTCAGGGATGTTATGTCCTACTTCACCTTCTCCATCCTTCCCACTTGTAACCCCAGCTGGAGGGTTGCATGGTGCACTTCCATGGTGGGAGGTGGAGGGCTGGCTCATAGCTGTGCAGGGCATGTTGTGCAGTTTTGGCTGGGGATACAGCGTGGAGGCAATAGGTTATAGGACTGATGAAAAGCAATACCAGTGCAGTGTGAGGAGTTGGGAACAAGTTGCATCAGTGCTCTGCCTCATCCCTGGTGTGAAATAGCAAGGGAGATGCCTTCCAGTAGGACTAGAGAAGAACAGTGCAAAAAAGCCAGAGTAGTTTCTCCTAGTGCTGTGCTTGTCTGTGAAGTTCGAGAGGAGCCCCTCTTGCCCTGCAAAACCAGAGTCCTTTCTTTGGGTCACCTCCCTTTTCACATTTGCTCAAGGATTGATAGGCTTATAATGCTGCTTTGCAGGGAATTTGAGGAAGATTGGGAGTTAGCAGCATTGATGTGTTGTTAATAACTCTGTATTTGATTTACCTGGACTTTGCTTACTGGGGCAATTTTCTTTATCTGTATGCTGGTACCTATTAAAAATAAAGGCTATTTAAATACTTTTTCAAATACCTTCTTAAGATTTCACAGACAAAGAAATGCTGTTCTGTGGATTTGTACTAGTAAAGAAATGCCTTGTGAAAATTAGTTCTTGTAACAGACTTGTGCTAACAAATTGAGTGGATTGCTTGCTCTATTCACAACATGCACTATACTTCAGAACTGAATTGTGGAATACTGGGTTCTCACATGAACATGTTTATTTGGCAACGTGTTATCTTGCTTTTCTTTATTATTTTTCTCCTGATGGTGAAGTTTCTAGTGGCTGCATGTAAGGAGAGGTGTGAGGACAGTGCATGCTGGTACAGAAGGCTAGAGGCAGCTCATGGACCATTGCAGGTTGGAGGAAGGAAGGACCACTTGAAGCAAGGATGATGCTGTGTGGCACTGACAGCTTGTTCTCAGGGCCTTTGCAGTGTGTGCCTCTAGTTTTGGGGGTCAGGAGGCTGTGGGTGCAGGGCTCTGCCTGTGCAGTCTGGGGCTGCTGCGCACCTGAGTGCTACCCGTGGTCAGGTGTGTTTCCATGGGGTGAGTCACTGGATTCTATGTCGCTTCACCCACTGCCTGTGCCGAGGTGAAGGGTGGGTCTGTGCTGATGTCTCCATGCCAAAATCCAACTGAGAGCTCTGGAATGAGGGCAGGAGGCAGGAGTGCTGCCAAAGGAGTCATTTTTGTCCTTTGACACTTACCTCTAAGTCTGCCTTCACACTCTGTGTTCTGTCTGGGGGCTCCTCATAACCCACCCCTCAGCTATGCAGTGTCTTCAGGCCAGCCTGTCTCCCCATCTCTGGCCTTTCCAGATCTTTGTCTCTCTCTAGGGAGCAGTGGAGGCCATGGCACTCCGGGATTGTGATCAGAGGCTGGGACTCAGTCCTAGGAAAGAGTTTTCAGTAGGTTTACTGGCTCCTGAGTCGGGTGAGCAGAAAAGGGCAGGTCTGGGCTGCTTGCCAGGACTTGAGCTGGGAGGTAACATCTGCTTATCCCAGCCCTAGAGGAGTGGGAGACAGCAGATAAGTTGGAAGACTTGTGAGGACAGACAGCGGGCTGCTGTGGGAGGACAGATAGAGGAACACCCAAAAACATCAGGATGTGTCTGCTGGGGCTTCACTCTGTGTCCTGGCTGCTGTGACTGCTCATTTTGGAGTGGGAATGAAAAATAGTTTGCATGGATGTAGGTTTATGACAGTGCAACTTTCATGGGTAGATGAAGTAAAGAGGGCAGGTCTGAGTCTCATCCCTGCTAAAGGCCATGTTAAGGCAGGAGCACACATTTGCATTAGTGCTAGACAGACTCAAGCCAGCAGTGCCAAAAATCTTGGTTGCAGCTGAGCCTGAGCTCTGTGTGAGGACTGAGTATGACCAGGGAGCGTTAGTAAAAGTGTCATACTTAAGTAAAAAAAGCTTTGTTTAAAAATGTATTAATTACGTAGCAATGTCTAATATAAGCTGCTCTCCTAAGTCTAGACAGTCAACACCTCTGATTCTGAAGACAATTTGCCATTATAACTTAGTGTTTTCCCATGTAGTATCACCGTGGTTTCTATGCTTTCTCTGAAATAGGATGCAGAAGAATAAATGTATTATTCTAAAGAAATAATTTTAGGACATGGGCCAAATTCTGGGATCGTATTTGTTTTATCTAGAATGTGGACTGAATTGTCTTGATATGTACTCACATAGCAGCGCTTTTAAATCCTGCTGTATCTGTGCTTTTTTTCTCTCCACACTCTCTTCAAACACCAATTGCAACTCTCCAAAGACACATTGTGGCCAAGGTTAACTCCACTTTCTTACATGAAATTTGCAGCGTAAACATACCTTTAAATGTGAGACTTAATCCAGATCAGAAGTTTCCGACTTTGTGTGAACCCAAATCTTGTGTAAATATGTTTGCTAATACTTCATGGAGGATTTATCAGTTTCACATATTAAGTTCTAGATATGCTGTAGTACATAAAATTTGGCATTTGACAAGTGAGAACAGTGCTCAAGAAAGAATGTCTTATTATGAGTGTTTCACAGGCTCCCACATTATCACCTTTTTTTGCTGATTGGTTTTGTGCAGACAGCAATGATGTGGTTTCCTGAAAGCCTATAACTTACTGTTTATTCTGCACGACTGCTCTGGACCTTGACTAATTTTCAGAGAATGTTTTTTTCCAGGAATTTGTACAAGAAGGTGACGCCAGTTCAAGTCGTGTCCTGAGATGCTTGTAAGCTGAGACAAGTAGAGCTGCTGTCCCTGTTTTTGTGCAACATGATCTATTGTGCTTAAGAGTTTCACTGTGTGGGGGAACTCAAAACCATTTGTATGAGATGTCAGGTTTCAGAGTGAATGGTGCTTCTTTAAGTATGCATCAAGACTTAAAATGGGAGGTTGCTGACCCTTCTATGCCTTTGTAGGACAAGAACTTTGGCACTGATAATGATGCTGCCACTGAGGAGCTGTAAAAACTCTGAAGCATTTTTTGAATTCGTAGCCTTGGCCATGGATGTGTCCCAGATAAGCGGGTTACATCTAAAATCTTCGATTTGCAAATGGAAGTCATGTCAGAGCTCTGCATGAATTGGGCCAGAGGTTTCCAGCCTAGTTTGTGCTGCAGCCAAAAACTCCGACCTAGTATTATGTTCATCATTATGTTATGTTGACTGTTGTGATTTTCACTTCCCATGGCATGTTGAGATTTATTTCTTGCCCCGCTACTCTTGCGTCCTGATTCATGTACGGCAAAAATACTTCTGATTAAAATGTGCTAGAAGGTTTGCATGCTTAGGGTAGGAGAGAAATCCTTTATGAAGAACTGTTCTATATAAAGCTATGGGGAAGGGAACTGTGGTGCTTAGGACGGTGTTTGAAAATCAATAGTGAGGCCATTTTCAATACAAAAAAGAAGGGAAGTGTATAGTCCATAAGGTAGTGGCATACGGGACTGGGAGGAGGAAGGATTCTGTGAGCCAGCAGTAGGGTGTAAATCAACCTGATGTATGTTCATAGACATCTGATGTCTACTGGGCCTGGTGGGGTAGCTCAAAGCAGGTGGAAGAAGCATACTGTTTATGTAATTAGAAACATAAATAAAATCTTTCCAACATTCTTCTAAATTAAAATGCATTTGAAGCATATGTCAGACTTCTCACATCCAGGAAAGATCTCTTAAAACCCTGCCGTTCCTCATGAAGGCTGTTTCCAGCCCACTTTCTTCAGGACTCTGCCAGGTAACAAGTCTTCTTGGTTGGAAGATGGAGTGGGATGTGCATTAGCAGCTGGAGATGCTGGGGTTCTTCCTGAGTGCACCTGTACTCCTTTTTAATCAGAGGGAAAAGGCCTATTTTTTGAGATGATAGACCAGAGAATTGCAATAACAAAAGAAAATTATTATTGTTGAAATAATTGAAGACAGAATTTCACCTCTGTATTTATTGAGGAGTTGGTGGTGGTGGGAAGCAGGGCCTGGGCTAAAGTACTGTCAGAGCAGCTTCATATCTCCAGTGTATTTTAGACACCAAGGAGACAAAGATGATGCTAATTGCAAGAGAAACTACTTAACTGCTTTGTATTATGTGTGAAATGAAGGGGGAATAACGCTGATTGAATGACCTATTTTGACTTTCTCAGTATAATATGTTTAATGTTTTAGTCTTTTTCTGGACAGTGAATTATAATTTTATCAAATCCTGCTGGAAATTAATGTGTTGCTGGGCAAAGTTATTTTATCCTCGCAGTTTTAACTGCAAAGTTACATCTTGGCCACTTGACTTGGTGGCAGGAGTTTTCTCTTTCAACTGGAAAGGGCTTTTGCCATGCAACACAGTGGCAGTAGTACTTTTTGTTTTATACAAAATAGGGACCTGTCAGGAGGACTATAAAGTAGGGCACTGAAGTAGTCTAATTTAGAAGGAGAAAGGGCATAAATCTCCACCTCTCTCTGATGACAGAAGGCCAAAGTACAGCAGAAATGTTTCCCTGCTTGTAAAATGCCAGATGCCAAATGTAAAATACCAGAGAGGTTGTGCTGTTAAAGGCACAGCTGTATCTAGCCTCATTACAAATTTGTCAGCCTTATTTTCAGTATGTGAAGGGGTTCTTGGACAATGAAGCAGCTCTGTTAGCGTCTTCTCTGCTAACTGTGCTGTTACAGAAATTGTTTGCTGTTTTGGACCAGTGTCAGGCAGAATAATACTGAATAAGTCCCAGATGAATGTGGGTGGTGAAAGGAGAAAAATAATTTCAAATAAAGAGGGGCATTATCAGCTGAGCAGCCAGTGTTGTTCCTATGGTGCTGAAAAATGAAAGCAGGAAAAAGACACTTTTTTTAAAAAAAAAAAAAGAATGGAAATTTTAGCTGAAAAATCTGTTCTGACCAGAGTTTGGTATTCTTGGTATTCTACTTAAATTTGCAGCAAATTGGCATTGGTGTGACAATGCTGTGAAGCACTGAGAGGGAGAACAGAAGTACGAACAAGCCTCCAAAACCTGAGAGATCTTCAAATTCCTTGTCCGTTTTGGACAGCATGACCTGTAGCATCACTTGCAGCTGCTGGATCCAAGAGTATAAGTAGTGAAAAGAACACTGATTTAACCAGGATAAAATGTTCATTTTGGGTTTTTCCAACAGCTGTGTTGGGACTTAACCCTGGCAAAAGCTTCTCCCGTGTCATTTCTATTCAGGCTTGTACTAAGCATACAGAATGACAATGTTCTCCAATTGAAAGAAAGAAAAGAGGAAAAAAGTAGTAAATTGAGAAATAAGTGTGTATTTGGTGTCTTCTCAGCCTAAAGGAAAAACACTCCTTAAACAGTACGATAGCAGTTGTTTGAGAAATTAAGTGTGGATTTCCTTCAATTGTAGTTGAATCATGACATCTTACTAAATTTATCCAGTTTTGAGTGCCTGCTTTCTGGTTTGACATTTTTGTTGGTGGCTGTTGGTTGTGTTAGATTGGTTTTTTTTTTTTTTTGAGAAAAAAAAAAGCTTTTCATGGCCAGAGAGGTGGTATTTTCCTTATTTTTGTGGGAAACTGTATCAAGTATCAGACCACCAATTCTTCCAGGTGGTTACAGACTTGTAGGTGTCAGCAGCTTTCTCCCTAGAAGTACCGCAATGCACTGGGTGGGTTTGAGCAATGCCAGTGATGGGTTTTCCCCATTTTCTAGGAGCTGCCGGGGAGATTTTGCATTGTTTGACCGCAAACTGTAGATCATTGGAGTATTTCTGTGGATAGTTCTTACTGTTCAGTGAAGGGCCAAGCAGAAGTACTAAATAAGACCATTCTTTGTTTACCAAAAAAATCTACACTGAAAAAATGTATCAATATACAAGTCAAGTGCTTGGGAAGTACAAAATGTCAGAAATAAAGTTGTCTATGACACTTGAAATTACCTCTCATGACACTGTTATTAGTAAGGAGCTCACAAGCTCAATCCGCCCCCACTCTCCTTGTTGGTCTGGATCCTTAAGGGGGTATGCAGGGTTTCAGCTCATCTCCTGTGCTCTCTGTGTGGGCCCTGTGCCATAGTTGTTGCACTTGGCTCTCAGTAAAGAAATACGCCCTTCCCGGTGTGCTTGTCTGTGTCATTTGCCTCCTCAGTATCTGAAGGCTTCCCTGGCGAGCACTGTCCCAGCACCCAGTATCTTCTCCCCACCCCAAGCTCCTTACTACCTTCTGTCATCCCAGTCTCTTTTTCTGTGATTCCCAATCTTACTTCATGCATCCCTCCTTCCTTTTCCTGTGACCTTCTACATCTCTGTCCTCCCCCACTGGTTTTGTGTCTGTTCTTCTTGTCCAGCTTGTCTGTCTAGCCCCCCATTCCACATTTTGCCTCTGCCCCATGATTGTGTATTTCCTGTGCCTTGCTTGCCTATCCTGGACCACTTATTCTGTTTCTAACCCCAGTTTCAGTTCAGGTTTGCAAAGTTATTAGTGCTGAGGAACAAACAGGATTTTGTAGTAGGAAGTGTTGGACAATACAAGGTGTAGGTGGGGCACAAAGCACCACCTATAATTTAGAGCACTGTTTATATTTTTAACTGATCCACCCTTAGGTAAGCAGTCCTGTTGCTGTCAGTGTGCAAATCCTTAGTCATTTGGATAATCCTGTTCCTTCTACTGATACTGGGTACTGAGAGCTTACTCATTGGTGTAAGAGATGGAGGGTCCTGTGTGAGAGAGACTTGGATCTCTTATTTCCCTGTGGCCTGACCCAGACACCGAGCAGCATCTGAGATTCTGCAATTCATAGGGCTACTGAGCACCTAAAGTATTTAATGGTATAGGTAGTAATTGCTCTTATTTCCATGGTGAGGGGCTGTTTCTTTTTCCTTCCTTATCTGTGAAAAGAAAGGAGACATTCAAGTTCCTCACTGAAAAAATAGAAGGCATGAAAGTGTACAGTCCATAGTCATAGCATATTCTGTGTCCTCCAGTAAGGACTTTCTGATGTGGTGGATTTAGACTTGAAAATATAATGATATAGCTGACCTTTTCTGATATCGCTTCGTGGTTTCTTGTACCTTCTGCCTCCGATGCTAACTTCATGCCTGGTCTTTAATGGTTCTGATAAAATGCCTTCACATCTAGGGAAGCTGATGACAGTGTTTTTGTTATCAGAATTAGATTGAGAAACTCATACTGAATTGTGGTGCTAGCTAGACCAAGTCATTTATTGGTGTAAATAACCTTGTATTGACCCATTAAAGAGCTTGGGCATAAAGTTTGTCCTCTATGAGTCTCTTGTTCCTTTATGATGAAGGTTCAAAACTTTAATCAGGTTAACAGTGTGTCCTGTCCTCTTTCCATTGCAATAAAGTATATGCAAACACACATTGCAACAAATAGTGCAAAGGCAAATCTAGCACACCCTGCTTTTTCGTCTGCAAGAGAAATCTGCAATTTGCTCTCTACCAGTGCTCTCTGAGCCGCTCTGGCAGCATGGTTGGCTGAGGGATTTACTTGGGGTGGCTGATGCCTTTCAGGTGTGGTGCTTCAGTTTCCCAGGCTATTGATAGCAGCTGTTTAGACACAGCTCTCTGGGTCACAACGTATGGGGATTTTCTGATGGTTGTGGTGACCTTGGGGGAAGAATTAGAGTGGATGTAATGTTTCTAAGGACTGGAGACGCTTGTGCCATTGAACTGGTGCACATTGCTGAATCAATTACTAGCATTGGTAGGATTTTGCTTTAGGGGAACCTCACAGCTATATCACAGTCTTGTTATTAGTAGTGTATTGTTAATTTGTTTTAATATAGTGCCAAATACTTGCAGAGAGAAGGAACCTCAATAGTTGGTTTCTGTGAAGTATTTTCCCTGTATGCAGCACTGTTGCAGTGCATACTCCAGCACTGTCTCTCACTTTAGTTTCTAGGAATTTTTTATTAGCTCCTGTGTGGAAATGAATTTGGTATGAGACTGTCATCCTTAGGTGAGGAATTGCAGCATGGTGCCCCTTCCTCTTCCAAAGCCGCTGATGACAACTAAAACTCTCAGCATGAAGATTTTCTAACTATTTTGTAATGTGTCACTTTGGTGATTCAGTCTACTGTAGTGTAGGCCCCTGGTGAGCTTTTGCAGAAAGCTTTCCCAATGAACCTTTGCAGCCCTTGATCTAAATCCATGTCACCAGCGTCTCCTGCACCCATTGCTGTCAGTTTACTGTGTTTGTAATTGATTGTCAAAGTGTTGTGTTTAATTCAAGGGCTGGTAGAGTTTTCCTCGAAATGCCTGTGTAGTGTTAAGCCAGTTAGGAGTTACAAATGTAAATATGTTTACAGAGCAAAGAGGAATGCATGAAAGCTGGCATTGCCTAAACAGCCAAAAGCAGCATGATTTTATGCTAGAGGGACTCTGAAAATGTAGGCTGCTGGAGGGTGCTTCCAGAAGTAAATCCCAACCAGAAGTGCCTGCAGTCCTTGCCTTCAAATGCACTGCCCATCTGCTGTAGCTGCTGAGGCAACATGGGGGAGAGGGCTCAGAAGTTTGTTGGCATCCTTGTGGGGTTTTATAGGGAAGTTTGAAATGCCAGAGAGAAGTGTCGGCTGTATCTGAATGGCTTCTTGTTCTGGATTTTCCCAGGCAGGAGCGGTGCAGCTGGCAATAAAGTGACTCCTGACGCCGGTGTTTCATAACTGAAAGTTCAGCATTTTTCACAAGCTGTCTTATTTGGGACTGTGAGCGTGGGCACATGCACACCCCTCGCACACCCCCCACACACCCCCCCAGCACATTGTTTACTTCCTCTGTACGTTCTGGGACATTCAGTACTAAGGAGCATGATACGCTTGCATAAACACCCCAGCCAGATTTATCTCTCAAGCCTATCTTTCCTTTCCCGTCTTGGAAAGTGATTAATCTGCAGCACACATTTTGTTCTTTGATTGCAGGGCATTATTCTGTAATCATTTACAGTTTTGCAGAGCCGCGGCGCTGCCTTGATGGAGCATTTCTGTCGTGTAGCCGGTGCTGTCGGCTGAAGCTTTAGCTGCATAATGTGGAGGGAGCATTACCCTATGTCTCTGTGTCATGTTCAAACTGTTTTCTATTTACATTGTCTGGTTTCTGCGCATTCAAAAACATTCAAATGTACACATTTAAAGTGCAGATAAGTGTCTGCAGCAGCACATGCTGGGGTCTGTTTTGTAGGTTTTAGGAACAGCATTAGTATTGTGGCGTGCTGGCTGCCAGCTGAGGTTTTTCTTTGCATTTATGGAGAGTGGAGGAGTTTAAGTAACTTTTGTTTTCCATGCTGCAGGTCTATTGAAGTCTACATTCAGTCAGAAATGGGCAGGTTACATAGATACAAGAATTGTACATATTTCTTAGTGTCTGTGGAGAACAAAAAAGTGAAGAGATTGAAGTTGAATCAGAAAATCTGTCCTGTCTGTACTGCACTGGGGCTTTTCCATATATTTTGTTTGTTTTCTAGTGTGCAAGGAAAGGAAATGGAAGAGGGAACAACCTTGAATTAGCATGTTGTGGGATTGAGATTAGGCTGTTGAGCAGAGTTTTGTTTGATGCAACTCTCCTCTTCTTTCAGTAGAAAGATATGAATAGTGGGTACAAAAAATTCAAATAAAACCATGTAACTTTGGGTTCTTACATGGTGGTAATTTTCTTTTTTGCAATATATGTGCACCTTTCTGGCCTGCAAAGGTCCTAAAGTGGATGGACCTGGTCTAGTCACCCATGCCAATGAGCATCTTTTTCCAAAGTCTCTCTGGCTCACGGCATGTCAGATAAAGCATTTTTCTGTCACCTTATGACGAACCAAAGTCCTATAGTTGCAAGATGGATACCACAATAGCAATGTATTGCATGCAGATACCAGGAAAAACTGAAGGTACTGCATTTGCAGCGTGTCTGTTAAATGAAATATCCAGAGGATCCCATGCCAGAATTCAAGACAAAAGCATCTTCCAAACAGCCCTCCTTGTCAGTCTGATCTTGAGGGCAGGACAAAGAAGGGGGGTTTTCTCTGACTACAAATCCAGCAGTTGTTTTAAATGAGCAGGTGTCAAGAAGAGTACCCTGCTCTGCCTAGGGGATCTGACAGTGCTGGACCAGGGAGAGCAGCAGCTTCACTCTTCCAGCAGTGGGCTTTGGAGCAGGAAGAAGAGGCAGCACAGACCAGTAGTAGCGTGGTATTTTAGTTTAAACTCCTGTCCCCTGATTTCTGATACATTGGGTGATAAGAACATCTGATCACAAATGTCCTTTTTCCATCCTAGAAATGTAAATGCCTGAATTCTAAATAAAAGGAAACTTAAAAGCAAGCAGAAGGAGGGGTAAGGATCTTTGGAAGCAACCGCTGTTTAGGGAGGCTACCAAATTGTGTAATGAAACAACAGGTTCAGAGTGTGTGCATGTATGAAGGTATCCAACTGCTTGGGTTGTGCTAAAACCCAGGATTAAGGTTCAGTTGGTGCAGCTGACTTTAAACACTGGTTAAGTGAGGAGAGGTGACTCCAAACAGGAGGCGAAATGGAGTGCAGTGCTACTGAAGTGCAGTCTTGCAGCACTAGTGCCTGTGCCCTTCTGGGATGGCTTGTGGATCCAGCTTCGGGACCACTGGAAACTTCCTCTTACTGCACTTGGATGCTTGCCACAGGGTCGTGGAGTTAGGGTTCAGCTTCGCTCACCCCAAATCCCTTATCACCTCAAAATGATTTGTAACAGTTGCATTTGTTTGTCTTTAACAGTGAGAGATGAACCCCTTTAATCTCTGTTGTTTATATTACTGTTTGTACAGAGTACAGCTGCCCACAGAAAGATTTCTAGGACATACTGGGTTCAGTACAAAGGAAACTTCACACTGAAAATTGAGGCCCCATTCCGCGAGGCAGAAAGGAGCCTTTGCCTCAATGTGGGTTAATTATTTAATAGTTGGCTGAGTAGACAGAATGATCATGGACAAGGAGTGAGGCTGGTCAACTACGTTCAGAGTAACATTTCAGGGAGTAGGAGGGATTTTGCTTAGCCCTCCAGAAGCATCAGAGCTAATGTCATGCTACAGTTACAAATCATGCAAAAGCTTTGGGAGGAAAAGAAGCTTTGGGCTTCAACACATTCAATTATGGAAGAATACATTCACTGAAAGCAAAGTCCTCTTGAGTGGAACACGTGCCTCTAAGGGAGGGTTTGGATAAGAACTAGGTGCTAAGAACATCTGTTGGAACATCCCAGCCACTTTCAGAGCTTCTGCTTGGAACTCAGTAAAAATGTAGTCTGCTCCTGTGTACAGCCTCCTCTGCACTGTAACTGTGTGGTGCTAATGCTTTACCTCCACACTTGCAAGGGTGGGTGAAAACAAGGTGTTTGCTTTTCCAGTCTGTATGGGTGAGTTTAGAAGGTGATGCTGTGGGTTTCAACAAAGAGAGGCCATCTTCCAGATGCAGAGGAGCCACCGGCTCTTTTTGTTCCGTCACATCAGCAGAGAACCCTTGCACTGTAGAAGTGTCCCCAGAAGGGTGGAAAAGTGTGCTAAATTGCATGCCACTATTTTATCCTATTTCAGTGCAACTGAAAAGCATGTGTGGTGTTCTTTACTCAAGAAGTTTGTTTTTAGAGGGAATAAGATCCACCATTGCTAAGTGCCACTGTTGTGCACCTGCACAATTTTTGATAGTGATGGCTGCAGTTGGGGCAGAGCTTTAGAGAGAACTTGTGCTGTGCAAGCCCCAGTAAGATATGGAACAAACCCAGCAGAGACTGGAATGGGCACTGGTGATATCTGAGGGACCAGCAGATGACAGACAACTTCTCTTTAGCACCACCCCCTAGCTGACTTTCAGTCCTTTCTGTTCCCTAAACTGCGAGGTGTCAGAGATAAGTCCTGCTTATAGATCACCCACACGTGAAACTGGACATTAAATTCTGATCTTCTAACCAGGCTAACATTTTGCTTCTTTATTTCATACTAGTGGCTAGTTCTGGTCTTGAAAGCACCTCCTGTGTGATGTGAAACAGGGCCCAGAGAAAGGAAATGAAATCAGAAATGGAGAAAAGTTATTTTAATCATAAATAGCTGTGGTAGGAAGGTAGATGTTTGTATGTGCAATAGTACAGTACCTACTGTGTATATTTTAGGAGAACCTGAGAATAGCAGCTGTGCTGAAATACTTGGCAGTGAAGTCAAATATAGTTTAAGTTAAAAAAAAAAAAAAAGTGGCTGGGGAGGGTGGATTTGCAGCCTGAAGCCTGTCGGTGTTATCTCTGCCGCGTGGCACAGAACAGCCTGTGACTCTGGCACTTGTTTGTGAACACACAGTTCCTGTAATGGGATAGGTCCCACTCCTATCAGCATGGTATTGTGCCTGGGTAAATGCTCCCCACCTCCCAAATTTCCCCAAGAGCCACAGTTGGATGACAGCTTTGTTTCTCCAAAGGCTGCCTTTTCTGAAGTGTTGCTGATTTTGCAGCCAGTGGACCTGTTGAGCTTTATATCTACAGAGCTCAGAAGAGGCGAAGCTACAGGCATTAAAACTAGAGCTCTTGCTAATGTGCCAAGGTCAAAAGGATCAAAACCTAAATTAAACTTGTCCCTGAAATTTGGCTGTGAATCACAAATTCAGGAAGTTGTACATGAAAATCGGTCTGGGCGCTGTTTCTTTCTTAAGAGTCCTTTCACTAAAAATAATGTATTGCGCTATAGTTATAAATAATACGGGCTTTTTTTTTTCTTCCCCTGTCTAATTAAATTGTTACTCTTGCCACAACGAAAGGAAAAGGAAAAGATAATAACATGAATCTGGTTGAACAAGTATGTAGCTTGCAGGTTTCAGCTAGAGAGTTTGCAGCTGCAGACGGTGCTGAACCCTATGCTCATGCATTTAATTGTCAAAGTGAAAAGAGGGTGCTCTGGAGGGATCAGCAGTGTTTTCTATGTGTCCATCATTTGGGAACCCTTTTGAAGGCTTGCACAAAGTGGGCTTTTCCTGCACTGTCAAAATACAGAACAAAAGGAATTTTTATTTTATGGTGGTTTTTTTTTTTTTTTTTTGCTGGTAACCAGGTGGATTTTGTAAAATTGTGGTTGAACCATATGGTAGGATGTTTTGTTGGACTATGGTGACCTCCTAAAATGACAAGCAGTGGCTACAGATATTTCTACCATTATACAGTGTGACACTTTGGCAGGTTTGCTGTGGGTAAGCAGTGGATAAAGCTGGATAAATGAACTTTTCTGCATCTTGGTTACGGCATTGAGGTGCTCTTTGAAAGCCATGTGGGCAACCTGGCTGTGGGCTCCTGCCGACTGAACAGCAGTGAAGGCCAGCAGCCTGGTAAGACAGTACTTACACACCTATTGCTGCTGCTGTATTTACTCCAGGAAAGTTCTATGTGTTTTGCTGCTGAGATTTGTCAGGCCCCCTAGAAGGGACCTTTTAGCAGTGTTCAGGTTTATGGTGGATTGTAGATGTTATTGGAGAGACCATCTAGCTCACTTGCTTCTGGGAGGGCAATGATAATGGCCAATGAAAGCAGTAATCCCAGGAGCCTAAGGGATAATGACAGGCAATAACGTGGCTGCCCAACTTTACACTTAATCACGACATCTTTCAGGTGGTGAGAATGTTATTTTCCTCAAATGAGGCCATGCTGAGGGAGAAAGAAGAATCCTACAAAGCAGAGAAACTGGCCTGCATGAACAGTAGAACTGGGCACAGGCTCAGAGATTTATTGCACTGAAATTTACTGTCACTTAAAACTTAAAAAAAAAAAGGAAAAAAAGCAGTGAGGCAGCTGCATTATTTCACTGGCAGTGATGCAATGCCGATGACACACCAGGAACGGGAGGGACCAGCACGCTCTGTGACAGCACAGCATGTACATGGTGTCACCCGAGAGTGCCCCACCAGGAAACAGATCCAACCAACTGCCAGCACGTCGTCTAGGGCTTCATTTTCAAGCCAATATTTATATATAACAGCTGGAAGTATGTTTTTGGAAGTAACACATCGTGACTGCACGTGTACAATTTCCAAAACACCCCCTTTTGCCCCTCCTATATTCTGTGCTTTTGGGGGTTTTAGATTTTTTTCCCTGAATTTATTTTATTGCAGTGCAGTCAGAGCATTTACTGATTTTTCATTCACTTGTCAGCTGCTCTAAAAGAGTGAAAACACCATGCTCTGATAAGGTTGTAAACAGCAGAACTCTTGGTATTAATGTTTACTGCATCGTCCTAAAGATTTCTGCTGCCCCAAAAGTTAGTGACGATGTAGTCAAAAAGAATATTTTAATATTGAAAAGAAAGACCCAAACAGAAGAAACTTAAGCATTTTTTTGGTAGAAAAATATGTAAAAGGGGTGAGGAAGAAAGCTGCTGGTGTATTAAGTGTGTGTGTTTGGTTAAGGAATTGAATGGGTGGCAAATACTTTTCCATGTGTGTGGAAAATATGAGTTGGCTTTTGCAATAGCATTTTATGGGAAGAAAGATCAAGGGTTCAGGAGCTGAAATACTTATTCATAAAATGTAGGGAGCAAAGACAAGCTACTTGTTGTGCTTCTGCCCATTTGCTGTAAGTCCAATCTAGCTGAATCATTTCTAGGAATGGAGTGGGTAACTAGATTTCCAGCCTCCTCTCTGTCCTTGGCTCCTCTCCTGCATGGCTGCTCCTGATTAGTACTTGTTGTACTGAGCTTTATGTGAAGGTTATGTTCCTGTCCACTGCATTGCTAAAGCTTTTACCACCTTGGGATCTATGCACAGTCCACTTGAAACTGCATTAAAACAGCCAACTTGTTTCACCGAGTTTTTTTAAGCGCTATCAGACAGAAGTTGACCCGGGTAGGATTTTGGTCTGGTGCTGGGGAAATGAAAGGCCTTACCCCATCACTGGTCCATTGCCACACTTTGTGGGTGGTTTCTGACAAAACCAAACCCAACCCAAGCATTTCCCCTGGTGTTTGAGGTCTTCCAAAAGGCTAAAGACAGATTATCTGCCACATGAAGCCAAGCTTGCTGCAGGTGTAGCTTTAATTTGTTCGGTGAATGTGATTTTTTATTTATGTATCTGAAGAAATTTGATGTTAGTCTGCACAGACTGCTTGCCTGAAGATTTTTGCTGTTTCCTGCACCCTGCAATACCCAGACAATCTGAGCCCCACTCAGCTGCCAGGGTGTGCAGATCTAGGTGTGTGCCAGGTCAGCACAGCAACCTGGGCTCTGCCCCTGCGCCGTCCCATGCTTGCCTTTGTTTAATCTGGCACCTTCCCAGCTCACCTTAGACATTGCTGTGTGCCTCAGGGTGGTGTGGCTCTGCAAGGCTGTGCTGCACACGGTGGTGGTTTTCCCCTCTTTCCAGTAAGTGTAATGCGAGAGGGAATTAAAACAGCTGCTCACAACATTTTTAAGAACTTTTGAGAGCCTCTGTGCTTTCCATGGGTTTCTGGACAGGTTGATAGTGCGTATGAAGGCTAAAGTTTGTCTGCCTGTCAGGAGGCAAAGGGACTGAGCAAGTGGCACACGGGGTGAATTGGATCGCTTTGGTTAGGAAGATCAGTTATCTTGGTGATGACTATAAACCCTTCTGCTTAACTAGCGTGTTTTAGTATTCTGTGTTTTTGAACCTTGGTTCTAAAAAAGGCACAATTTGGAGCTTGCGATCTTTTCTTCCCAAAAGAAGGAAGTGTTTTTTGGTGGTGGTCTTGATCCAAGGTGCAAATTGTTTTTTAGCAGCAAGTAGCTTCCTAGACAAAAAAGGTTCTAGGTAAGACTGTCACCTCTGTGGCCTGCAGTTGCTGTGCATTTAATGAATGTCTTGAGAGGGCTAAAAAAATTAATAAAAAGCAGTTTGTTTACCTAAATGGAATCTATGTGAAAATGCCGTGTCTGAAGGAATTCAAAGCCCTCTAATGATTTAGTGGGGAGGAAGGAAATTTTTTTCATTTCTCTTGTTGCTTTTAATCTTTAGCATGATTCCCTTTCACCCCTGGCTTTTCTAGCTCTGCACGCATTTGTGTGCGCGCACTTGTGTGGTTATCAGCCCGTGTGTGGTTCCAGGTCCCTCGGGGCAGCAGCCTTTCCCTGCCTAATGTCTCTGAGAGGACTGCGCAGAACCAGAAAGATCCCTTTTTTCCCAGAGGATTTACAGTTACCACCCTGTTTTTAACACATGCCTCTTGCAGGCCCTGCTGCCCAGGCAGTGCTGTGCCAGGCAGAAGACTACTCTGCTGCTTAGGAGCAGCTGTGGCACCTTGGGGTGACCCTGTTGCTATTGGCTGCCAGACCAGGCAGAGCAGCTTTAGTCAGGATGCTGCCAACTTTCCATCTCCTCTGGTGGGGTCTCCCCACTTCTGCTAGGGGTGACCAAAAGGAAAGAGTGTTGTTGCAAACACAAGTAGGGGCACAGAGAGAGCCAGCTCACTCCTGTATGTACTGCTCCATTGTGGTGGTCTGTGAAATACCCACCCCCATTACCAGTTCCATAGGCACTTCCTTCCCTTGCTGGCTGCCTCCTGGCTAACCCTCTCATACAGGTGTTTTGGCAGTCGTAGGTTCAGCAAGGTTAGGGGAGCACTCACTGGGACTGAGGGTCTGGTGTCTCTTGCTGCGGGGGGGTTTGAATTGTGAGGGGGAGATGATGGTAGCCTTTACAGTGTGAGAGAGAAGCATCTTGGGCTGGCACACTCCCCATGCAGTTCCTTGTGAGGCCAGGTTTCTTCTTCAAAGCCAAGAAAATACTTTTCACTGCTCTTACTGCTCACCATGATGAACTTGAGTCCTTCCCTGTTTAAAACATGCATTAATGTTAAAACTGGCCAAATGAGTGCTAGAATGTTTAAGATGGCAAAATGATAATTAGTGTCTGCTATCTCTTTCCTTTTCATGGGCAAAGGTACCCCACCCTGAGCTGCCAGGAGAGCCTGACCCCAGTGTGTGGAACACAGCAGTGCTGCTGTGCTGGAGTCAGAGTGGTTTCTTAGGATGTGGGCGCTGTGTCCACCAGGACTTCTACAGCCATTTGGGGGATCCAGTGGTGGGGACTTCTCCTCTTCCTCAGGACTCCCATTAACCTGTGAAGAGATGTCCGAGTCAGGATCTAGAGAGCCATAAAGGGAAGAGTGTAAATACATGTGATATTTCAATCTGATAGCATGTCTGTGTTAAATACCTTTTGGCTGCAAGAACATGTATTTCATACCTCATGCTGTCATTTAAAGAAATAAATAGCAAGAGATGGGACTGAATTGTTTTTTAAGTATCTTAAAACTAGCCAAGATATAGATGTTTCCAAGACCTCTGGCAAGAAGAAATGAAATTGTTTTAATCTAGTGTATTAAGAGGATCAGAGGCAACCTGTCTTTAGGAGCCTTCTGCCTCTTCTTCCCCAACCACCTGGGGAAAGCAAGCCTCTTTGTTTAAGAATAAATAGTTCTTTACAGTGCTGGGACACACTTGTCCAGCCTTCCCATCTTTGCTACCTCCAGTGAGTACTTTACTGAAGGAGTTCTGTTTATTCTTTTCAGCCCGAGAGTTAATTTCAAATTAGTGCTGTGTTTCCACACAGAGTCAACTCAGATCCTTTGTTATTATCTGTAATATGTGAAACAATTAAGATTGTTCAGTATTTTGCAAGATAAGCAAAATCCAGAGATGTTCCTCTCTCTTCCAGCCTCTTCTGCATTGTGCAAGTGGTTTCACTATGAAGAGACTGCACATTTTGGGAGCTTTTCTGACTTTCTTGCCAGTAAAATTTTAATCCTAAAGGTTCCAAGGCAACTATCTGTATGCTCCTGGAAGTGTTGCCAGGTATGGGGTGATCCTACCAGGCGGTTTGAAGATGGAGGATGTTGACATGGTGTCGTGGGGTGTGCTTTACAGCTGTCCTCCCTCAGGTGGGAAGTACCATGGGCAATCAAAGCCATGTGACCCAAAGGCTCTGTTCATTGCAGTGCAGGCACGTAACTCAAAGACCTGAATGTTTCCTTTGCAAGTTCTTAAAAATTTCATTCTGCTGTAGGCAGTTAGGTGTATTCAGAGCAAACAAACGGACTGAGTGTTTAATGCATCATTTTCCTGTAGCAAATGTTACATTGCAGTTATCATGGGATCACTGTTTTTGTCAGGATACTTTTCAACTGCTTCTCCATGCTAGGACGAAGATGTATTGATAGTTATATTGGTGCATAATGTGCTAGGTGAACTAATTTCTGCTCAATAGAAATAATTTCAGAATTCATATTTAATGGAATGGTCTTGAGAAGAGTTTTTTAATCCTTTGCTTATTTTAGGTACTTCTCAGTGGTTAGGTTTGTTTACCCTCCAGTAGCCTCCCTCTTTTCTTTGTGTCCTGTGATTATTTTTGTGGGATGTTGTTTCATTAGCCCAGTGTGTGTGGTGGTCATAGAATGCTATCCAACAGTGGTTGCTTGGATTCTATGCAGGAAAAAGAGAAAATTAATTTGAAATTTCATACTTGCCATTTTTATTTTAGCTAAATACAACTGTAGGATTATGCTAGAGAAGTCTTACATGTAGCTAATATTCCATATACTTTTGGTTTAATGCAAGATGTTCTTCTGTGTCTTCTGACTCAGAAAGGAAGGAATGAATGTTGATTTAATGTCATAGTGTGACATCAGATTTGGACTACAATTTTTTTTTTTTTTTTTCAGAAGAGTGAAAAGTTCTTAAGGAACAGTGTGAACAACTTTCCCAGGCAATGAAAGTACAGTAATTTCACGAATACAAGCCGCACCAATTTGACCAAAATTTTGGTGGAAACCCGGAAGTGCGGCTAATATTCCGGGGCGGCTAATACATTAACAAAATTCTAAAAGCTGCCAACACGGAAGTGAGAGCCCGCGGCAGCCCCAAGCCAAGCTGGAGCCCGGCTGGCCCCGGCTGAGGTGGGAAAGCCTGGCAGAGGCGGGGCCAGCAGTGTGGGGGCGGGCGGCAGAGCCTGAGCCAGCAGGGCGGGGCGGGGGGGGCGGCAGAGCCCGGGCCAGCAGGGCGGGGGAGCCCGGGAGAACTGGGGCTAGCAGTGCAGGGGAGCATGGCAGAAGCAGGAAGGCCGGCGGGTGGGGCTGCCTGGCAGCGGGGGAAGCCCAGCAGAATCGGGGCCAGCAGCGTGGGGGAGCCCGGCGGTGCGGGGGCCTGCAGTGCCGGCCAGGGCGAGGAAACGCGGCGGCGGTGCAGATGGGAGGGGGCGGCCAGCGAGCCTGGCAGCGGCGGCAGCGGCTGGCCCGCCGGCAGGGCGAGTACGTGAACGCAGCGGCGAGGCGGCCGGCATGCCTGCCAGCGGCGGCAGTGGCTGGCCCGCCGGCAGGGCTAGGGAACGCGGCGCGGCCAGCGAGCCGGGCGGCGGCGGCGGCGGCAGGCCGCCGGCAGGGCTAGGGAACGCGGCGCGGCCGCCGAGCCGGGCGGCGGCAGGCCGCCGGCAGGGCTAGGGAACGCGGCGCGGCCAGCGAGCCGGGCGGCGGCGGCGGCGGCAGGCCGCCGGCAGGGCTAGGGAACGCGACAGCGGGGCGGTGCTGACGGGAGAGGGGGGCCAGCGAGCCCGGCGGCAGCGGCAGCACCACCCGGCCAGCCCCGCCGAGCCGTGGCGCTGAGCTGGGCTACCCGGCCCCGTCGGCAACCATGAGCGGGCCGAGCCTTCCTGGCCCCGCCTCGAGCCAGTAAAGCCCGGTATGCCGCGATCCTGTTACTAATTGGCCAATTTGTGAAAGCTGCGCACGGATTCTCGCGACGAACGAAAGTGCGGCTAATATTCGGGGTGCGGCTTATCTATTGACAAAGACAGCAACATTGTCGAGGCACCGGAAGTGCGGCTTATAATCCGTGCGGCTTGTATTCGTGAAACTACTGTACATACTAAGATTTTTTTTTTTTAATTTTTTTTTTCATTTACCACATTTACGCGTCATTTAACAAACTCTTTCTTTAGCTTGACGATTGCTCCTTCAGTGTTAATGTGTCTGGGCATGGGGAGTGGTTTGGGCTGTGCTTTAAGGATGTTAAACACTTTCCAAAAGCATCCTCTTCTTGAGACAGAAAGGCAAGATGAGAGGACATCACTGGGACATGGGGCAGTTTTGCATCTGTGCTGGACACATCTGCACGTGGCCAATGTTTGTATTAAGGCAACAAACACGAAAACTGTCTCTTTTGGTGTCAAAAGGCTCTGCTGCCTGCCACTTTGTGTTGGGAGCCTCTGGACTCAAAAAGAATGTCACTTGAGAGTCAGACTTGTATTATAGTTTTCAATCTGGCTTGACGGGCTGCTGAAAAGTGGCTCAGACCTTCAGTGAGTTATGACAAACCAACTGAAATTAATACCATATTTTACATTGTTTTAGAGAGTGACCTTTCCTCACTTGGGAAGCATAAAGGAGCTCATCTTATTTCCCCAGCACCTCTTTCTGAGTCTGTGTTAATTTCCCCTTGGTTGGGCTGAATTTATAATGCTGGAAACAAAGACAGATGCAGAAGATTTAAAAGAGCTTGTTCGTGAACTTTAAAAGTTCCCTTGAATAGACTGGGCACTTCTAAATGTCTCGTTATTTACAGTTGGTTTCTGTTTTCTCTTTTTTCTTCTTTTTTTTTTCCCCCCCTCTTTTCCTTTTTGGAATTCCTGATTTAGATGAAGATTTTCAGTATTACTGTGCTAGAAAATGCTGGAAATTTATCTGTGCTCTCCATAATGTTTTATCAGAAAGGATTGCAAAAAAGCACTCTATATCAAAGCTATATTTCTTTACTATTGCACTGTTTATGTAATTACTCAAGTGTAATCTTAAAACACCTGATAATCAGATAGAATGCACAAACTCACTTTGTTGAATTTTTAAATTTGCATTGTATTTCTCAATCACTGGCACCTGAATAAGGATAAAAGGGCAGACACCAGAGCAGTCACCTTCCATCTTCCTTTGCATGAAGAATGGGTGGCAGCTGTAACCTTGTATGCTGAATCTTCTTCTCTAGGGACTTGTTGTGATAGATTTGCAAGGTGCTCTTTATTTTCTAGGTTTTGTTTTTTGTTTTTGTGTTTTTTAATTGCAAGCAGGGAAGTAGAACTGAATCTAAGATCTAGTATATTTTATCAGAGTTATTACCTGTGGGTTTAAATGTGTTTAACAGTGAGGAAGGAGGTTCTTTTGTTCACTACTCCACGGAGGTTCGATCAAAAGTTTAGGGAGCAAGTTAGTAGATCTTTCTTAACAAAGCACATTGTATCCTTCACGTGTAACCTGGTATCTTTTCTCATGAGCAATGTTTCTCAGTTAGAATTTGTGATGGATTGGATGATGGCATTTTTTTCTCTAGCAAGTTTGAGACTGGAGATGACAACTTGGAGGTTTTTTCCCCAGGGGAGTCCAAACCTTAGGACCCAAATCATCCTGATATGGATGCATTTTCTGGGAATCAAAGTCAGGGTGCTGTGAGGCTTTCAGGATCTCTGACAGCTGCTGGAGATGGCTGTCTTTGTGATCTGCATGCCCCATGCAGTGTATTATACCCATATTTGCAGGTTTTAAGCACTGTGAGCAACTCTGATGGACAGAAAGGTGAAATCTTGACTGATTTATATAAACCAGCTTTAGCTGTGGTCTTCAAGGGAAGTGTTCTGGGGAGAGTTGAGATCTCTATGTAGCTGGTCTAGCAGCTTTTTGAACACAGTGAACCTTGAACTTTATTAGCTGATTAGTGGTTATCTCCTTATGATACCTTCCACATTTTATTTCGTAATTCACTTTTAGTAGGAGGGCTTGTTTGGCACGGCCCAGCTCTGTCGTTGTCTCTCTGTAACCTTTGCATCTAACTGGGGAGGACAATCCCAGCCTGGACCACATGGTCTGACACATTCCTTCTAGCTCCAGGGTCTTCTCCAGGTACTTTGAGTGACTGGACTTCTTACTGTTTTACCTTCTTCTGATGTTTTCTAGATTTGCTGGCTTCCAAGGCTTTTGCTTTCCCCCTCTCTTTCAGTAATTTGTATTAGAGGTAAGAGAACAGTGGTTGTTGCAGACTGTGGACCCAGGCTCCTAGTCTCAAAAGAGTCCCATTAGTCAAAGAAAACAGAAACTGTGCTTCCTTTGCAGGACAGCAAAATGGCTGAGCTGAGCAATTCTACTCATTAGGTCTGGGACTTGCTTCATCTCCCTCCCATACAATTATTTGCAGAGAGGAAAACTCCCATTGCATATTTTTGTTCACATCAACCAAGCTTGAGGACTTGGTCTAGAAAGATTAAACTCATGTTCTGGGTTTCCTGCCAAGATGCTGCAATCCACTGGAGATAAAATTAATTCCTTTTTGCTGAGTGAGAATCCAAAGCTATTTATTAATAAGGAAAAGAAAGTGTCAGATCTTTCTCCTTCTCATCTTGTATCTATGGGCATGGGAAGGGTACTCATCCTGCTTTTGACCCTCCATTCCCCCTTTCCACAAGACGTTTTGTACAAATCAGCATTAGAATCATGAAGTTTCTGAAACTAGGTGTGTCAGAAAAGGCTTTAGTTTAAATGCCTTTTAATTTAAAGTCATTCATGCTTTCCAGTTTTCAATTTGAACAGTAATGAGGAGATTTTCAAGTATACCAGAAGAGTTAGTCTCTCAACTCCTGTTGGCTTTTACTGGTGGGATATGAAGAGAAAGCTCTGCTGTTGTCCTTGAAAGATCTCTTTGTATATGTCTGGCATTTTGTGATGAGTTGGTGTTTCTCTCCAGGAGTCTTTGAAGCTAGTATTTTCCTGGATCCTTCTTACCAGAATTACCAAGCAAAGCTTTATATTCAAATATTTAAAAGATTGTAATTGCTTTAATTAAAAAAAAAACATGCACGTACCTGCATTTGATTTATATTACAAATACCTGTATTATCAGGTTGTATTTGCCAGAGTAAATACCTGAAAGGTTTAAAGAACCTCATTACATGAAGCTCATGGACTGAGCTGGCCTGTTTCGCAGGTTTCACAAGATTTTGTCCTATCTCTATGTGTGTGCATGTTTATATGGGTGTATATATATCCTTGTGCTTACCCTACCAAAAAGCTAGCAGCCTGAAGAGTTGTAGTCATCTGTGGTGGGGATAAATACCCCTTGCCAGGTTTTCTGAAACTCCTGTAAACACTGGTAAAATTACCTTGAGTTGCAGGAAAAGGTTTGGTCTTCTCCTGTGGATGCAATGTCAGTTTCTTCTATGCAAACTAAAGCAAAGTGGAAAACTTCACTACAAATAAGAGCCAGGCTTGGAGTCACCATCCCTTTCTGCCCATGTGTGTGTGTTCCCCCATTAGTGCCACACGCTGTCACCTGAGAATTGGTGGTGTGGCTAAGTGCTGTGCAGGTGGTCTTCTGCTACCTTGAGATTTAATTCCCAGCCCCACCCCGCCCCCCGTATGGGGTTATATTGGTTTCTTACATTCCCACTTAAAAATGCATGTCGGGAGAAAACACTGGGTAGGCAACAACATTTTCTAACCTTTCTGTAAGGGATTTTATGCACGCTATTCTGTAAGGGTTGTAATGCACACTGTTGCACAATATATTGTATAACATATACACTTTAGCATTTATTTATACAGCTATAGGTAATGGTTCATAAAAATGCATAATGGGGGCAGCTTCTGCTTATATTGCCAGATGAGTTGAGGACCAATGTGAGCCAAACTTCATTTCAGGAGCCGAGGTCAAGGCAGGCACTTTTGAACTAAGCCTAACTTCAGAAAATCTCAGGAATTCAGAAGTTAAATTTCACTGAGAGGTAAGTTAAGTAAATTTAATAAAGAGCAAATACTTTTTTCCCTAGAACAGTAAAACAGTCCAGCTGTTTGTGCTTTAAACATGAAAATAGCAGGGAAGGCTCTAAATAGGCAGGAGAGGAAAGTGAGTGGGAAGGTGGCAGCCTCTTTTTCCTAACCTTTCTCCAAGGAATGGCGCAGTAGTGGAGGGTCTCACTGGGTGTGTGATGGGGTTTGGAAAGTACATGTGTAAAATCTGGAAAGAGCCTTCAGCTTTGAGCGCAAAAAAGCCATTCTTTGCTTGGAAGTGGTCTCGGGAAGAAGCAGAGCAAACAACACTATCATAATGCGTCTTCTCTTCCTTGGCGTGCAGTTGTCACGAGAGATTTGTAACTCTTTTCTTGGTTCATTGTTCCCCAGCTAGTGTGTATTCTCCATTCAGTAGTGCCAGAATTAAGATGAAGCCTGCCCGTTTCAATAAGGCGGCTTTGTTGTCCAAATGGCAGCACTTGTACAGGAATTGGATTGACTCCAGCAGAGCTTGCACGATACACTGCAAAACTGTTGTCATATGATCCTTTTTATTACTAAGAAAAAGCCAGTTCTCAAAAAAAATGGACTAGACCTCTTTTTTTTTTTTTCTTCCTGTTTTATTAGGGAGGGGGAAAATCACCATAAAATTCTTTCTATTAATAATAAAATGCAAATTTGAAAACTATGCTTAATGCTTGAGTGAAATAGAGAGATTGGATTAAGTAAGTGGCATTAATATAGAAATATGATAGAGCCCCATCTACTTCATTTAATGTATCAGGAGCTGTGATTAATCTACTCATAGCTTTAAGTAAGCATATACTGTTCAACCTTAGCAAGAGGGAATAGGAGGTGACACAACAGGAAAGGGAGAGATGTTGGAGTGATACAAAGTACAGCTGCAGTTTCCAAAACCTGCGGTTCTCTCACCTACCTTCTGCATTTCCTTGAGATGTGGGGGGAAGGCAGCTTGGTCTAAATAAGCTGATTGAAAGAGCAGACATTTCTTGGTACTCTGTGTTCATGTAGCACCCAGCACTGTGAGTCTCTCATCCAGGCCAGCCTCGAGGGAGGATGCATCCGTATGGGAAAAACATTAACTGCTGATGTCTTCTAGTGCTAATGATGGAAATTGCTGTTGCAACTCAAAGTATTTTATTCTCTAAGAGTCTCTTTTTTCTCCATTCTGGAGTGAAGCATCTGTAAAGAGAGCACTTCTTATCAATTAGGGGATGGATTTGAAAAGAGACTTTTCCTCCCTTTATTCTTGGTTCTTTTCCAGTCAAGCAACAGAAAATAGATGACCACATTTTGTTATGATTATTGATACTATTCGTTAACCATGAAATTTTACTAAAAAAACTGTGTTTTAACAGTAGGGTAATGTGAAGAAGAATTGCGTTAAGTCTAGATGAGTTTTATAAAGCACTTTTAAAAAAAAATTAGTTTATTAATACAGATTTGTCATGATAAGAAACCTCATTTTACAATGCTTTGAGATTTATGAACTGTTTCTTCTTTAACTTGTCTTTTGCAGCAGTGTGATAATATTTATATTATTTATATAGGTTTTAATGGTTACAAAATGTAATTGAGTTCCTAGCCCATATAGAATAGAATTAATAGATTTTAAAGCTGGTGGGACTGATTATGCTCATGGTCTGATGTCTGTGTGACATACAGGACATCAAATTTCATCAATAATACCTGCATAAAGGACGTGAATTCTGGCTGAGCTTCAGGTTACTCCTAAAGCATCCAGTTCTGATTTAAAGACTTAAGATGATAAAGCTTTTGGACTTCTTGTTCCCAGTGGTTAATTACCTTCATTTTTTTTTCTTTTGTTATAAGACGTTTGTTACTTCTTTTCCTCTCTGAATTTGTCAAGCCACTGTTTGGACGTTTTGGTATTCCATTTTTGTGGGCTAGCATCAGCTGATGTCTGATATCAGAGACCTTTGCACAGGGAAGGTACAAATGACTAGGTGTTCTCTTAGATAACCTGAATCCTTGGACTCCTTCCGCTCCTCCTAAAAGTTGTATCTTTTAAGACTTTACTCTCCTAGTCCTTTACTTTCTTAATAAAATTTATGTGAGTGTTGCTACTTCAGTGCATCCTGAAATGTGCTTGCAAACACACTTCATTGTGTTTGAGTCTCTTCACTTGCTCCAGCATCTAGCTGTAGTCTCCGTTAGTTCAGTTCTATTAGAAGCTTTCTTCTACTAATAAATTTTTTAGACAATATCAGGGGGTTTGGGAGGGTTGATTTTTGTTCTTCTTTTAATTGAATTTAGTTTGTGGATTTTTGTTTGTTTAGCATTGTAATTGAATATATTTCTGATGCCAGAGTTCCAAAATCCCCACTTCCCTCTCTAAACATCTTTGTAGGGAAGGATAGCTTTCTTTGCCTACTTAAATAGGTTAAGAATTTTGTTTTAAGTAGAAATAATGTGGGTCTTCCATTCTATATTCTTGATCCATTTCCCTGTTTTATTCTGCATGTGATGAAGAATTTGGGCTTTTGTAGATGCAGGAGCTGCAGCTCTTCTGAAGCCACTGGAGCTCCAGTCTCTGTTTTCTGCTGCTTTTTGTTTGCCTGTTACCTTGCACAGCAATTTGCAGGGAGAAGTAGCACTGAAGCTGCTACTTCTTGAAGGGAAGAAAGGAAACAGTGGGTTCCAGCATCTCAGAGCCACTTGCAGGAGGCTAAATGCTCTTTTACCACACAGGTCAGCAACATTTTGGGAACCTTTTCTGGCTGCATGAGGGTGTAGAAAAAGGTAGTATAATGTGATTTTTTTTTTTAGACATTGGAAAGGGAGCTGTTATTTGTGTTGAACGTGGCTTCTGTTCCTTGTAGGTTAGCCATGGTGAGGGAGGTGCTTGTATCCACAAATGGTTATGGCACTGTCTCCACACAGGGAAGGGCACAGATGTCTTCTCTCAATGGCAGGCCGCTGGAAGGTCCATGACAATTTTGGTTTGCTTCTGTGTAAATCCAAATCCACGGCTTTCCAAGTACGTGGCGCGAGGGAGGTTACTACGGGTCACTTGGCAGTTTCCAAGTTTGGTGAAGCTGCTGTGTAGTGCTTATTAAGGGGATGGGAATATAACAGGTAAGCCAAGTAAATGGATTAGATGTAAGCAGTCCTATTGTTGGCACTGCCTGGAGATAGGTTGTGAACCAGGCAGGCATGTCTTGCAAGCGATATTCTTTCATCCCTGATTACGGAAGAGCAGCATAAATAGAGTGGCCTACATTGAAATGGTTCCTGGAGGAAAGAGGCATTTAAAGCTGAGGATGGTTATGGGTACTCAGAGCAAACTGTTCAAACAGAATACCATTTTCCAAGAAGGAGGGGAGGGGAAGGGAGAGGGGAAGGAGCATTAAGCCAAGTGTCTCTCTGTCCATCTCTGTCTGAATGCCTGAAATGCTAGGGACAAATGATTCCTTCGAGGCATGCAGCACTGCTGTCGTCTTTAGAACCTTAACGGAGCAGCTTTTACCTTTATTTTTAGTGGTTGATACTGTTGACTTGATGGGGGAGTTAAAAGAGGAAGGTCGCTAAAGACGATGCCTTTGTGTTTTAGCAGAAAGAATGGTTAAGGGTGGGGGTGGTAAGAAGCATTGCCCACTTCCAGTGGTGCATATCAATATGTTTAGAGAAAGCATTTGCTCCTGCATAGGGGTTGCTCGTAAAAAGTCATGGCTTGTGCTTTTGTGCCTGTAGTTCCTGTCCAAAAAGGGTATGTGACTTTTGAGTCTGCTTGCCCAAAGCACAAGAGAACATGGCTTTCCTGTGCCCCCTGGGCAGGTGGGATGTCCACCCACGCAGTGCAGTGGCAGCTGGTGGGTGCATGGAATAGGAATGCTGGCCGGTGTTTGTCCCCGGGCAGAGCCCTGGCTCTGGAGGGTGAACTTTCACAGAGCTCTTCTTTCTCCTGCTCTGTGGCTTCCCTTTCAGCAGAGCAGATAGCGCTGATTAGTTCTCACTGAGGCGTGGTATTCTCGGTGGTGTATTTCCCATATGTCCCCCCACCATCCTGGCAAGGTTTACAGCATTGCAAGTGCTTGACAGCATGGTTTGTTGGGATCAAAGGAGTTCAGAAGGCTTAAGGTTGTGTATTTATGTGGTTTTTTATTACCTACTATTGTCACTCATATTATCTATGATTACTCAAACTGAAAAGCTCAGGCAAAATAGTTGCCTCCACAGTTTTCCTTACTGTGCCTGCTGCACTCCAGGCTTCTTTCAGGGTGAAGTAGTGTTACCTGGGGCTGCCTCCCCCCATCAGCTCCTTCAGGTGCTACTGCAAAGGCTGTGTGTGTCCAAGGTGCTCTCTGCAGGCAAGGACAGATCACAACGCAGTTCACACCTGCTGATTTCAATTGTTCTTTTTAGGAAACTCGCCCTACTCCCCATCTTTCCATTATAGCACTTAGGTATCACAGGTATCTAAATTTGGTCTCTTTAGGTCAGAAAAAGATACTTTCCCAATCCTAACATCAGTCTAGGCTTTCTACGTAGGTATAAATAAGCCCTTTCAGGTGGGCTGGAGGGGTCTCAGATACAGAAGAGGTTCTGGGCAGTTCCTGTCCTACCCTTGTTCTCGCCAACCTCACTCTGTCCTTTTTTTTCTCCTTTTATTTTATTAAGTTAATTGGATTTTGAGCTGATAGCAAGTCTTTGATGAAGATAGAAGGACATTTGCTGTTGTGTGCATTAAAGTCACCTGTAAGGTAAATGTCTTACATGGAGACTACATTGTTTAAGTGTCCTGCTGTTTCTGCCAGGTGGATTTAAAGGAATTAACACAGTTTTATCACTTAGAAACAATCTTTCACTATCTGCAGGCGAAAAAAATACACTGAGAGATAGAATGAAAAATCAGGTGGTTTGTATCTGGAGACTAAGGCTGTTGATAGGACATTCTTCCTCTGTACTCAGCACTGATGATGCACCTCAAATCCCGTATTCAGTTCTGGACCCCTCACTACAAGAAGGACATTGAGGGGCTGGAGTGAGTCCAGAGAAGGGCAATGATGCTGGTGAAGGGTCTGGAGCACAGGTCCTATGAGGAGCAGGTGAGGGAGCTGGGGGTGTTTATCCTGGAGAAAAGGAGTCTCAGGGGTGACCTTATTGCTCTCTGTAACTGCCTGAAAGAAGATGGTAGCCGGGTGGGGTTGGTCTCTTCTTCCAGGCAACCAGCAATGGGATAAGAGGAAATGGCCTTAGCCTGTGCCATGGGAGGTTTAGTTTGGACATCAGGAGGAATTTCTTCACAGAAATGGTGCATAGATATTGGAATGGGCTGCCCAAGGAGGTGATGGAGTCACCACACCTGGAGGTGTTTAAGGAAAGACTGGATGCGGCACTTAGTGCCATGGTCTAGTTGATGTGGTTAGGTCATAGGTTGGACTCAATGATCTCAAAAGTCTTTTACAGTCTAATAGATTCTGTGTTTCGTGTAACATGTTAAGTGTTAAAGGATTGCAGGGACAGCTTCCCTCTGGGTCTTGTCATCTGCTCACTGTAAACATGCTATATGAAATGTGTATGTGTTGGAAATAGCAGTCTTTTAGGAAAAAAAACAAAACAACACTGACTTTACGCAATTGGTCTGAATATGAATACTCATTTTCTGATGTTTGATTTAAATCTTTGTAAATCTCCACGTGGATAATTTCCCCCTCAAAAATAACGTTTTTTTCCATGTGAAGTAGTCTACAGTTATACCAAACAGCATTAATATTTAGCATAGCATGGAGATCATGCAGTTTGAGTATGTCCAATTTTTACTTGTGTTTTTTATTTAAAGGATTTCTGTTAATGCAGGTCTTCAAATATCATGCAACACTGTCTGCAAGTAGAGGCATGAAGTCACTGTAATGCAGAGATCTCTGCGATTCTCCAGTGAGGTTGAAGAGCTTTCTTGGTGCCTTGCAGCACGTCAGAGGAACCTACTTCAGTTGCATTCTTCCACTGCTGTTTCTGTGATTGCTTCCACCGTAGGAATGATAAAGGGATATTTCACATAACTTTGTTCTTTTGGAAGTTCTTCACAGAGAACTTTCCAAAGCAGCAATGATCCATTTAAGCTCCACTTCAAGCACTGAGGGTGTCAAAGAGTGGGTACATGCCATCACTTTTGGTCTTATTTTATGTGAAGAATTGATGAGTTTCATTTCAGGAATGTTAATTGAGCCATTTGAGTTCAGGTATGAACTCTTTGCATAGCTGCCTTCCGTCGAGGGAGTGTATTCACATGACTCTTGCCTGTCCCTCCTGCCGTGTGTCGTTTCATTTTATTACCACAGCCCTGCTCCTAGTCTATTCCATAACCTAGATCACGGCCAAGGGCAAGACCTACATAAGCATATGGTGCACATTGCACGTTGCATTATCTGAAGTCATGAGGGTGTGATTAATGGGCTTAGGGTTTTAATTTGGCCTGTCTTACTCTTGTGTTTCTTTCAGTGAGGTTGCAGAGCCTGATCAATGACTGCGACTACAGGGTGCGTGCACAAAGTGATGAGGTGACACTTTTTTCCTTGAAGTGCTGGGCAGCTGCTGGATGTAAACCTCTGCTGCCAGGAGCGGGGGTGAGCCTGCTTCAAACTGGCTGACCTGGTTTGGATGGCACTGCTTTACTGGGTCTGAGTGTCTCAGAGCAGTTTGGGCTCAGCTGTCTTGAGCGCCACTGAAAAGAATGGATGATCTCATTCATGGGCCATGTCAGTGATGTTTCAGGTGTTGCTTGGCCTTGTGCAGTGGTGTAGATGCCTCAGGTTTGTAGCAGGCAGCCGTTCCTGGTGTGCTTTCTATGATGGGGTTCAGCAGATGTGCGGGTCCTGTCAGAGAAGAGCTCCTACAAGCTGGACTACAACTCTGATCTGCCTTGTGAATTTGTGGTCTGGAGTGTGAAAGTTGTACCTTAGAGCATAAAATGGTTTGTTGGTGCAATACTTGGCTGTCCAGAAAAAATATGTTGGGTGTCAGTCCTGCATGGGAGAGGACTAAATGTCCCCACTCCATGTGTGGGTGGAATCTCCCCAAAGCACTACTTGTTTCATATACTTCAATCTTAATTCAAAGATGTGAAGGCATTTGGTACATCCTTAGACCTGAATTTCCTTTTAAGGAATTCCTGGAAGGCATTCATTTGGGCCCAGCAGAGCCACTCTGTTTAGAAAGCTGGTTTGCAATGGAATGGATGGCTAGGGGCTTGCTTCAGAACTGCTTCAGACCACCCCTTTGTGTGGACGCAGCCAGGGTGATCCTAGCTGGAGGTTTCAGAAACACAAGTTTCTTTTGCATCTGTGGTTCCAAAGGCAGCTGTGTGGCTTATGGGAAGCCACTGCACCCCAGGCTGCCCCATCTGCCTTAGGTAGGGTGATGTGAGCTCTCCGGGTGAAACCTGCTTCATCACAGCCAAGCACATCTTGCCTCCTGGGGTTCTCATAAACACTGCATGTGCCTTGTGGTGGGAGCTGGGGACCTTGCACTGCATTCCTCTTGTATCTTGTTGCCTTTGCTACTTTTGCAAGGAGCCCCGCACTTCATTCATAAAATAATCTTGAATGTGTAGTAGCAATGGAACATAGTTGTCAGCCTTGATGGTAATTCAAAGGCTTGTATTTACTTGTAATAAGACATCTTAGAAGGAAAATGAGGCAAAGCTTCAGTTTACAGCCAGCTTGCTTAAGGTAGTGAAATTAACTTAGAGATACAAAAATTGAAGTTGTATCTCTTTTATCCCTGGTGTTGTGTTCAAACAAACTAAATTAGAAGCTGTGTTTGTGGACTGATAGTCAGAATTCTAAGTTTTTATTTATCTTGGAAAAATCTAATAGTTTGTTTTTAGTAATAACAATTCTGCTAATTTTTATGTTAGGTAGTCTAATGTTGTTGGCTTAGATATCCATGTCCTTCAGAACTGCTGTTTTTAATTTTTGGATTTGGAACAAACCCAGCATCCTAAGTTAAAAGCAAAACTTTTCTCAGCAGGTTGAGACAAAAAATAAAGCGATTGTATCACAGAATATATGCACTTAACAGCCAAGGTTTTTGATTCCATGGTTACAAGAACAAAACAAAAAAGCCTCACACATATAGCCAGTTGGTGATTTTATTGTTCGAGTCAGATGGCCTTTCTTAAAATTAATTTTAATGGACAAGAAAGAAAGAATGTATTGCTGTACTTGTGCAACTAAAGTTTATGAAATAGGATTGGAAAAATACACAGAATAATTGGGCACATCCTGTACTTAGTGAATCACCAAGTTAGTGCAATAAACATTGCTGCGTTTGGGAATTTAGATCTATACCCTGCTCTTGCCAAGAACAATGGGAATTGCTTGGGATCACAGGCTACCTGAACTATTTCTTTATTTCTTGTGCAAAGTTGTTCTTTTCTTTGGGTATTTTGTGTTCTGAGGTAATTTCTGGTTTTGTAAAGTAGGTGTTAGTCCAGTTCCATGGCATCTTAGACTGACTTAGTGGAACCTAGGAGACAAACTAGGAGTTGTATGTGGCAGGGCCTCTGCAGACATTGGTATTGTAAAGAAAGAAGATTCCTGATGCAGTCTAACCAACATCTTCCTTCAGGGAAACAGTCTTTTGTCTTCAAAAGTAAAAACAAAAGCTACAGACTTTCAATAATTTCAGTCTTGCTTGCCAGATAAGAGGGGTAAACTTGTGAACATGTTTAAGAAATTACTAAGTTTCCAGAAAACAAACTGTTACTTAAGGGACGTGAGAACCATTACAAAGCCAGAAACAGACACAACATCCAAATCTGCTCTTGAATACGCACGTGGTTCTTGCAAATTATGAGAGCTGCACATGCACAGGCTTAATGGAATCCTGATGGAAACCATCCAGGGCTGGAGTCTGGCTCCTGGTGAAATTAGGACTGCTGTCTGGCTAGGACTGAAGTTCGGGTCTCAGGCTAACTGATCGAGATGTTTTCTTCCCTCAAGGAAATATGTGTTTAGTCGGCAGCCAGAAAGACGGGATGGCCTGTGTGCAAGGTTTTTGTAGCATTGCTTAGTGTGAGCTCTGGACTTTGTCCATCTTATTTACTTACCAAAATATGATCATTCTTCTAAGGAGAAACTTTACTGTTTTTCCCAGTAGCAGAGGCAGTGAACCAAGTGTGCACTGAAGAATGTGGTCCTGTCGTTTCACCCTGTGAGGACACCATCCAGCATTTCTGGTACCACTGAGCTGAATGGCAGAATTTATGTATTCAGCCAAACCAACCAGTAGTTTTTTCGAGTGTCTGCTAGTATGCATTGATAAGTCCCCAAAGGGTGTTTTACAGCTCTACTCTGTCTGAGGAACAAGAGCCAAGAAAGTAGCAATAGACTGGAAAAGTCTCATTAGTCCAGAGCAGTATTTCTAAGTAATATTTGAAGTGGTGGGAGAGACAGAAAGAAATGGTCTTATTGAAATTTCTGTTAGCACAGTTTATGAGTGTTAAATTTAAAACATGTTTTTAACAAAACATGGCCTTTTTTGTTAAAGATGTAGCTTCTATTGGGGGAAGAGAGAAATGGGTTCAACCAGCAGAAAGCATTGCCTGGTCTTCTCTCCCTTCTGGATAAACACCATTAAAGGTTCAGGATGTTTCTCAGGAGGGGAAATCAATTTTCTGTGCTCCTCAGTTCAATGCAGATGCAGCTGTGGCCATACAGTAGGTGAGTCACTCTCTGGCCATCTTTTTAATGAGGAAACTATTATGTGCTGCACTGCCCATTCAGGCATTTTGGTTTCTAATTCTCTACCCCTGGCTCCCAGTAATATGAACAACAACGCTTTTACCAGAGAGGTGGAAGTGCTCCCTGAGACACAACACCAGGACAGGACGTGCTGTTGGTTGATGCCATGGATAGTATTAAGGATACTGGAGCATAATTGGCTTGAACTTTTGCTCACCCCTAGACTTAAATCCAAAGCTTTTTTATCAAGTTCAGATAAGGTCCCTACCTTTATTTGACTCCCATTAGAGCTCTGTCCTTCTGTATGGTTCCTGGTGGTGTCTCCTCCATTCTGTTTGGGGTTTCAGGTGGAAATCCCAGTGTGTGGTGGATGCAATACTTGAACCCTGGCCTACAAAATCCAGCCGGCTCAGATGATAATGAAAGGCAGCTTATTACTCCGAGAGATGCCTTTCCCACATCAGGTAGATTTGCATCAGGCAATTGCATGAATCAGATGCTGATCTTTATTACCAAAAAATACAGCAAGGAAAATCCCATTTCTGAAAGTCTTTCTACTGTACACAGATCCAGATATATAGCACTGCTCTGTGCACAGAAAACAGGACTCATATGTATTTTAATAACGTAAGTGTAATGTAATTATTCTCTTGTCCATCTGGCAGGTGGTGTTTTCATTAAGAAGTGAATAATCTAAGCTATAGGCTCTGTAGAGGGGGATGAGTATGGAGGAGATTCAGGTCATCTGCTGTGGGACCATAAATAGAAGCTAACAAGGGAGCCCTTGCTGTCCTTGTCCACTAAAACTGAAAATCTGTTGCTCTTATTTTTCCTTTAGCAGACTGCTCGCAGGCTTAAAAGCTGGTCTATTAGTGAAAACTTTTCACCATCATGCAGTTTAATTCCTCGTTTATGGTAGTGGCTGGAGGTACAGTGTGAAAAAGTAGGTATTATATAAGAGAAAAAAACCTAAGTCCTTATATAAACCACTATGCATAGGAAGATTAAAATCACACTTGTGGAGGTGCCCGGTGTGTCTCTGGGCATGACATACTGATTGAAAAAGAAACTTAGATTACTTTTTATTCATGTAGAAGGTCCTGATTTAAGAAAAAAGCAAATGAAAGCACACCCAGAAGAAAGACAAGCCTAAGCCATCCTCCAAAAAAAAGAAGTTTTGGGAGAAGTGTTGTGTGTAGCTTTCTAAAGGAAATCTGGTCTGATCATCTGTGTGGCATCTTCTGTTTTTGAGACAAAGTTTTCTGATGTCCACATGGAAACGGGAACAATTTCCTCTTTCCTTGTCCTAGCAGGACTTTTCTTGGCACAGCATAAGGCCTAGTTTGAGTTTTGCCCTGGAAAGATATAAATATCCTGGCCTTGTCCCAGGAACATTCAAGTAAGGATTAGGTTTTATTTTTTGTCTGGTAACATTCAGAGAAACCTATCAGGTTGACCAGACTGGGAGGGGTTTTCATTCAGTAAAGCTTATAAATAAAGAAAACCGAGCCTTTAAAAATTACTATTATTTTTAATCTGTAGTTTTAAATTTAGAAGGGGATCCTGAAATAGTGTTGAGCATCATTCATTCATGTGTTTTGTCGGCATCACCTGGCAGAAGGTTAGAGATTGTCATTGTCCTTTTGCCATGGCACAGATTTCCATTCTGATGGGCTCGTTCTTTCACGGAGGATCCTCCTTATTTTCCTTCCCAGTGAAACTCAGGTTCGGTTGCTGTCCAGCCAGGGTGGACCACAGAGGCTGTCACACCACCACTTCCAAGGAAACACCTCCTAGGGTGTTCATCACCCTGGCTGCAGATAATGGGAAACTGAAAACAAACCTGAGCAACAGGCCCTTGAAGACAGCTTTAGAGGCTGGGTGCCAAACTGTTTAGCGCTGTCTGGAGGTGCTAGTGTCTCTCTTCTCATTAAGGGTGCTGCTGAGCCTCTTTCTTTTGTGTGGGCACTGAGAATACTTGAAAGGAGATATTTAACTACTGCACATCTTACTCAGTACAAGGAGCAATGGGAGTAGGGACAGTAAATACAGCATCCTAGGCAAATGGTGAGCTAAAGCTTTGCCAGGCTGTAATAAAGCATGGGTGAGCCTTTGTCAGACATGCTTTTTTCTCTTTATTTAAAGATGTTATTTATCCCCCTGACTTCATGAAGTGTTATTTGAAAAGGTTCACTGTGCAGATCAATCTTTACCTTAAGTCTCTTTTGATACACTCTGCTTTAGAGGGGTTTCTTTGAGTTCTGCAGGAGTCAGTGAGCTCAATGTTTTGTGGTTTCAAGCGAGAGTTTGTTTCTCTGAGTGCATCAAGGCTCAGTCATTTGTGTATGTGTGTGAAGGTCAGTGGGCTTGTCAGATACCCAATTGTAAATCCTGTCACTAAATCAATTTCTTTTAATTAAAAAAATGTGCTACTCTTCAGAAGAAGCGCACCCTTTCGTCTGGACAAAACCCATTATATCCCAACGCAAATATGATAGCCGTAAGCTCTCTGCTAGTCTCATGTTGGCTGCTTGTCTCAGCTGGTACATTGGAGGTTTGGAAATCTTGGTGTTCAGAGAGAGGCTGTGTTTTCCCTTCCTCTAAAGCAAATTGCTGTTGTTGATATTCTGACATCATCTAACTTTGCAGCATTAGAAGCAGAAAATGTTGATATCAGAAAACAAGTAGCCACACCAACAGGTGAGAGACATTCAAGCCGCGTTCTTGCTCCCTGTGGTGCCTGCACCAGAAGCACAGAGAAGTCTGTCACGAGGGCTAAGAGCAGGACAGGATTTCACATTCATTTGGTAATTCCCTTGGGGTTATGCTCTTAGATGACTTAATGACTTGGTGTATAGCCTGTCTGGAAGATAAGCAGGCATAATTCATTGCAGACAGGTCGTTCATCCTTTGAGATAACCAGCAACTACACGCCATAGGGAGCAGGGAGATAAAGACACTAGGCATCAGCAGCTGTAGTTCAAGGTTTCGACCCTTGCACCTCTTTCTGTGACCCAAAAGTCATTTACAGTTGATAATTCAGTCATTTGCTTTCTTTAGAGAGAATACAGTGGCAGTGGTTGGCTGAGGTAAGTGCATTTTCCATTCTGCCCATGCCTCTCAACACAGCCACAGCGTAGCTCTACCTGGAAGTAGACATTCTTGTGTCACTTAGAGGCTTTAGGGCCGTGTTAAATGCTGGTTTTGAAAACTTACTATAAATTCATTCCAGTTTGTCTGGTGTTACTTAAATGGTGATTGTTGTTCATGTACTGCTTGGGATGCTTACACATTGTTAATTTTAAGTTTCAGTGTAAGTGAAGCTTTTAGAGGTCCATTTTATGTGTTAGATCTAAACTGAGGCACAAAGAAAGGAAGAGTATATTACATAATATATTGTATTTGTTAGCTTTCTTGTAAAAAGACATTTACTTTCTGTATCAGCAGGTACATTCTAAAACTGAACAAGTCCCACACAACCATGCTGCTCCTAAGCCAACAAATATTAGGTTCAAACATATTACATGACTTCTCCCTAGTTAATATTCCCTCCTCCAAAAAATCTGTAGTCTGTAAACAGCAATCTACATCTTGAGATCCCTTGCATGCAAAGATAAATTATTGTCTCAGTGGGTACTTCATGATGACTAGCTCTCAGTAAAACATTTTTATCTTGTCTGTGTGCACAGCAAAAGAAATAACAAATACAAGGCTTTTGATATGGTCATATGATGGCCACAATGTGATTCACAGTCTGTGATGTTGCTTTATTTAAGGAGAAGGGAGGGACAGAAGGAAAAGTCTATTTTTGTATGTTTGTTTTCTAATTACTTGGGCTGTTTTTTCTTTGACTCAGCATCTCTGAAGAGTACATACAGTACTACAGTAACCAGCAGTCAGGGCTGGGAAGTGGAACGATGGTGATAATAGAAGTAAATATCCTGCATTCTCAGAGGGATTAGGAGGAGATGGAGGAATTAGTCTCGTTATGGTTTGGTGTGGTGTCACAATCTCTCTGCATCAGTGCTATCCTGTATGTAATCTTTCAATCTCTATTTCTCAAGTGAAGTACGGAGAACAGCCAAGTAATCACAACAGTCTTATTTTCACTTTAATTTTTTTCCACTTATGAAACCCATGTGTTTAGGTGATTGAAAGCATTCACCTTGCAAAAGAAACTATGCAGCTAACAAAATGTGTGTCTTGTTTTCAGTATTTTACTTGACAGATATGGTGCTTATAGCCTGTCTGGAGTGTGTCCTAAGAACAGAGAGGAAAGTGGTTTTGACTGACATAAAATAATTTGATAATTGACATGAAAAAAATTGGGTGACAGGGAATGTGATGCTTTCCTGTCAGTCTGCATACTACACAGCAAGAGTTGTGGCATCATGGCGCACCATGTCACTCAAAATGGTTTGAATCCCAACTTCCAAGGTGAGGCCTTACTAATTTAAAGGTGTTAACTTACATTTGTGATTTCAAATAATGAAAAGGCTCAAGGCTGTAATGGATTGCAGGTGATTCTGTCTACAAGGGGAAGAAGTGCAGCCTGTGAACTGCTTTGTGCAGGAAGGGATGCTCACTAAAGCACTTGTCATCTTGGTGTCCTGTGTCAGTCTGCTCCGTTAATGCAGAACATTCACATATCAGGGTACGTTAAGTACAAGACTTTCTGGCTCCTTAGGGGAACAACCTTGCTTTAGTGAGAGTTGTTCGTTAGACTTAGTTGGGTGTAAGTTTTAAGCAGGCTGTGAATTTTAAGCAGGATATCTAGGCAGAAGAGCTGGTGTTGACAGTCGCTGGGGAGAAGATTCTGGAGACAGTCTTTCAGAGATGCATGGCCTCTCAAGAGCTGGGATTTGAAAACTACTTTTTACTCTATTTCATGGGCTGCAAAGTACATTCTTTTTAGCCCTGCAAAGTGCATTCTTCCCCTTTGCAATGTGCTCTTCTGAGAAGTTGCAAGTGATGAGGAGGCACTGTGGAAAGGCAGTGGGCTTCTTGAACAGATAGCAGCTTCTATCTGGTTCCTTTCCTGAGACTGCTATTACGGATTTGTAATGATTTATTCCATGTTCTTGCTTCCAGTGTTCATCACAGCACTGAAAAACCTAAATATGTCCTCTTGTAACCTTTAATTATGTGATAAAAACTATGTCTAATTTAAAGTCTGTTCTTTTGCCAGAAAGGGTGACCTGATGATGGCATTCTCTTGTGAGGAAACAGAACTTCACACTTGCTGTTGATGGCCTGCTCTCCTTCTCTGTTCTTTACTATATTTTTTTCATTTCTCTGGTTATTATAATTGCACTGAATGCATTTGATAATGCAGAAGTGACCTATTTTGTTCACAGTTCAACTGATTCTGCAGTTGCCTGTAGGGTTTCCTAGCAATGGTCTTCAGCTACTCCTTGCCTTACAAAAACCTGGTAAGTTAGGCATGGCCAGCACAACATACTTAAGGCAAGGAAAGTTCCAGGTAATGGAGGAGGATGAACCATACAGGTGTGAACATGTTGGACTGAGTGTCAGTAAGGCAAGCTGGAGGAACAGATTGGGATGACTAGAATAGATGCCATTAAACATATTAAACTGTTGGAGGCCCTTTGTACAAGTTTGTTAATATCCAATGACATGGCCAAACATTGTGCCCCTGTAGGCTCTGCAGTTAATGTATGGTACCTCTGGCATCTGCGGTACCTACTGAAGTATAAAAAAAATAGATGAGCTGGGACCCATTACCATAAACACTGTCTGCAGCACTAACCCTGGTAACAGATTGTTCTGTGCCTCATTAAAAAGGAGATAGCATTGTCAGAGGAGTCAGGGCTTCATTTTGCCATGTTTGCTACATAATCAGTTAATTTTGCTTAATAGTGCATTGCGTCGCAGATGTGCAAAAGGGCAGAGCCGCTTCCTTTTCTGCATAAAACCTCCACTCTGGTGCAGCTGCAATTTTAACAGAGTGTGTTACAGCCAGTGAACTGACCTTAGTCACTGTCCCTGCCTTGACCTGTCCTGAGTTCTCACAACAATCCTCTGGACAAGGGGCATGCTTGTACAAGTTCAAGGTACAAGTTCCTCAGATGAGGAGTTAGACCACAGAGTGGTCATTCAATGTCTGTTGGGCTTGTGCCTTTTTATTTTAAGCTTATATAAGGCACTGTCAAGGACTTCCACACATCTAATTGGCAAGTATGTAGTGCCTGCCTTTCATCTAAGCATTTATTAGAATGTGAAAGTTAGCGTTACTGATTTCCAATGAGATGAATCCAAATATGCCTATCTTAACATGGATCTTTAAATTTTACTTTCCTTTGAGTGCAGCTTTTGGGCAGATAATTAACAAGTCAAATATAGTAAGACAAAACATACAGAGAAGCCAAGTTTAGAACCCTGTTTAGGGACAGATTATTAAACATTACAATTCGAGGTTTTAGAAGATCAGTGTATTACACAGTAAAACAGCATATCCAACAATTAGTGCTAATCGTATACTGCTTAAATTTGTAGCGAAACTGGGTATGTGTAAATGGTTTTATTCAGATGAAAGTTAATGTATTCCAAGTAAGTAAGTAAGTATATTCTGTATTCACATATCCCAGTCTGAGAATATTATAAGGATATAAATATAGCTGAGTTTATAAACTCTGTAGTGTGGTGTGAACATCTTGATTAAAAAAAAACCTGAAAAAAGTAATGCTAGATGTCTGAAGGGCCCTTGTTTAGAAGAATAGGTAGACATGTAATTAAGTTCATCTGCCTTCAGAAAAGCAAGCAGGCAAGCACTATTTAAATCTAAATGAGCTTAAGTTGTGTTTACTTCAAGAAATACTTAAGTATTGTAGTTAACCATCCACATAAAAGATTTTCCCTAATAAAACTTGCACACACACACAAAAGGAGAAAGGTATTTCAAAACCTAGGTATGATTATAGGTGTAAGCACTGAGTTTGATTTTAGAAGAACCTGAAGGAAGTAAGTGCATGAATCTAATTGAAATTCTATGAGTCTGTCTTGGGTCCCTCTGAAAGCCGTGGTCTCTTTTAAATGCTAACAACTGAGGGAGGTGCTGGCCCTTACAAACCGATTTTACTTCAGGACACCCAACACTTTGCTGGATGTTTCTCCCCAGATGCTCAGTGTGAGGATGGAACCTTCTGTGTATGATTTCCCCAGTATTGCCAAATACGCGTCAGTTTGAATATTTTTGAACTGAACATCCACATCAAAATGCCGGAGTGTTTACAAACTTCACTGTTTATCACCCAGGGAGATTTGCAGAAGATAAAGGGCAGGGTGGGGGAATGATAGTTTAATTGAGGTGCTGTGAAGTGAGGAGAAGAGCCTTTTGGAAGCTAGCAGGTCCCGGTGAGAGCTTGAATTCATAGGTGCCTGACTTTGCTCCCTACCTAAGTCCAGGCATCCCACATAGGAAGATTAGATCTAAATTTTGAATTGTGCTCTTTCTCTGCATTTGAAAGATGAACCAAAACTTTTTTTAAAAAAATACTTGAATTTGCAGTGTTTGATTTCATCTGAAACCTTGGCTGTGAATTCCCAAGGTGCTCTCATGCTCACTGAGGCATGATGCAGAGAACAGAGAGGAGTGAAGAAGAATAAAAAAGAGACAAGTGGACTCTGGGAAGGCACTGGGTGGCTCTGTTTGGAGCAGTGCCATCTAACATGAACCTGCACTTGCATCCTGGTGGTGAAGCTCTGTGTAGGAAGGCAGCTCCTTAGACAAAGGAGCTGCTAAGAGTGGAAGGCTATACGCTCATGCACTGTACACTAATCATCTCCAGAAAATCCAGGGGGACTGTCCAGGGGCAGCTGGGCAGCCAGTCTGTTTCACAGATGTAGCCATGGAGTTGCCATGCTGCTCTAAACAGATGTAAGAAAAGGAGGAAGACTTGGGGCTGACTGGGGTTAGCTCTTAGGACACTAGGCTGAAAGTCTTGTTGGTGCTCTGTGCCTGGCAAGTCCAGTTCTGATTATTGAGTTGTGTGGCCCATGGGGTGGTCCATGGCCTTGGGCAGGCAGTCGTGCTACTTCGAAATTGCAGATTGCTCAAATCAAATGGTCTTGCATAATGGGACCTACAAGATCTCTCAGATGCTATTTTATTTAATTTATTTTATTTTATTTTTTATTAAAAATCATTGGCAGCAGTATGCCCTCCTGAAGCTGGCATACTTCTCCATTAGCTCTTCCACTTGCACGTAGACACATACAGTCAAACTTGTGCAGCAGCTTGTCACATGCAATTTGTATTCTTTGTTTGAGAAGCAGCCTATAGACAAAACTCATTTGCTTCTCCCTTTTGTGGCATTAAGCTGTTACTGAGGGGATTTCAGAGGCACAGATGGGTTAGGCACCTGATTTCTGCTGACTTGAGTTGGAATCAAGGCATGTGCTACTGCTTCTGGTTACTGAAAATCTCCCCACAGGTTTTGGCTCGCTGAAAGCTTCTTCATTTTGTTTAGAAAAGAATGAATAAGTCTTAAAATAAGGAGTGTGTGCTCTTTGGGGGTGAGGGCCTTGTCTTGTTAAAACTCTTAGGACTATACGTCTTTTTTTTTTTTTTCCCCAATTTCTTTTAATAACTACTTGTTTTCTGAGGTGCAACTTCAGCTTTCCCAGTGTTGATGAGGAGATTAATGGTCAGGATCCCAGTCGGTGCTGGGCTCTGCACCCGCTGCCTGGGGTGCTGGACTGGGAACAGTAGGTGCTGCCTGCTTTGGTCCTGGTCAACACCTTCAAAGTTAATCTGCTTTTAGGCTTGTTTGCACTCCCTTCTTGAACAATGTATGCTGTGTGCATTGTTTGCTTTTCAGGCTTTTAGTCAAGCAGAAAGGCAACTTTTGCACTTACTTTGTGCCAAAAGCGATGGAAGTATTTTCCCCATGTTCATATTTGGACTCAGTAATAAGCTTAACCGTTTAGTAACTGCTGTAAAATAAGCTCAGGGAAGGAGTTTAAAAATGACTGTAGTTTAAGCATGCACTGAAACGTACTTCTACCTTATTGGGAGTTGGACAGATATTCTGTAGGAAAGGGCAGCGTGAAGGCTCTTTCACTGGGGTTGCTAATGACAGGGCACAATAACCTCACTGTTGTCTTATTAGCTGGGTATTACAAACATGTTTCATGGAGTCTCCATCAATAGCATTGCCAGCTTTCAATACATAGCAGAAGAAGCAAGGTCACCATTATGGCCTTGACTCATGGAGTTGTGGGGCGAAGCTCACACCTCCTGCAGGCTGGGCAGGCGGCCGTGCCGTGCAGTGCCAGTGGAGGAGGCTCGCCCTGGAGCGGAGGCAGGGAGCTTTGGTCCCACATCCCTGAGGGCTATGTCCCACTTCATCCTGTGGATAAGGCAGGAGACACAGCCTGATCCTGTGGGCAGGATTAGAGCCAGAGGCTGACAAAGGAGCATACTGAATGAGTTTGTATCTTGGTCATGCACCTTGCTGACTGGTGACACCCTTTTGGGAAGTGCTGGTGAATCTCCCATGCCAACAGTCCTGGGCTACACTGTGGAGTGCTTTTCATGCTCTTTGCACACAGGTGATGCTGCTGGACCAGGGTCTTCCCTCAGCCTGTCTTCTTTTGGAAGCACTGGCACAGCCTTTCACTTCCATCCCGCTGGACAGACAAGTTTCAGCATCCCCCTTCTCCTGCCCTTCAGTGTGCTGGGGTAGCCCCGGGGTGGTGGGTGCACAGCCTGAGCCCTTGCCCCTTGGGTAGCCCCCTGACATGGCATGAGCATGGTCAGGTGACTCTGTTGTGGCTTGAACAATTGCTCACATCCCCTTGGGTCTGGGCTCTAATCCTGGCTTGAAATTTTATATTGACAGAGTTAATTCCTGACTGCTTCAGTCTGCAGAAACTGGTCTCTGATAAGGCTGTCTTTAATAAGGATATTCGTGGTAAAGAGCTTTGGTGGCTAGACAGAGCTTTACCTTGCTGAGCTCTGCTCTGTCCAACGAGAAAGAGAAGGTTTCCCTCTCCCAGCGCGCTCCATTCTTGCAGCCTGGCAGTGTGGTGGAGCAGGAGACACAGCAGGGGTGGGGGCTGATACCTCTTTCTTCCCGACAAAAAAACAGCCACTAAATATCTTCACACAGTTGGCTGAAAGAAGCACACGGAGCCAGAGTAAATGTACTCCTGCAGTAAGCCTAAACTCTTAAGTAAATGCCGAAAATAAAGCAGCCTGCCTTACTTTTTCCACCTTACATAGCAGTTTCCAACCACATCAAGTGAAAAGTCTAGGTGGGTGTATAGTGTTTATCATCACTGAGTAACACACATTGCATTAGCTGGGACGTTTGTTTTGTACCTGACTACTGGTTTAAAAATAGTTTTAGTGAGGGCAAGAAAGATTATTTAAGTTTGTATTACTACCTAAGAGATAGGAGTGTATTCCTGATTTGGGGAGGAAAGCTGGGAATGTAAGGAATATTTTCTAAATTTTTTTCCCATTTTCCTTCCACTACAACTGTAGCTGAATTGAAAGTCCAACTGTTGAAGTGCAGTATCCAGCAGTGCAGTCTCACTACCTGTAAGATTGTGTGATTTCTGTGCCTGCATTCATCTGCAGCAACTGCATCCTCCAGTATTTGGAAGTTCTTTAGATGGGTGGTAGCAAAATTTTACATCCAGAGCAACAAAAAATTGTAAACAGTTTCACATCCAAAACTGTACTGTCACTGGTACATGGCCAGAGATGGATTGAGGAGGTTCATGGAATTGGGGTGAGAGGCAAAGTCAGAAATATACCACAGACCCAGAGTGCTGTACTGGACAAAGAAAACCTTGTTACCTTGCGGTGCCTTAGCCTTTGATGCATTCATTTCAGTCACAGGATGTTCAAGTTTAGCCAGGAGTTGGCAGCCAGATGGACTGCGAGGCAGTTCACAGAGTGACTCAGTCTAGGCGAGCGTGAAGAGTCATTCACATAAAGGTAACCTATTACAGTGTCTTCATAGAATTTTTTTTCCCTGGGTTTTCATGGTTTTGTGGTAGTGCTTGGGTTTTTGTTCATGGTAGTTTTCCAGTTGATCACTACTTCTTGCCTTCTCTTCCGCCTGGTCCTGCCTCCTCATCGCTGGAACAGAGATACAGAACTTTTCTTGGCCTAGTTCAATGCCTGGCTCTTATAGGTGGCCGGGTGGCCTTGCCTTTTCCAGGATTTGTCAGGCAAAAGTATGGTGAACATAAAAACTGTGTCAGCATCCCTGTATTTCCTCCCCACCTCCCCACTCCTTTGCTGTCCATGCTGGCACCATGGAGGATGAAGAAGCACCTGTGATGTGTGATTTAAGGCACTCATCCTGCTGCTCATTGCTTGGTGCAATCCTATTTCTGCAGTCAGGCAAGCTCTTTAGGAAGGACAGTTTTGCTTGACCTTTCTTTCTTTCTAGAAAGCTGTGGTCTTGAGACTGTATCACATGATGGTGATGGTGTTTTTTTTCCTAAATGAGGAAGGTAGGAAAAGCACTGTATTTATTTATGGTGGCTTTTCTCAAGAGGAGCTGAACATGAAAGTTTCTCTTCTGAGTCATGGTAGACAGATTTCTCCTTTGGACTGAATTTATCAGTTTCTTATCTTGTCATTTGATGCCTGCTAAATTGCTGTGAAAGCACCAGAGTGAGGAGCTAGTGATCTTTTTTAGAAGTAAAAGAAATTAAAAAATGAAGGATTAAATAGTTTATTCTCTGAGGCTGAAATTACAGATTTTGAGTGCTTTGTCTGTTTTACTGTTAGACAAACCTTAATTGTTTGTTACAAGTCATTTATTTGAGAAGGGCAAGAGGAAAGTCTGTAGCACCTTTTTGTTGGTGGAGATGAATTACCATGTTGTTTCTACTACTAATTCCTTTTCCCATACCTTTCTGCCTGCCTGCTTTCCCTGTCATTTGGGGCATAGGTGTTTACTTCCAGTCGTCTTAATAGAAACACTATGGTCTTGAGATAAATTTCTGCTTTTTCATATGCTGTTATTATGATTTGGTTTATTTCTCTGGGTATGCAAAGATGAGAACAGCAGCTTGCACAGAGCTTGTAATCCCAGCAATGAAAAGGGAGAAACTCAAAAAATATCTTCAGGAAGAGAGGAGAAAATCATTGTAGTCCAGCTTCAGATGTCTCTGTGCCTCACATGAGCAGCAGGGCATTTCTGACCTTGGGACCTCTGAAAGAAGCCTCATATGTTAGGATGCTTCACTAGCCTCAACTCCCAGGTTGGACATCCAGGATGCCTAAGGTTGTGCAGTGGGGCTTGTCCCTCTCTTCCTTGCTCTCTATCGCCAGCCTGGCATGCATCTCCATCTAGGGATGGAGAGGGTGTATGCCCCAATACTGGGATGGTTGCTTCAGGGATGTGTGTCTTGTTGGTTTGGTATCAAGGTAGTTTTAAAAACAACCAGGCAGGCAAGACAGTGGCTTCTGCTAAAATAACTTTGGGAAGGTGCCTCAGGAGGGATTAAGATACAATGCCAAAGCTATTAACTGGGAAGATGCTACCTCCTCAGCTTCAGGTGTTTTTTGCCAGTGTTATGGAGGAACCGATCAGAGGATCTGCCAAGAGTTAAAAAAACTCTTCAGGCAGGAAGGAGGCAGTTGTTCTGAGAGCCACTCACCAGGATCAGACACCTGCCTGTAAGTGTGCAGGAATCTCAACTTCTCAGCAACTCCTGAAACATGTATTGGCATGGGACCAAGCTAAGAGAGACAAATACCCTCTTTTGAGTCAGTTTTAGAAAACATTACATTGCCTACCTTCTGTTACTAGTAAATCATATTTTGATTTGAGAAAGCTGTTTCATGGGGTCACTGTCATCAGCAACCATCAGGACTCGAGGTCCCTGGGTATCACTCCTCAGAGCTGTGGTCACTGAGCCTCAGTGGGCACTTTTGGACAGGGAGAAAGAATGCAACCACACTGGGGAGTGTGTCTGTTGCAGCTTGATGCTCTGTTGTACACTGACCCTTTTTGCTCATTGAAATGTTGGTCAGGCTGCCCAGAGAAGTGGTAGAATCACAAAAAACGTGTGGATGTGGCACTTAGGGACATGGTTTAGTGCTGAACACGCTGGATTTAGTTTAGTGGTTGGACTTGATGATCTTAGGTCTTTTCCAGCCTTAAGTATTCTGTAATTCTGTGACCCCTCCATACCCCTGGGGAAGCAGTAAATCCCTGCTGGCCCTTGAGAAGGAGGGTGCAGTGAGACTTGGGCAGGTAAGGTCAGGTGCCTCCCAGCCCTCCAGCAGCAGTGCTCCATCCTTTGTTCAAGGCAGGTATGGCCACAGGTACCTGCACAACCTTCAGCTTAAGGCATGTAACTCCTGAACCTGAGCTTTTGCAGTCTACTTTGAAGTCTCTCCTGCCTTCTCTAAGGATTTTTAAAAATCTGCTTTTCCAGTGAACAAGTCTCAGTCTTTGCCCTTGTGCTTCCTGTCCTATCCCACTCCAGAAAAAGGAGTTGCTTGGCCTCACTGGCAGACAGTCTCTCATAAATCTGTATGAGCCAGATGGTTCGCAATTTATTGCCCACTTTATCCCACCAAATATTTTTACATTACTCCTGTTACTTGCTGGTCTGATTCTGAAATCCATTTTCTCATCCTTACCCAAATATTTATCCAAGGCCTTTCACACATAAAAAAGCCCTCAATTTAGATGCATCAGTTTTGAAGAAGTCTGTATCCTCTGCTTTGGGTATTTGGTTTGTCCTTCTTGACTTTGACTTCTTCCTAATAGAAAACAGTGTTGCAGAGGAGTCTGTGGCTATTGGGTTGCCTCTTGCTTCTGCTCTCTTACTTGAAGCAAACAGCTTCTGAATTTAGGAGGCTTAAACAGTGTCCTTTCCTGGATCTCTTCTGCCACATGTCATTTCTTGTATGGGAAGTTGTTTATTTGGGTAAATTATGGCAGTCTCTGGCTTTTGCTATCTCTGCAGACACATATGGTCCTGCTGATAGAGTCGTGTGTGTCTGCCTCAGATTTGTGGGCGACAGTGGCATGTGCAGAAAGAAATGGGTGGAGTTGGCTGCACTGTACAGCGTGCAAGGCTCTGCAAAATCCCTATCTGTGGGAATTGCTAGTCAGCTCTTATCAGTCACGTCCCGATGCAGTGAGTTGTAGAAATCAAATTAGCAGACAAGTCAATTGCTTACGTCAGTCAGAAGTTTTGCAGTGGGGATGATGTGATAGCCCAGGGCCCCTCACTGGGTAGCCTTCCTGGATTTGATTACAAGAAAAAATGAAAACCTGACAGTGCATTTTCACTTCTGTTCTGCTTTTTGGTTTTCCTTCTTTTGTGCTCAAAAGACTTTTTCTCACTGTTGTTTGGGGCAAGCAGAGCAGAGACTCTGTCCTTGCTATAAAAGTAGAGAAAGCTCTGCCCTGTTATTTTACAAAGCAGGTTGTTGTGGCATACTACATGGTTCCTCACATCACTCAGTAGTTCATTAGTCTGTCACTGTACAAGCATACTGAATGACAAGCTGAAAAACAGAAGACGGTACAACAGTCTATTAAAATTCATATAAGATATCAAATATTCAAAGTAAGGGATGTAAAAAGAAGCCGCTTGCTGTAAATACTAATACCTGTAGTTACATGAACATAATGAAGAAGTGCTATGCACCACCAAGCAGTGGACTGCTGCTGACAATTCCGCAACTGCCTGGGAATCCCTGTAGTTATTTATTTCCAGAGAGCTGCTACCACTTCAGGGAAAGGTCTCCTTCAGAAGCTCCAGCCTGTCATGTGAGCCTCTTCTCCTAAACAAACACCGTGGCTAACTTGAAATTGGAGGCAGGATCAATTACTTTGAAGCTCTCAGTGTCATGGAGTAACGAGACATGATGTTATTAATTTCTTGAGTCCAGGGCAAAAGCAATGGACCTCAGACTTAACATTTTGGAGAGGTTTTATTTCTTTTTTTCCTGTGGTGCTTTCTCTGGAGAGTTAACATCACATGTCATTATATCCTCTAGTAATTCTTAACTTTCTTTGAAACTGCAAATGCCGGTATCAGCAAACTGGGACTTAACTTCCCAAGTGCAGGCAACAGGCAAGCTTTTAGGTTTTCAGGGCAGGACTTCTGAGTAAGATTATCAGAGCTCCCATCTGATCTTTCAACAACAAATCCCTAAATGCAAAAACTTAAGGCAATGGAGAATCTACCCCACCTTCAAGTGTGTTTTTCAGAAGGTTAACTACCTTTGCTGTTAATATGTACACACTATTCCTGCTGTGGTTTTGAGTTCCAAATACTTGGACCTTGTTAAGGCTTTGTCTGCTATTAATATATCCCCAGCCTCCTCTACACAAATCTGTAATAAATTAGTTTTTAAGGCTTTTGTCTGTAGCGATTCTAAAAATAATTTCTTATTGGAATCCAATTGAATCCAAGGGAAGCGAGGTGATAATCAAATGATGTCACTCTCACGTCTTGCACTGCATCTCGCTGCCTGCCAAAACTAGCAACTGTTGCTATGTACCCAGGGGAAGAGGTGATACTCCCAGCCTTTTCTTGGTGCAGGAAAGCTCTCCTTTGCAGTGCTTGTCAGGTTTCTGGGAGCTGCTGATGTCTCTTCCAGGCTTTTCATTTTACCCTTATGTATTGGGATAGTCATGGAGAAACATGGATCATGTCCTGTAGGATGCTTGGAATTTTTCCTGTTTCTGAAGAAGACTGTTTCTATCAACCACTGCAAGTCTGGAAGAGTGATGTCACTTAACACAACAGCGCTAAAGTTGCAGTGCTTGGGCTGTGGGGTGGAAACCTTGCTGCAGCATGTGTAGCAATGTCCAAAAATCCATCTAACAGGACAATGGCATCACACCATGACATTTCCCAGGCAGTTTTTTTTTTCTTTCTTTCAGTAGCTCCCCTGAAAACTTGGCTCATGGGACTTATTCCCCAACTTTTCTCTAGGTACTTCCCAAAGTTGAAAATATGTCATCAGAAGAGCAGAACTCATTGTCATTTGACACATAGGGATCCAGGCGTTCTTCGATAACAAACCAAATTGTGCCCCCAGATTACTTCCATGCACCTGGGACTCAGGGTGGAAACCTGGGAGTAAAACAAGTCAAATGTTCATGAGGCTCCATCCAGTTGGTACCAGTGCATTTTGGCAGTCACTCCCTACCCTGTCTGCATTTAAAAGGAATTGCAGTTTTAGTCTTCATTTTGCTACAGTTATCTAAATATGCAAACACTGTCTTTGTGGTTTTGGACAGCAGAAGGGGGCTGAATCTCAGGCAGCCTGAGATACAATTCCGGACTTCATTTTTTATTTCAAACATGCATGGCTGCAAATAGCATTGTTCTGAATTCCAGCAATGTCCTAATTCCATGGAGGGAGTGGGGGGCAGAGAGGGACACAGCAGAAGAAAGCACTCTGTGTTCACTGGCTGGTGTACCAGAATGATGGGGTAGGGTTGAAACACCGAGGCATCCTATGGTGTTACAATTCCCAGGGACTCTTTCCCAAGCATATACACTATCCAGTATATAGCAGCAATCCAGAGCTAATTGACATGTAAGTGCCACGGGGGAGTAAAGTTATTTGGAGTTATTAAAGTTATTTTGTCTTTCACCAAGTGAAAAAATCCAAAGTTAACTAGGTGGAAAAAAAAGAGAGGAGGAAAAAACCAGCAGACTACCAAACTGTGACTCGTTCAGACTAGCTTGTGAAAGTATCTTGAGGTCATCTATCCTGAAAGCCTTTGAAATTTGAAGACTGTGGACTCTTGGCACTCTGCCGATTCCTTCTCCTCCTCCTAGCAGATTCTACCTAACAGTTGCCCTTTTTTTCCACTTCTAAATACCCTGAATCACAGAGCTTGCTCGTTTTCTTCATTCAGGTCTAAGGCCTTAAGGACTGTGTTGGAGTAATGAAAGGACAGCATGTACTGGATGTTGGAGCCAAGGGAGAGGGGGTGTGGGCAGAGGGAAGAGATTACCCTGTTTCCAGGCTTTGGTCCTAATCCTGCAAACTTTTTCTCATGTGAAGAGTCCTGCAGAGGTCAGCCAGACATTTTGCACGAGCAGCGACTTATTTGCTATTTGGCATCATGCTAGAATTTTGCTTAAAGTAATCATAAAAACATGGTCAGAGTTTGTGATAAGGCGTGGATGGGGGTGCTTTAAGCCAACTCAGCAGGGAGTCTGCTGAACACATGCATGGGATTAATTAAATAGAAATTTTGTATGTTTGGCAAATGCGGCTGGGTTTGGCTAAGCTCTAGGACTCGGAAAAAGTGCCTCCCTAAAAAGAATATATAAATGCAGTGCCACAAGTGTCCCATGTGCACTCCCTGGCATTGCCCCCAAGGAGGAAGGTTAGGCCAAGCACACATGATCTTGCCAGGAATTATCTGCCCAGGTGGCCCAGTTCCCTGCATGCCAGTATCTTGTGCACTCCTGTGTTTGGCTATCAGATCAGGAGGCAGTGTTCTGAACCACCCCCTGATCGTGTTGCATTTGTGATTACATTGTTGGCTCTTGCAGTGGGAACCATTTGTTGGGGCCTGAAGGTGCAAAAGCAGCTCCCCTGGTACAGCCCTGAGCCAGGGCTATTGCTAACAAACATGACCTTGGGTAAACAAGCAAAAATTTCATCCTGTTGTGCTGTAAAACCTTGTGACTGTATGTAGGGTCTCCTAATACAGAAGGCCTTGTCAGGTAGCTGCAGTTGATTTCCTGGAGAAGCTGCTTCAGTCCTTACTTTTCTGATGAGCAGATATTTTCCTAGAGTATGCATATGTTTCTTATATACTTGCAACATGGAGTCCAAAGTGTCCAGTGCTTCTGCAGTGATGGAAAAAAAATACTCCTCTGTACACAGAGCTTTAAGCTTTCTTGCCATCCTGACTTTAATTGCTTTTGACACACTCATTTAAGGGCAGTGGGGCAGGGAAGGGACATAACTCTTCAGTGTGAGTTAACAAGAGGAGCCCAAGTGCTGCCTGCTCCGGCTTGTGCAGAGTGCCACAGGGGCAGCAGCTGACAAAGATGGCAGCTGCTGCAGATGCAGGAAAAGACAAGTACCCAGCTGCTCCCTCCTGCCTCCTTTTCCCTGTGTTGACAGCATAGCTGTTTGTCCTGCTGAATCCTTGTGTGGCTTCTCACAACCCGTCACCCCCAAGACCGGAGTATGGTGAAAGGCTGGGCTGCTCCCAGCCTCATCCTCCTTATTTATGTGTCATGGAAGGAAAAAGCCTAGATGGAGATAGGCTGTTCAGGGTCATCCTGTTGTAGTTACAATGATGCAACAATTCAGAGCTGAAGCATTTGATTTGTTAACCTTATAAAAAGATGCCATTAAATACTGTATTTAGCTCCTCAGGGGAAGTAGCCTAGTTTCTTTTTCATTTTCTTTTTCCCATCCCTGGTTTAGCATTCGTGACTCAGCTGTCACTCTCCCTGCAGAAGGGCTGCTGGTGTCATAGCTGTGATTGGATGGCACCAAAAACCCATTTTTGCTGAAAATAATTAATATGGTGCATTTTCACCTCAAAAAGAGACTGTTACAAAACTACTAGAAGGTTTTCATTAACTTTAGCAAGCTTTTAAACTTACCTGTGAACAGAATTGGAAATTTCTGTATGTCTCCTCATGTTTATCCTTGTTAGCAAGGCAGAGTGTGGCAAACACTGGTGCACATCAACCCTGCACATTGAGGGCATTCCTGTTCAAGCACACAAAGTAGTTCGTGTGCATTTAGACATGCAAAAAAAGCCTTCACAGGTGAGAATCTCACTTTGCAACAGGCACACAAGCAGATCCTCATAAACAGAATTAGTTTCCACTAGCTGTGAAAAAAGTGAAGCTGGAGATGAGTGTGGACTCTTCTATCTCATTATTTTTTTCATTCACCCTTTTCGAACTTTAACCAGAAAGCAGCCTGGTTCATTTTTTTCTGGATATCCCACCACCTCTAAACTTCAATCATGTGGGAAAGGGGAGGGCAGAAGAAGAAGGAAATAGAAAGCACAAAGCTAGTAAGCCTATTTTATATTTTGCATGTCGTCTCATATTGCAAAAGTCTTTAGCAGACATTTCATAATGTATGTACGTCTCAGGGTTCTTGGTGTGGGTCCTTCCCCCTTCTGAAGGAAGGAAAATACCCCTTAAGTATTTTCATTGCTCGCTCTTTTTGCCCTCATCTGTTCTACTGCAACTTGAAGGTGCTTGTTTCTTGTGTACTTTGGTTATGAAAATGATCCCTGGCATACTTAGGAGGCCTTACATTCTTGAGCTATGAATGCTGTGAACAGTGTCATAAAAGATGATGTACAAAGGCATCATCATTCTTGACATTGTCCTTTAAAGTTTGCCCTGTGTCCTGAATATGCAGGTGTTGAAAAAAAGCTTACTTCAAGCAGTGTGGTTCCACTAATAAAACTCAAGTTTACCACTAAAAACCAAATGTGGCCTATGTCCACCCAACCCATGTGGGATCTAGGATAGTTTTTCTAAGAAGCTGAAAATTATCTGAGAGAGAATGTATCTGGAGGAATTGTAGGGCCATCTCAGAGTCCACATGACTACCACAACCCCAAAATGCATAGGTTTTGATTCATCAAGTCAAAACTTAGAATTTTCCAGCATATAGGATGGTGTCTGTGAAGTTGCCCCAAGGCCTGTCATAAAGGGCAGGGAAGGAAAGGCTGGTTTGTGCTAGCAAATGAAAGCAAAACGGGTTTCTTGGTTTTTATTTTTTGTAGCATCTTTATAGAGTTAGTCTGTCTGCATGTTGAGGCTGTAAACTTTCAGATGCAAGTGTCTTCTAGGGGTGCAGTCCTTCCCACACCTGGAGCTCAACCAGACTGAATCTTATTGGGTATATAATTCTTGTCATAGTACATGTTGTTGACACAGTCAAGGTGCTAAAACCCATTGCCTTGCGGCTCCACAGCTGCCTCTGAAAAAGGAATGTGTGGAGCAATACAAGGACCCCATCATGGCCTGAGTGTTGGCCTCAGGAGGGATTACTCACGTGTACAAGTTCAAGTGCAGAACATTAAAAGGCTCCTCCACTCACCATTTTGCTATTCAGGCTCTGGTGTTGGGGTGGGGCTTTTAACAAAGCATGAAGTGCTGAAGCATTTTGACAGTCTAGCTTTAGACTCAACATTCAGCACTTGGGATTATGATTGTATCTGTGACAGTAGTCTTATTTTCTCAAATTAGGTAAACAGCTTAAAAAAACCCAAAAAAATGTTACTTTCGTACTTGTGCATTTACCTGGGTTGTGAGGTTTCTGGGATGGTGCTGCTTCCAGTTACGTGTGAAACAGGAATGTCCTGCTTGCTGTAGCAAAGGGCTGATTCATTGGCATTGTAATAGGTGTCATATTCCCTTTTGTCAGCTCCTCGGGTATATTTTGCCTTGGCAGTAAACAGAAAATAAATTTTAAAAATCCAGTAGAACCAGTAACATGCAAGTCATCTGAGTGAGGTGAGGTTCAATGAAAACTAAAACAGTTCATAAGTGGGGTTAGGTGAGGCTGGGCTGAATGCAGAGATGTAGAGTTTGGTTTGAGTGTGGAGGAATTCTCATAAGCTGCCATGCCCTGGGAGGCACTGGGAGTCACCATCCCAGAACCTCCCTGCCAGAGAATGAGCTCTACTCCCACTAGCAGAGATGGTCAGGCACTCTCAGAGGAGAACAGGAAGAGAGGCTGGTGGCCCTGTTTGGTGGATGTGCCCCTTTCTCCCTAGAACTCCCAAGTGTGGCTGGTGTCACTAGCTCCAGCTCTGACCTGTACCTGCCCAGATTTTAAGTCTGCAGAAAAGCTTTTTCTGTGGGGAGGGAAAAACAACCAAATGCTGTCAACTTGGAGATTATATCCAGGGCATCACAGCATGGAAATTAAAGCCACATGCCTTGGTGGTGGGCTTCTGGGCAGACCTAGTTTTGGGACTAGGGAGTGCTGTGATGCAATGTATCAGTGGAAGTCAGATCAAAGAATGGGCTGCAGAAAGACTTCTGGAGTAAACTCACCTTGCTACTGTTCTTGTAAAAATGATGTGGAGATGGATATTTTTGTCCACCCATGTCATCTGGCACAGCATGAGCTGTGTTTGTCTATCCAGAAAGCAAGTCTCTATGATTCTTCAAATATACTCCTAAGTGCAGTGTTTAAAATATGTTCCCCAGTGCAGAGGGAAAATACAGGAATCTATTTAAGCAAGAGCCTAGGGAGGGCCCATGTGTTATTCTCAGGACAAAAGCAGAATGCACATGAGAATACATCAGAAGGAAAACCGATCACTTTCTACTTTGAAAAGGCATTAATATTTTACAGCTGCCATTATGTTTTGAAGAGTGCTCAGGTATTTATTGGTAGCTATCCAGTCCAGAGTCGTGAAGGAGGAGATACCTGTTTTTCAAGTTGTTCTGTTCACTTATCCCTCATCTCCTAATTCACACCCTGTCCACACCAGTGTTGCAGTAACTCAGTGGATATCTGGAGTCACAGTCGCGTGTTCCCACTGCCAGCTGCCCTTTGGGAGACTCTCAAGGGTTTTTTGCCCGTAAAAGTCAGTGTGTCAGACCCACTGAGAGCCACGCTTAGGTGCATCCCCAACTTTCCCCAGAGCTCAGGTCTGTGGAGCAAGATCATTCCCTTTGCCACTTCAGCTGCCAGCTGAAGCACATCATATTTTAAAATGCTGTTGTTTTTTAAAAAAATCAGATAGTATCTTCTGGTTCAATAATAAAGTAATTATGTGCTTAAAATAGCACAGGAGAGGGGTCCTGTTTCACATTAGTTGACAGAGCAGAAATGCTGGGGGCTGGTTTGGAGGTTGCTGGTAGGCTTTCTCCTCAGAAGGTCTCAAGTGTCTGTGCTGGCTTTTGAAGGATTTGCTCAGGCCTGATCAAACTCAGGCGACAGTATCAGATATATTCCCCTCATCAGTCACATATTTGCTGTAACTGTCACCAGATTCACAATTTAGTGTGTGCAGCTCAACACTCCAATTAATCCAGGCTGGGTGTGTAACAATCTATCATTTCAGAGCTAACACTTCGCAGAGCTGTGTGCAGGGCAGCCTTGAGCTTGGGTTCCAGGAACCCTGGAATGCTGTCTCCATGCATGTAGATTTTACTCTTCCCCTGCCACTGTGGTGGGAGTTGTTTCTGGTTTAGTTGCATTTCATAGGATTAGAAAGTGTTAAAAAAAAATCAACCTATGACTGAAAAAGATTTCAAAAAATAAAGATTTATAATAGGTGATTCAGCAGTGAGAGGCTTTTGTGATCTTCTATGGGAAGCTACTATTTTTAGTGAATTATTATAAGCAGTAGCATCACTCACATTTATTTATAAAGGCATGAAAGAACGCCCATACGTGTTTCTAAATAATCAATGTATAGTAACAGCCATATGCTGAGAATGAGTAAAAATGGAATTGAGCACTCTGGCTTCCACAACGCTGCGTGAGAGTTGTGCTGGGATCTTTGCATCTAAGAAATGAAAAACAGAGGCTTTTTTTTTCCGTAGATATTCTTTCTAGCAATACAAACCCAAAGCCTTCATGGTGAAAGTCTGCCTTGCAGTAAAATTGCTTTCATTGAGGTCTGACTGGGTGACCACTGAGGTTTGGGAGGACTCTTACCATAGCTGCTACAGCTGGTGTGTTGGGGCTGTGCTGACAGGAGTTGCTGTTTTTGTGGAGTTACTGTTTTTGTGGAGTTACTGTTATGTACAGTGTTCAGGTTGATTAGTTGTGTGTGCCTGCCCTTCTCTGGGGGCTCTGTGGCATGGAAGAGAAATGCAGCAATGCTGTGCTGAAGGAGCTCCACAAATAAAGCATGGTATTATTTTGAAAGTTCCTACACTGGAAACACTTGAAATGCTGGGGCTTGCCATTGTGAAACCATAGGAGAAAAGAAAGATGTTATCTGTTGGTGATACCACTCCTGAACAGAAATTACAGATGGTTTGCTCTGGCTGTGCAAAGACCCAGCCCTGTGTGTCTATTGCAGCCTTTTTGTATGTGACTCCTCAGGTTAAGTTCAATAAGGGGCAGCATCTCCCATTTTGTTGCTGACTCTGTTCATGTCCCAGTCAAGCCTGTGATGAGTTGCCCTGGGATTTCGCCTTACAAGAGCAATACCTCACAGTAAATTCTTGCTCTTAAATGAGTTAAATCCTTTTGTTTATATCAACTGTGTTTTGGGGTTTTGGGCAGCCACAATGTGAAGTGGCTGGAAGGAACTGAAAAAAGTGCCTCTTGACAAGGTGCTCTATCAACATCTCAGTGACAGTGCCTGCCTACTGATTCCCAAACCCTAGTCTAATGTCAAAAAGCATTACCATAGCATGCAGAGGATAACACTTTATTTTTTAGCAGACTTCCTGTAGCAAAGGGTGCTGAGGTACCTGGCTCCTGATGCTGGGACAGGTTGCTGGAGACCCTGACCTGCCTGTTCTGCAGCTGTGTTAAAGTATCAGCATCTTCCTTGCACTCTACTTTCCTTCTCGCAACAGCTGGTGTAAATGACAACCAACATGTTCTACTCACAGCAAAACAAATGCTATTTATTAGAGTCCTCATGTGGTCAGAGCTTGCCTGACTGTAAAATAACTGGAGATTTTTCTGCTAACTGGAAGAGTGGTGCTGTGAGGCAATTTCCAGGCAGTGTATATTTTCAGCTAAGTTTTATTTACGTCAGTGTAGCAATTTGCAGTATCACTGTTTGCGAAGAGCAAGGCAGTGGCTGTTTTAACTAGAATTATTTTTTTTTTTTACTTTCCTTACTATTTTTTTAGGAAAAACTTTCAAGTCATTACTCAATTCCCTTAGATCCATGCTTAGAGATGCTTTCCTTTTTAAAGAGGAGGGCGTAAACCCCCTTGGTGGGCAGGTTGTGCAGCTGGGGAAGCGTGGCATGCGTCTTGGGGAAGGTTTGTTTTCCCTGGGCTAATCACTTTCTCCTGTCGTAATTTAGCACAGCCCAGTGCCCTGTGTGCGGGACAGAGGCAGATGCCTGTACTGCTCTCCTGTCTGAGCCAGCACATTTCAGGGAATAAACCTTTTCTGGACTTAGTGTTCTCCCAAGGAACTTAAATCCCTCAAGGCTCTACTGTTCTGGGGTGGGGGACAATGGGCAGAGGTGCAGGCAGAGCTAATCACAGGGGAGGCCTCTTCTGGTGTTCTTCCCCTACCACCAAGGTCAGAAAACTCCTTTGAAAAGAGGATGAGGAGGGGAGACCACAGAGCCACCTTTCAGATGCTGAGCTGACTCTCTTAAATCTGTAGGATATTTTTTCCCCTTTTCCTGAAGGAGGGCATGCTTGGGTAGGGCTGTCACCCCACATATGCAGGAGTGTGAAGATGGTGCCTTTGCCAGCTGGGTATGAAGAGGTGTACCCTGCAGGACTCCGGTGTGCTCTGGCTGCCTGCTTCTGCTGAACATCTGGTGGGATTTTTGGGAGCTGCCTTGAGAACATGCAGATGATACCAAGCATCAGGCATCAAAACCACTTTGGATGTCAGATTTCTTTTTCTGTGTGTAATTTTCCTAATGCTTTTTTTGTCCCTGCAGTTTCCATAATTTAGGGAAAATAGAACAATTGGGAACACATAATACCGGATAGATACTGTGCAAGAACTTTATGTTTTAGTTCTTACTTTTTCTGTGTCTGCAGGCCACCCTCACTACTTCATTAAATTATATACATTTTTCTGATTTGCAAAAACTCATGGGAAAGAGGAAGAAATTCTGAGATCTCTTTGGGATTTCAAAGTTATTTGAGAAGAGTAGCACTGCAGCCTTATGGAGCTAGGCAACAATGGATGGTATATAGGAACCTAGGTATAGGAACCAATAGTTGGTACTTCCTAAAGATCAGCTTCCCTAGACTTCCCTAGACTTGCAAATCTCTTTCACCAGGAATGCACACGATTGGCAACTTCAGCCACTGCATCTATTTTCTTGCTTAGTTGCAACTGAATCTCCTTGGGGACTGTAAAGCAAACAAAATGTAAAATATGTGAAATATAAAATGTGCTTGTCCCACTCTGCTCTGCACTAGTGCAGCATCCCCTTTAGTCCTGTGTGCAGTTTTGGGCACCACAGTGTAAAAAGGACATTGAGCTATTAGACAGTGTCCAAAGGAGGCCCACAAGGATGGCAAAGGGCCTTGAGGAGAAGCTGTGAGGAGCACTGAGGTCACTTGGTCAGTTAAGTCTGGAGAAAAAAGACACTGAGGGGAGAACTCATTGCAGTCTGCAACTCTCTCGTGAGAGGAGGAGAGGGTACTGATCTCTTCTTTGTGGTGACCAGTGACAGGACCCAAGAGAATGGCATGAAGCTGTGCATGTGCATGAAGGAGAGGATTAGGTTGGATATCAGGAAAAGATTTTTCACCCAGAGGGTGGTTGGGCTCCCCAAATAAGTGGTCACAGCATCACTTGTCTGAATTCAAATGTTTGGACAATGCTCTCAGGCACATGGTGTGACTCTTGGGGTGTCCTGTGCGTGGCTGGGCATTTGACTTGATGATTCTGATGTGTCCTTTACAAGTCAGAATATTCTGTGATTCTATGATTCTATGAAAACTGATAGTTGAAGCAAGTTTTGAGTTTCTCAGTGAAAAGGCACAGACACTGGTCTGGACAGATGGGTTAAATGTGTTGAATTATTAACAGACTCCAGTTTCATCAACCACTGAATGCAAAAAAAGTAGGGTTTTCTTAAAGAAAATAAGCTTTTGGTGGAAGCTGTCTCTAGGGGTGTTCATCCCAAACAAGATTTATGTGACAACATTTTGAGAAACATAACATAAGCTGAAAACTGAAATTCAAGTGAGCAAACAGAGCTGGAGAAGCTGGACTCTCTCTGTTCAGCTGGAGGCTGATAACCTGGAGTTATTTTCATGGCTTCTTTTCAGTGGTGTTAGATCTGATACCTTTCTCTACTACATGGCCACCAGACAACTTCATATGGTGAAGGAAAAACATTATATATGTTAATACAGGATAAAATAAAGTGAGCATAAAAATAATTCTCCCAAGTGAGCATTAGCAGCATTTATGGGTCTGCAGACAGTGTTTGTTTTTTTTTCTCCCACTGTGTCCTAATATCCTACTTGTCAAACTACTGCTTTTGATTTTTAGCCCTAACTTTACAGTTTAGGAGCCTATATCTGAAATAGCAAATTCACTACTCACTACAAAACACTGAAAGAAAAACAGACTAGTGTCTAACTTGGACTCGTCAGCCACCAGCTGCATCTCATCTTGCTAATCTTTAGACTTTAAAAAAAAAAAAAAAAAAGCAGGGACTTTTAAGAGTTAAGTTACACAACTCTCATTTTATTTTTAAAGCGAGTGGATTCCTTGTTGCGTTGTCGAGGATGATAAATTGATACCACATGTTCCTTCCAGACAAAAAAGACTCTGTACTGCAGTGGAAGCACTTGCAGCTGGTGTCTGAGTTAGTGGACAGGCTCCACAAGGTAAACACGGCTTGGAAGAGGCTGAAATGGGCACAGGGAGGGGAAATTTTCTCCATTTTAAAAACTCAGGCATTTGCTGCTGTTGTCTGACTGGGTCTGAGTGTTGAAATAACACGCAGACCCAGCCTCCTTGGGAGACTCATTCAGTTGTCTATATCAAATTAGGAATACTGCACTTTGGAAATGTTTAAGTGTCCTCTCTGTCAGCTTGCCTGTTTCCACTCTTATCAAAATATTGAGAAAGAGTTGTATAATTAGGACATGGTAGCTGATCTCAGGGGATTTTCTTGCAAGCAAAATGTAGCTGGATCCCTCGAGGAGTATTAACTGAATAAAACATGGTGCAGTGGATCAACATTTATTGAAATTGAGAGCATGTCCCTTAGTTTGGAGAAAGTGATACAAGCCCTGGTGGTGCTGCCCTGGCTGTTCTGGGTGCCCAGCTCACCCCTTCTCCTGGTGCCATCAGCCTAATCAGAGGGAGAATAGCAGCACTGCTTGCCTGTAGCACTGCACCACCCTCTGCTCACACCAGTTCTGCCTGGTCTCCTGTGTTCCTCTGCCCCGAGTCTTCCTTGTCTCCAGGGACAGTCCCTCTTCTTGCAGGACCACTTTCAAAGGGGACTTCAACCCAGCTGGTCTGGCCTCAGGGCAGTACACAATGCTCTAGATGTTATCTGCCAGACCCTCAGTCTTCTGGCTTTCAGGAGAGTGCAGGACATTCTTCAAGTCCAGTATAAATAGTAACAGTAATAAAGGGAGGAGCTCATCATTTTTTTTTTTTTGCTCTGCTTGAGTACAGTCCATATGTTGTACCCATTGGTGGTATCTGAGCTGTCTGCAGCCTGGCTAGCATCTATCCCATCTACATATGGTCTCCAGGACAGATGATGGAAGTTCCTTTATGGATCTTTTAAAGTTTCTCATTGCATTTTGGCATGGAAAAATGTTTTAAGTTTCCATCATCATGGCCTAATTTATCTCCTACATAAGTCAAAGACAAATCCCCATTAATTTCATCAGCAGTAGGTTCAAATGATAAACGGTATTTTCTTTGCTTCCCCACCTCCTTTATGGTTTGTGGCGTGGTCATATATTAGTAATGCACATGGTTGTGAGCAACTATTGTCCCCATATACCTTTCCTATCTTTTAAGCAGATGGGAATATTTTTTGACAGCTCAGAAAACAGGTAGAAAATACAGTTATTTCCATCCAGATTGCCACCTGGTAGCACAGTGCAACAGCATTTACTGATGTGAATTGTCAATCCTGGTGGCTTCTGTAGCAAAACTTGCATGAGAAAGGATAATAGGATCCAGCCCTAATTTGATTTGGCAGGGCATCCAGCAGAAGGAGAAACCAAAAAACTCAAATGCTGTTGCTGAGGAAGTTAGTGGGGGAGGTTATGTGAAAGAAGTGGGTTTTAAGGCAGTATTTGAACAGAGGGTGGAGATGGGGTACACAGAAATAAATTGGCCCATAATTATACTTAAGAAAATTTTCTTGCAGAAGAAAAGCAAAGAAAAACAGAAGCAGGATTATAAGTGGCATAGTGCTTAATGTAAAGGAAAACAAACTGCTTGGATTTTTTATAACCACCAATTTTCAATGCAGAAGAATTGTTACCTTCTTTTATTATTTGTGTAAAACCAACAGAGAGCAAAAATATATAATAATAAGAAAATTACACATATGCACATACATATCCACATATGCAGGAGTCCTCATCCCCTCATCCTGAAAGGTGCCTGTCTCACAGTTTTACCATTTAGAATTTTTCATGGTTTTAGGCCAAATACTTTCTTACTATAGATACCAGCAGCAGAAATAAGCCCTTTCATGAGAATACTATAGGCTGAAAACTGTTAGCTGCTGGCATTTTGGCTGAGTGTTTTTATATCTGAAGCTGTGCATGGCATGCTGCATATGCCACCTCAGGTGTTTCTCGTCTCTAAGATTTATTTTTCATTAGCAAGAGTCATGATGCCATGTATTATTACACCCAACATTTTTAGGGGGAACAGCACGGTTGGTATGGCTTTTGAAACCTGGCATGGACTTTGTATGGAGAAATCCCCATGTAGATGTTCTTGCAAGGGGTTGTAACTTGGAAGTTACAGGGAGCGAGAGTGAGAGCTACCTGCAGAGGTGCAGTACAAGCTGGAATATCAAGAAAGGTTATTTTTTTTAAAAAAGATCAGTTCTTCAGCCAGTTTTACAGGGAGAAACCAGAGGAAGTAAGGAGTGGTGCCTAGTTATTAGAAGTTAGACTGTTGCCAGACTCAAAATATGGTTAAAATGTCATCAGTTAAACGATAAAAAGCTTTTTCCCTCCTTAGACTGAAGAACTATTATGGTGCAACTCAATCCACCATATTTTGATGGTGTTATAGTCCCTCAGAAATGGACATGTTTATAGCTGAGGCACTGACTCAAACTCCTCTTGAGCATGTCAGCAAAGTCTGATCAGCTGCTTTGTGTAAATTGTTTAAAACATAACAGTTGCTGTTTTGAAGCATGGTCCATATGATTTCTCTTTTCATTAAGTGATAATCACAACCATGTCTGCTGTCTGCGTGCAAGAACTTCAGGCATGTTTTCCATTTCACAATCTGACAAAAACCACAATGCTCAACAGTGGGGAAAGAAAGGCATTTTGTACTGAAAATAATTGTTTTTTAAAAAGCTGGTCTGTACTTCTTTATATGTATCTCTAGTTTATTTATGTCAAGCATCAGGATGCAAATGTTGAGGTGCGAGTAGATGATTTGTAGATTGGTTCATTCTTTGCCTAATTAAATCTGGAGTTTCTTCAGTGTTTTGTAAACAAAGGGCGGTTGTTCTGAACGGTTTGGTTGTTTTACAGTCTTGCTGACTATGTGTTTTTAAAAGATGTTGATAGGACAAATGTGATTTTATCCTTTTCGTAATTATACCTGGTAATTGCCAAAATTTAAGAAAAAAGAACTATGCACTCTTTAAGCTTAGAGGAATAGCACAAGGGTTTTTTTGAAAGGAATATGGGATAGCTCCAAAAATCTTTTGACTTCCACATGGGAAAAAAATGTTGGTTTACCAAACCTGGAAGCATTCACACTAACAAATACTATTTGTTTTTCCTTTCTTTGATCCATATTTTAAGCACAAGGTCAGCAGGATGAGTGGGGTGGGATTTTCATGTTAGTTATTTTGGTTTATATCTGGTGCCATTTCTCTGGGGGTACCATGGGCTGGTTTTCTCAGGCTCTTTCTGGTTCTCAGGGGGTTATCATTGGTTTGAGCCAACGGGGTGTTTGGGCAGTTTGATGCTGCTGACTAGTGCAAGCAGGTAGGATTCAAGAGCAGGCTGTGTGCAGGCTCCCTTGAGAGCCCTGTGTTTCATAGCATCCTGTACAGCATGGAGTATCTGGCTGAGTACAGCAGCTTTATACAGCTCCGTATCCAGCAGCTTACGGGGACAGGGGTATCGTTGCATACTGTGTCACATCATGTTTTGAAGACTGTGAGGATACTATAGCAAGGGGACAGCTGGCCAGCTACTGCCGTATGGGCATAATTCTGGTGCCTCTAATCAAGAGAGAAAGTACAGCTTAGTCATGCACAGAGTGCCTGTGGGAGAGGAGCAACAGCACTTGCAGTTTTCTCTGGAATTATTATAACAAATATACAACACACGTGCCCATGAAGAATTAAAAAGACATTTGCAGAGGCTGCGATGAGTGTGACTACCCCTCCGGCCAGATTTTTGCTGTGCCTTTGCAGTATTTATTTCAAGGAACTGATGGCAAGATTACTGATAGTAATAGTTTGTCCTGAGTCAAAAGTAAGGGAGAAACATCTAGCTCCTTTCTAGCAGGAGTGTCACACTCCTTTTCTTAAGATGAAACTTTTAGGGATGTAGAGATGTACCCAAGGAATGCCCAGCTAGTGCGAGTCTGGGGCTTGCTTTACGGCAGGATGCTGCCATGTCACAGTCACACTCCAGCCCTCCCATATCCAGCACCAGAGAAATTCACGGAGATGTCCAGGAGGGTCCAGGGATTTTATTTGTGTTGCTGTTATCATGGGATGTTGGTTTAATGATTTGGGTTGTAAAAGAGGGGGAGTGCTGATCTTGACATTTTATTTTGTTCCTTTCCTGCAGAATTCGATCCGGCACAACTTGTCACTCCACAGCCGATTCGTCAGGGTGCAGAATGAAGGCACTGGGAAAAGCTCTTGGTGGATGATCAATCCAGATGGTGGAAAAGGCGGCAAGGCGCCCCGGAGACGCGCTGTGTCAATGGACAACAGCAACAAGTACACCAAGAGCAGAGGGCGGGCGGCCAAGAAAAAGGCAGCCCTGCAGACAGCCCAGGAGGCAAGTGAGGACAGCCCTTCCCAACTTTCCAAGTGGCCAGGGAGTCCCACCTCCCGCAGCAGTGATGAGCTGGATGCATGGACGGATTTTCGCTCCCGTACAAATTCAAATGCCAGTACGATCAGTGGCCGCTTGTCACCAATTCTGGCGAGCACTGAACTTGATGATGTTCAAGATGACGATGCTCCACTTTCTCCCATGCTGTACAGTAGTCCGTCGAGCTTGTCCCCATCAGTAAACAAACCATGTACTGTGGAGTTGCCTAGGTTGACTGATATGGCTGGGACAATGAACTTGAATGATGGACTGACTGATAACCTCATGGATGATCTCTTGGACAATATAACACTCCCTCCCTCCCAGCAGTCACCCACAGGAGGGATGATGCAGAGAAGCTCCAGTTTTCCTTATGGTTCCAAAGGTTCAGGGCTGGGCTCCCCATCAAGCAGTTTCAACAATGCTGTGTTTGGGCCGTCGTCCCTGAATTCCCTCCGCCAGTCACCCATGCAGACAATTCAGGAGAACAAGCAGGCCACCTTCTCTTCCATTTCTCATTACAACAACCAGACGCTGCAGGATCTCCTCACCTCTGATGCGCTTAGTCACAGCGATGTCATGATGACACAGTCTGACCCACTCATGTCACAAGCCAGCACAGCTGTGTCCGCTCAGAATTCCCGCAGGAATATAATGCTCCGCAACGACCCCATGATGTCGTTTGCTGCTCAGTCCAGCCAGGGCGGTCTGGTCAATCAGAACCTGTCCCATCACCAGCACCAGTCCCACAACTCCTCTCTCAGTGGCAGCCGTGCCTTGTCCAATTCCATCAGTAACATAGGCTTGAGTGACTCCAACAGCTTGGGATCCACCAAACATCAGCAGTCACCTGTCAATCAGTCTATGCAAACACTTTCTGACCCGCTGTCAGGCTCCTCTTTGTACTCTAGCGTGAACCTCCCGGTCATGGGACATGAGAAATTCCCGAGTGACTTGGACCTGGACATTTTCAATGGGAGCCTGGAGTGTGACATGGAGTCCATTATCCGCAGTGAACTCATGGATGCCGATGGGCTGGATTTTAACTTTGATTCCCTCATCTCAGCTCAGAACGTTGTCAGTCTGAATGTGGGGAACTTCACTGGTGCTAAACAGGCTTCATCACAGAGTTGGGTACCAGGCTGAAGGATCTTTGAGAACAGGGAAAACGGGCAAACAGGTCAGTGCCCCATAGATGTGGTAAAATAATTGGTTCCTTAGTTTTACTGGAGTTTGCACCAATCCCTTAATAGTTAGTGCACACTAATAATAGTAATTTGGCTTGTGATGGCTTGCTGTCTGTTGGTATGCAACAGGCACAACCAAGAAACGTGGAGGTGTGGAGGGAAACAAGGCTAAGCTATAAAAGCTGCTCGACTGCTACACTGTCAGCACGCATCTGGTGCTCAGCACCCTTCTTAATTTAGGCATGAGAAATGTTAATGACAAATCAGGCAAACCAAGGTGGAATATTTGTGGTTTTTAGGAATCGCAGAGCTCTAACTCGCCTTCTTTGAAGTCCCAACAGATGGATTCTTTCTTGCAGCTGATGCCACATGTAGCCAAGCTGTGTTACACAGGGATAGGGTGAGGGGATCTGCAGCCAGTGGAGCAGTGTTGCTGCAGGGGAGGAGGAAGAATGAGTGTCTTTGCAAGATCAGAGCAGTCACTGGGGATCAGGTGTGTGAGACAGATCTGGACAGAATCAGAGCTGTGCTCCTGTGGTGGCAATAGCAACACTAGCAAAGTTGTTTGGGTTCACTTTTTAGTAAAATTGTATTTCTTGGCCAAAAAAGGTATCAAATGGAGGAATTATATATATATATATATATTGGTGAGATCCTGGTCTCAGGAATGTCCTGGCCTACTTAGTGTTTTAAGTATGCAATGACTGTTGTCCTCCTCCCCCTGCCCCTGAATGGAGTAGATACCCTTTTCTTTTGAACTCCTCTAAGAGAGTATCTGTAGATTTGGGTTCTGACATAGATATTTTTTAAATGTTAGCTTCTTCAGATTAATTTTTGTCAAGATTGGTATGCTTTTTTCCTTTGTTCATTTTCCACAGCTGGGGACTTGTAATCATTGTTTCTGTCATCCCTTTGTGATTCTGCAGGATCTTGCCCATACCTCTGCCTGCTCACACATATTCCCTGACTCATAGGGCAGGTGCCACACAAAGTGCCCTTTCTCCTTTGTTTATTTGTTAGTATAAGGGAGTAAATTTCAAAATGTAGTAGGATAAAAGGTTAGATATAAATTATTGAAAGTGTTCTATTAACTTCAGAATAGTATGTAGAGCATCTCAGTGGTGAGGTTAAATGAGACATTCATTCAGTTTACAGCTTCCTTCCAGCTTTCTTATTTTCCAGGGGAAGGACGAAAAGAAGGAGTCAGTGTCCTTTGACTTTACAGTGTATAATTTTCTCTTTTCATCTTTAATTGCATTTTCATTCACTGTTTCACAGTTAGATGTTCAAGGGGAAGCTTTGTGGTAGGTGAGCAGCAGTGGTGAACCTCGAGAATGTTTTCCTGTTTCCTGTGTGTACGGAGCACCTCAGGAGACGTGCTGTGATCTACTGTGAGGGAGAACAAGGTTGCCCAGGCATCCTCCTTTCAATCGATCTGCAAAGCTGCTGTGCTCTGTTGGAGTGGTTGGTGTGCACAGTCCCTTCTCTGTCAATGGAAGGATTTCCTCTGGCTCTTGCACATCTTCTCACTCTTAGTGAGAGCATTGCAGTGCACAGCCAGGAGACTGGCTGCGGAGAAGGGCTCTAGAGGACGCTGCGTCCCATGGACCCTGAGCAAGGCAGCAGCTTGGCAATGCCAAGGCCACAGATGAATTTTGGGGCTTCTTTAGTTCCAGTAATGGAGAATTTAGGAAAAGCAAGGGGGAAAAAAGGAGAATTGATTCAAGGTTGAGGAAGCAAAAGTTTGCAGCAGGTCATGCTGACCAGTTCTCTCTTCCTTCAGGTGCATGAGCTTCGTGGATTTAAAAACTTTCTTTGTACAATGTGAAAAAAAGGCTGTAGGAATTTCATTGCTGTACAACATCCAGCAGTACAATCTGTCAAATGGGGCCTGAAAAAATAGATATTATTGACAGTTTTTCTTGACACAGGCAAATAGGGCAGCCTCCTGCTTCCATAGCTTTGCGTGCTGCGTGCAGGTATCAGCTGCCGCAGGGGGACTTGCGTGGGCAGCTTAGAGGAGACACAGCACCCCACCTCCTCATTGATGTTCCCTGCTGCCTCTTCACCCCAGCCTCTGGCATCCAGGGAAAGCATAGCTGCCATGATCTTTTTCAGGCTGCTCCCTCTGAATAAAGGAACTGACACATCTGTGTGAGCGGAGTCTCATTGCAGAGGACAGATTTATTAACGAGACAGCTCTCCTCGGCGGATTACTGTCCAGTCATCTGTGGAAGCCTCTCTCCCTCTCCCTGACAAGTGGACCGGCTGCTGCGGGGTGCCTGCGGTATCAGGTGCAGGCACAGATGATTTCTGCTGAGCTGGTTCATCATGCACCCTTCCTCATCTGTTAAGCAGCACTGTTTGAGAGTTTGCCTCCCTGAGAGCATCTCGTGTTTTGATAGGGGCTTCTCACATGACATCAGATGCCATCATTCTGAATTGCTTTTCTTGGTTACTTCTCCACTGCAGCATAAGGATCTCTGAATTAAAATATTCTCTCAGCAATTTTCATGACCCCATTAATGAATCTTTACAACCCCAAAGACCAGGGAATGCTTTTGGCAGAAGAACCTGGCAATTGCTTATGCTAAATCCGTTTCACAAGGGTAGCCAGGTGTGTTTTGCAGACAGGCAAAAGCAGTTACAATGGATTATTGGCCTACCTAGAAATAGTGGGTGCTGTGTTTTCTATTAAAAATAAGAGAAACATTGGAGTCAGTTTTCAGGAAGAAAAGAAAGAAGGCAAATATGCGTATTTAGGTATAGAGAGAGGTTTACTTTGGAAGAAAATCAACTACAGTTTCTTCATAGGGAAATTGAAAAACCCTGCAGGAGATGCCACAATTGCAGGTTTAGGGACTGTACACATTTACTGCGCACAAGCCTGTCTATGGTCCCTGCAAAAAACCCTGCCCAATCCCAACCCACCAACCTGTGCCTGTGCGGTTGCCCATGCCCAGCCTTTCAGAGGACCCTCATTGAGTTATATAAATGAATTGGTTTGGTTTGGTTTTTTGTCTCTTCCAAGAAGGAATGGAGAAAATATTTTTCTTTTCTTGCTGTATTCACTCAGCCATATTTTTTTTCTTCTTTTACTGCCTAAGGCCTCTGTTCCTCCATCTCTACCTGCTTTCCAAAAGCACTGGATTATGCCCTCCACCCACTCAGACAATCATCACCTTGGTATTTCAGTGGGTTTAGCAATAAATAGACATCACTATTCCCTCACCTGTCTCTAGAATACCTTTTATTTGGAAATTAATGGATCTTTCTCTTAGTCTGGGATTCCCACAGCTCTGCACTTTGCTCTGGGGTCTGTCTCACCTGGCAAGTCCCAAGGGACTTGGCTTTTGCCGAAGAGCATCAGGGAAGACTATATTCAGGGCATGTGCTGCTGCCTGGAAGGTCAGGAGCTGGTGAGCAGTTGCTGCATGGGCAGATGTTTTCTCCAGCACCAAAACCCAATCAAGTAGCTGCTTCTACCTGGATTGTTTCAGTGATCCAGTTTGCAGTGGCATCATGCAGGAAGCAATGCTGGCAGGGTTGGGCATGGGGTGGAGAAAGGCTCAGCACGAGCAGGACAGGAACTTCTTGAGTTGGTGTCATAGTCTGAAAAACTTATCTAAGCTGCATCTTCTGAAAGAGATTGCAATGTGTAATTTATCAGGGTGCCTCTGGGCTCTGTAACAGAGCTGTGCTGGACTCACATTGACTTATTTGAAAATTACATGTAAAGTACTTGACAGAGCAGTTAAAGTCACTCATTTTCTACAAGTATCATCTAGATCCCACATTTTCTTATTGCAGAATACACAAGCTGCAAATAGCAACATCATGTAATGCTCACACTCGATGATTAACATCTCTGGTGAAAAAAAAAAATCTTAGGAAACCTAACAAAAGGTCTGTTAGTCTTTCATTAGTCCATATCAGCTTGGACTACTTGCCAGTTTGTTAATTGGTGTTCAGCCTTTTCCTATGTACAATTCATACCTAAGACAAATAGGTCTGAGGGTGACTTTGTGTTTACCACACCATCTTAAAAGTGGAAATAGGTAGTGAGAGATTTCCATTGGGATGGAGATTTGAATCAGAGAGTTCTGTGGAATTTGCCACAAAGAAGGTGATTTTTGTTTTCTGCCAGAAAACTTCTGCCCGTGAAAGCTGAGTTACTGGATCTCTTACCTGGTGACCTGTGACTGCACTTGCTTCTCTCTTATTTTCAAAAATGAGGTCTTAGGATAGGACTGCCAGGTTTCTTACACAGAGCTAAGGTGGGGCTGTCTGCCTGTAAAAAATCTAAAGGAAATTCAAGAGCAGCACATTCTTCTGCTCTATTTCTACTAGCCTCGTGGTTAAGGTGGTGGCACTTGTAACATTTAAATGTTGTTTCTGCCAGCCCAAGTTTTGAAAGGTGGTTTTGTGACTAGTTGAACTCCACACATGCCAAGTTTAGTCTTTGAACAAAAATATCGATGTAGAAAATATATTTTGTGGGGAATGGGGATCCCTTCAACTCCAAGGAAGCCCTGCCCTGAGCAGTCTCCGGTGGCTGGGGAACACATCAGTGGCACAGGAAAAAACTTTCTGTTCATGGCTGCTGGGGAGAAGGAGAGGGGAAATCTGGGCAAACCCATGAGGTCCCACTGAAGCTCATCAAAGCCACTTGCATACAGAGGCCAGCCAGTCCTGGGCTTGTAGGGATGCTGTGACTTTTGCTGTGTGAAGACAGTGGGAGCTGACCCACAAACACAATGAATTGCTCACTCTTTTTGGGAGTAGGGCTTTTTTGTTCTGGTATGTTTTTAATCTGTGTTTATTGTTTGGGGTTTTATTAACCTAGGGAAAAGATCAGTAAAAATCAGGATTGCCTCCACAGGCTTGTGTTGTGTTGTGAGTGTAAAGCAGCTGAAGCCAGGACAGTGGCCTTATCCTGTGGTTTGGGTGTTCTTCTGTTGGTGTTTTATATAGATGTATTTTTTAGAATCTCATGCTTTGTCATGTGATTCAGCAGCAATAATTAGGCAGAAACTTGCTGTCCCTGCAGATGCTAAGATTACAGGATGACATACTCTCACCAGATGACAGCACAAACTGATATTTTTAGAACAGCCCGCATCAACTGGTCTCCCCAGTGCTTTCCTCCTTGGATCAGCAGTGCACAGGTTTTGTTACAGAATGAGTCTTTGCAAATCATCTGTCTCATGTGAATGAGCCATAATGATTGTTTAGAGCTGCAGATCAGTGTTGGTCCCTCGATATGTGGTTTGCCTGATAACTGGGCTGGTTACAGGTGGCTTTTCTTTGTTCATTCCTTCCTTTGAGCCAGACTTTTAAATAGCCCCCATGAAAGCATATTTTCTTGAAGAAGTGCGTAATAAGAGCTCCTTTTTAGAAACATAGCGTCATGCAGCTGAGGAAAGGTCAGGATCTTTTTTTCATAGCAATTGGGCACTCAGCCCAGGTGATGAACTGACAGCTGGAGAGGTTTAAGTCTTGTGTTGATGACAGCCAAAAAGCACAGGTACAGGGCAAGTGGGAGTGCATGTTTGAGTAGCACTGTGTGCCGATAGTCAGCCTTTCTGTCCTGGCCTGCGGAAGGGGGATGAAGGAAGGAGCCACCCTGGGCTCCTGGTGCCGATGGTGAAGATCTCCAGCAGGATGTTCCCATCAGCACTGTCCCCAATCAAGCCCCGAGCGGTGTGTGGGGATGCTGACCCCGTTAAATCAGGTACCTGTGGCTGGGTGGTGGGAATGCCCCACTCTGGTCCCGTCTGCCAGAGCTGTTTAATCAGCTTTTCCACTCAGATTGCTGCACAGGGTGGCAGTTATTGGAGTCTGGCAGAGGGGACATCTGCTGAACAGGAATTGGATGGGGACACAGCTCGGCTAGTGGAAGCTACTGTGCAGCCACGGCTGTCTGCCATTTCTCCAGGAAAAAGAACACTTTTCCCAGATGATGCTGTGGAGAATGGCTTGCGCTTATCCACTTCTACAGCTGAGCTGAGTATCCTGCCCATTGTTTTTCCCTTGCACTGCCTACATCTCCTGGCTCTTATCTGCATACAAATGTAGATAAAATCTGGGTTTGAGGTAGGACCTTTCCTCTCTTGCCTTTTCTGCCACTTGTAAGTTATGACAGCAGATATCCTGCCTTTTATCAACATGGTATTGACTTCTCATTTTCAACTTACCGCAGAGGAAAGCAAGAAGATTCCATAGCAGGGAAGATGTTTTTAAAATAGGCTCGGTACCTGGCAAAGAAAAAGAAGCTCTCTATGAACACATTGAGAATAATAGGTACATAGCATATTTCCACAGCACTATAGACCCGTAAATTAGGACGTCTCTAGATATGCATGTACTTTTTACTGTAGAAGGTGACTCTTTTTTCTTCAGATTCAAAAATGCAAGCAAAGTCCTTCTTTGGTCTTGCACAGATGCAGTAGTTGCACATAATTTTGTGATCCACAGTAGGCATCTCCTTTCCAGTGCTCACGAGTGCCTAAAGAAAGCACAGTTATTCCAGCTGATGGGCTTTACCCCTAAAAAAAGATGTATTTTGCAAGTACTTTTGGCGTTCTTCCTCTAGTTCAGCAGCATCCTGCCTAAAAAGGGCTGTGTTGAACACCTGGGCTGATGTCTCAGTCATTGGCAGTGTCACCCATAAATGGCAGGATTTCCATCCCACTCCTTGGACTCCTGAACAAGATACAGGGGATAAAATTGACCAAAAGGTTGTCAAGTAAGAAACCTGATGACCTTGTGGAGAGAAGTTGTCTTGTGTCTAAGCTCTCCTGTGTTGGCCAGGGCAGAGGATTATACCCAGCCAGATGTGATGGTTCTCAACAGCAATTGTGTATCAACAGTGCTCAGAATTTCCTTTTCAACTGTAAAATGGGTAGAAGGGACTTTACCCACCTTTATGGGTAAGATGAACTGCCCAGGGGAGCAGTGGATTCTCCTGTGCTGGAAATACTCCATACATGACAGGATCCTGAATAATCTAACCTAAGATCCTGCCTTGAATAGAAAGTTGGACCAAGATGATGCTGATCCCTTCCAGCCTGGACTTTTGTATGATTAAGTAGACCAGTGGCATATCAGAATAACCTACTTATAAATAGTTGTGGCAGCTCCCTACAGTTTTGGCCGTCTTTCTCAGGGAGCTGGTACAGGATAAGAGAATGATCTGCTGTCTTAAGTTACATTTACTTCCAAAATACTTGGTTGTCTCCTATGGCTTGCAGTGTTCCTTGGAAGAAGAGCAGCAACAGAAGGAAGAGACACTTTAGTGCTTTACGTGTTTGTGTAGCTACAAGCACTGCAACATTTTAGCTCCCATAAGTCCTGGTTCTATGCTGGCATTCTTCCTCTTTCCATCCTTCAGCCCTTGTTCTCTGCCCCCAGTTCTGAGCTGGGAAAGATCTATTTTTGCAAGCAGAATTTAAAGGGAAAAAGTGAAGTTGCAACATGCCTGAAAGTTCAGGAAATAAAGTCACATTAAGTTGCCAACTCTTATTTTTGTCTTTGGGCTTTGTCCCCTGACCTCAGTGTTGTCCTTCAGCATAGGGCCATCCTAGTGCAGCATGTGCTAAGCCTGTAGGGTGTCACTGTGGCATTGGGATTTCCAGTTTTTATTGTGCTTGAAATATAAATCTCATGCTGTAATTTTGTCCTTACTGAAAGACTGACCACCGTAGTTATCTTCCTTACTTGTTTTTAAACAAATTTTGTGTATTTTTCGGTCTTTGGCAGTGAAACCTCGGGCAGAATATTAACTTGTACCAAAAAATCAAGTCTGTCTTACTTTTTGAGCCTCCTCCCACTTTGGAGTAGAAGCTCTGTTGCTAGAGGCGATGACAAATCGAAGGGCAGAGGCACCAGAACGAATGCACATCTGTTACTAAAGGACACAAGTCTCCTTGAAAATGTTTGCATCCCAAGTGTCTAGACAGTAAAAGTAGTTACTGGGATTTCCTGTCCCTGGAGAGTTGTTGCAAAGTGGAGAATGCTTGTTTTACAGACCTCTAAAGGGTGATATTTTCCAAGATGAGATCCACTCAACAAGCCTTCCAGCCAATCAGGAGATCCATGTTAGGCTACTCGTACCATAATTGTGTAAAGGAGCACACAGCTTTTCTTCCAACAGAAAACTTTATGTGCTGGTTACTGTGTTGGCTCACTGATAAACCAGGGCACGTTATCTGTGCCCCGCTCTGGGGGGAGCATTGTCACGTCACCTTTTTGTTCTGAAGAAATTTCCAGTGCTTCATAATTGGCACCATTGGGAATCAAGGGGAGAAAGCAATAGGTGGAAATGATTCTTCAGGGCTGCTCTGATGGTGCACAAGCTTGGGAGTACAGTTAAGTGGTGGAATGATGTGAGACAGAGGTGAAGAAATGTTGTTTCTGGAGGGAAATTAGAACCAGTGAGCTTGGCCACAGAGTATAATGAGAGTAGCATTTGTAACTGGTCAGTAGCAAGGTAGGGGATGGGAGGGAAGAGAATAGGACAGAAGAAAGGGGCATCTCATCTCCTGTACGACTGTTTGCAAAGCTTTTAGCAGGGCCTTTTGCAATAGGACAAAGGGTAGTGGTTTTAAAACAGAAGAGGGTAAATTTAGATAAAATATAAGGAAAATGTTTTTTACAATGAGGGTGGTAAAACACCACAACAGGCTGTGGTGTGTGGGCAGTGAGGTGGTGGATGACCCTGCTCAAGACCAGGTTAGATGCTTTATTGGGAGTTTCTATACTCTTTTACTTTTAATCAATAGCTTTATTCAGAGTCAGCAAGAGTTCTCACACGTGCCACAGTTAAGCCCATGCTCAGCATAACTGGCAGCTGCCTGAGAGGAAGCTGACTTGCTGGGCTGTGGCATTTGTGACCTGAGCCTTTCCTTCAGAGGCTGTTGTGCTTTGGGAAGTCACTCATTTCCAGCCCACTCTGGTGCTCAGGCTTTAAGAAGTAGAGAAATGGGCTTGCACTTGTTTGATTTGAGCTGCTTATGAGCCACTAGCCAGGTTTTACTGGAGGCTACCAGGCCTGTCTGGGTGTCTTCTGCTGACCTTGTTAGGGCCATCGGGGCACACCAAATGGAGTCTTTGCCAGTCAGGCACATTAACGAACGGCCAGCGTTAATTTGCCCTTTGAAAATGAAGAAATCAATATGTTGATCCAGTCGGAAATCCCTTTATTCACAAAACAGTCTACCCCAAACCCCTCCACATAATTAAGGCTAAAGCCAAATTTTGTTTGGGTGAAATGCACAATCTGTCTGCTCCCTAAGCTGTGCTGAATGAAGTTCTCCCCTAATGGCGCAGGGAGCAGCTGTCACACTGTTGCTCTAATAACCATGAGACAAAATGATTAAATTTCCATCAATCATTTAGCATTATCAGAATAGGTCATTTTAATAAATTGTTATCATTGGATCAGTGCCTGGCACCTTAGACAGGAGACAGTCTGAGTGATCCTCCTTGCAGGAGATGCCCATCCTGGTTAAACCAGCAGTTCCATTAAATTCGCCATTTTTCATGAAGGTGCCTGCTAGCAGGGTCTTTTGAAAGTAAAGACATTCCTGTAATCAACTCAATGGCTTTTTTGTTTCAGCCAGTGTCCCCTTGTTCCTGCACTGTATAAAAAATCATCAATCTTTCACCTTGGGGAAAGTCCTCAAAAGGTACTAAGTGGTGTGAGGGGACTTAATAATTTTTCAGAAGCCATTTCAGAGCCAGGAGCTAGATGCCTAGCAACACAGATGTCTACCAAGTGGACTTACTGAAAGTGTGAGAGGATTTCATGGGAATGTTTAAATGTACATACTTTCCAAAACCCTATGTGGTGTCTGCCTATGTCTTTAAGCCACTGAGTACCTTTAAAACTCTGTTGCCTTGGCCTCCTTGGTTGAAATGTTCTTAGTGTTTTACCTACTCACCATGTTTCTTCATAGTTATCTCCATGCTGTATCCAATGTGTCTTCCCCATGTTTCTCTCTCTCCAGAGAAGTTTCTTGGCTACTGAAAAAGATAGACCCAGTTTTTAAAGCCAGCTGGACCCTGTCTGTCCTGTGTCCCTGTGTGTTGTGTGAATAGGAATGTGGAAAACTCCAAAGTCCACACTGGAGTTTGTTGCTCCTTACTGTTTGTCTTGAGCATCCTCTTCATCTGTCCTTCAAGGATGGTGGTGGATGTCAAAAACTTACAGAAGATTTATTCAGCTCTTTGGTGATGCTGAGAAAAGGTGATAGTGAAAAATGGAGAAAAGCTGGAAGATCCTTCATTCTACCTGGAAATACTCTTAACAAATAGACAATGCACTGGGTTTCTGTAAATCAGACTTGACCATCATTTTTCATCAGAGAGAGGGTTTTTTTCTGTCCTGTTTGGGAGCAGCTAAGCCATCAAAGAAACACATGAACCTTGGCAAGGGAAAAGTATTTTCAGCCAGGGTCATCTTATTCCTTGCTATATGTTTGAAGGTCCTGGGTGCAACCATACCTAAAATTGCTCTTCACTGTAAGTTGTTTTGCTTTGAGGTTTGCTTGATTGCCTTTTTTGTTGTGGGTTTTCTTTTCCCTACATGCAGTAATCTCACTGTCTTTTCTTGTTTTTCTTTTCCAGGCCCTCAAACTGACACGAGACGTAGAGAGAGAACCCTTTGCCAAATCTGCTGTCAGCAAGTGGACAGTGATACTGTTTACAGCTTATGACCTTTGTGAACCCTGCATTATTTTCCTAATGAAGAAGACTGTTAATAGGCCCCTTACTGGAGTGAAGAACCTAGTTTTTTTCCCCCTCTTTTTCTTTTTTTTTTCTTGTTTTGTTGAAAATTGAACTCATTCTGAAGTATGCAAAAATCTTCCTTTTCTGGGATGGCCAAGCACCTGCTGTGGAGACAATGTTCAGCACCATCCTGTTGAGAACACACTGTGTAGCCTTTACACTAGTTACTTGTCAATGAATATGTGGTGTTTCAATATATTAATGGTTTATGGGATGTTTTAAGTTGGCTTTTTTTTTGGAGGTTTTCCCTATCTGCCCACCCTCCCCCCTACAGCCTCCAGTTTGATTTCAGTAGATTTTTTATCATTTTTGCTTTCTCTCCCTGGGGAATCTGAGGCACTGTGCACATGTATGGAAATGACTGTAACCCAACACTGCTCAGGTGTCAGGGTTTTCTGAAGATGCAGGGTTTGTTAGTCCTGTCAACCGGCTGGATTCCAGAGAGGGGATGTGTGTGACCTGTTTGTTTGTTGGGTTGGTTGGTTGGTTGATTGGTTGGTTGATTTCTTTCTTATTCTTTCTTTAAGTTTAATGGTACACCCCTGTTTTCCATAAGGGTCAACCCAGAGCTGGTTGCACAGCAAGGGAAGCTGGCGAGTTTGCCTCTTGGCTCATGAGGATGGACTGACAGCGGGTGCCATTGCCCTTGCGTGCACCGAGGCAGAGCCCCTTTCCTGCCCGCTGGAGCAGGCTCCCCTCCTGCCTTACGTTAGCAAAGCTGCCCCCATTGCCCCAGTGAGCTGGTGAGGAGCTATGGGCTGAGCTGCCACACAAGGTAGATGTAGTCACCTGTAGACATGTGTTTGAAAACACAGAAATTAAAGGAAATGTAGCAGCTGGGCATCGGCAGGTGACTTGCAGTGACAATGCCAGGAGCTGAGGCACAGATCACTGCAGGGTGTGTTATGGCGTTAGTGATCCTGTTTATTTTTGTTGTTGTTTTGGACATATCCTTGATTATTTTTTCCTTCTCAATATGTATAATCCATTGTGGCAGAAGAAGCAGGAGTGGGAATGGCAAGGTGACAGTATCATACAAATGGCTTTTCATATGAGCATAGATTGTAGCAAGATAAATGACACTGAAAGACAAGGCAGTTTTATATATTTTGCTTCTAAGATTTTCTTTTGTAAAATGAATAATAATTATTAATAATAATGAATAAAAGGTATGGTGCTGTATAGATCCTCTCTATAATCTGGAAAGATTGATTACTTTTTATTAGTATCTTGGGGGGGAGGGATACAAAAAAGAGAGGAAAACACCAGTGGTACATAGGAACTTGGTATGAAGAGGTTCTGAATAGGACAGTGTATACATAATTCTCCAAAGCGATATATGAAGTTTTTTTTTCCTTTGCATAAAAGCATTATGCATATAAATATATAAATATATTTTATTATGTACAGAAATGGATCATTATGCATGGATGTTAGGAAAACAAAACTAGCAGTTTAACCCAAAGTCTCAGTGCATGAGTTCCCACCGACCCGTGTCCCATGCAATGTGGAGTGACTCCCTCTCGCCACTGCCACCACACATGCACAGTCATGCACCGACACTCACACGCATTCGTGGGCCCTTCCTCACTCCTTACTTTCCAGGTCCCTGAGGTGATTTTGGTGAAACAACGGCTCCTAGTGTGATGGAAGTTTTGGTTTTGTACCGTAGCCCCCATGCTGTTCTCTCATAAAGATGCACCTCTTGGTTTCTCCCCCCAGTTATGACTGTGTAGGCTCTGTGCAGTTGTGGTTAGCATAGCCCTGTAACATATCAACTCTTCCAAGCAGCCAAGGGTTTATCATTTGCCTTTTAAAAAAACTTCTCTTTTCTTTTTACACTGAGGGGTTCTGTTTGTTAGCATGTGGCCTAGATTATTGCAGTCATTGAAGCTGGCTGGTGCACATTGCCCATGTCTATCAGCAGCTGGCTTCCCAGGATGCTTGTGTGGCACAGCTGGGCACCCTGCTTGCCCAAGTCCAGTTGCAGGCACCTTTTACTGAAATTGGTCAAGAGTTCATCACTGGCCTCCTCTGAGCGTGTGCCAATAGCTCTCAACTTCCTGGTACACCCCAAAATGTGAGTGTGTGCTGAAGGACTTTCCTCTGGTGCTTATTTTGCTGAGGTGTCTCTGCAGCTGCTGCCCTGTGGCTGGGCCTGTGCCCCAGCCCCATGTTTTGGCTGTCAGCAGAGCTCACTTGGTGGCTCCCTGTGCTGAGGTGCAGTTTTTGATCCCTGCACAGATGAGCCTCCAGTGAGACCCGTGGTGCTGCCCAAAGATGGATCACCATCACTGACAGATCAGTAAAGCCTGACTTGATGGTATGGCCAAAGTGACCAAACCCCATAATTTGTTTTTTTTCTTGGTACAGATTCAGTTCTTGTCAAAGGCAAGGGAAGGCCTGTTGAAAGCTTAAATGAAATGACTGCAAATTCTGCTGTGTTCCAGCAACTTAGCCTGCTTGGGTTCAGAGGAACTGCTTTCCACTGGCAGAAGCGAGAGACAAAACTATGGCCTGCTCTGTTCAGGAAATGGAGGAAAAACACTTGGTTTAGAGACAGCCCATCAATGGCAGAGAAGTTTTTTTAAAAGAAATGATAAAAGCATTAGTGGCTGAAATGCTTAACCTGCCTCTCAGCAATGTCAAGGGGAGCATTTCCATTGGCATGGCTGGGACAGCATGGGCCCCTGCTTTGGAGAACATCCCAGCACTCACTGAAGAGGGATGGACTTGGACAACCTCTTCAGTTTGGTTTGGTTTCTGTTGCTTTTTGGGGCCAAAATTTTCAAGCAGAAGTGCCTGGTATCAGGCACCAAACACCGGGGACTCCAGCATGGTATCAGTGGTCAAGCTGCTCTGCCCTCACAGCTTCTTGAAGGAAGGGGAGGTGACAGGTCCCCCAGCCCCAGGGGAAGGTCATCTCCCTCTACCCCTGCTGAGGTGCCCAGCAAAGGCCCTTCACTCCAGAGGTGCTAAATAAATCTCCCTGAATTCAAAGGGCCAGTTATTTAGGTGTCAAAATTAAGCCTTGAATAGCTAGTTTGGGGAATTGTGAAAATTTGGCCTTTGAGTCTTTGAACATGTTTATGCCTAGGAGTTTTACTTGTGAAATCATGTAAAACAGATGAAAGTCAAGGTCACAATTACATGGATTCTTTTGAACACTTGGTCTAAACAAAATGTCTAAAAAGGTGTTATGCATTTTCTAGTCACATTTTCTTTAAAAAAATTATCTTAAGAATAATTTGATAGTTAAACACTGCTTAACTCCAGAAATTTTTGTGCCATTGCTTAAAAAAATTATCTGTTAGGTCTTGTATTTCTCCAAAATTATATCATTGCTTGGCAATTGGTGTCCTTTAAGTGTTTCAAGTACACGATATACCTTTGGAATTGCCAACAGATGCGAAGGGGGACCAGATACATTTCGTAACTATGGGTTGGAAAAAATGGATTGTACATTTGGCTTCACATGTTAAACTTTTTTTTAAAAAAGTTGCATGATTGGAAAAAATATGTATACAGTATCTGTAAAACTGTTTTATCTGTTTCTGTTTCAAGCCATGTAAATTGGAAGAATATTAAATCCACAGCCTTATCGCGCATGGCCGTCTTTACATACCGAAGAGCTGAACAGTTTATACTTTTCATTTGGGCTATCTTGTACTTTCATTTGAAAGCAGACACTCTCATATTGCAGTCTTACTGAGGATTTTATATTTAAAAAGAAAAAAAAAAAAAAACACCAAAAAAAAATCAAAGAAAAAAGATGCTGCCCTGGAGGAATATATTACCTTACTACTCAGAGGTTGGAAGGAAGTTTGTTTTGGAGCAAAACCTGCCCCTTTCCAAATGAAGTAGAGACGCAGTGCTTACTCCACTTGGTGTTAGTAGATATTGCCTTGTGTATTCCATTTTAAATTGTAATCTAGTTTGTAAAAGAGATGGTGACGCATGTAAATAAAGCATAACGGATCTCTACATTGCACATTTGCCTTTTTTCTGTTTTATTGTGGTCATAGACAGACATGTAAACACAGGAGCTGGGGAAGTGGTGACTTTCAAGCAGCAAGTGAAAGTGGCTGGAAGAACACTTGGGGCTGGGGAGGGGTCTCCAGCCCGCATCCACTAATATCTGTCAATGGATATTGACATGAGCCTCAGCCCTTCAATCCTTCAGCCAAGCCAGTGTAGTTTTGGTGGTCAAATAACCCCCAGGGAGATCATTTACTGCTGCTGAAAAATCACAAACTTCATTCTGGGGGCAGAGGGGGGTTGTCCCTGGGGGTGGCAGCTGCACTCTGCAGCTGTCTGACCTGGGAGAGAACCAGTCCAACTGCAGACCTGTTGGGAGAAGGGTTACACCCCCACCATGGGCTTGGCTGGGTTTCAGGCTATCTTTGAAAAATGCCTGGAGTACTTGAAACCACCCGTTTGGGATTTGGGATAATAAAACCAGCAGCCTGACTCAGCAGAAAGTTATACTGAGGGCTCTGGCTGAGGCACTGGAGACCGTGCTCAGAAATGAGAGACATGTCAACAGAAAAACTCCTCTCCCCCCTGGATGGGAAGCCAGAGATATATATGGTCCTTCTGAGTCGTTTTTCGGGAGGAAATTATATTTTCAAGAAAGAGGAGCCTTTCCTCACCGGAGAGAGGGGATTTTCATTACTCCAGGGGCACAAACCACAATGTTGTCCATGTAGAGCCCAAAGAACGCTACTCTGAAGTACTGCAGCTTGGGGATAGCCCTTGTTAAATACAGTAAGTGCTGTTCATGTTTTGTTCTAACTAGAGATAGCCTGAAACGTGACAAGATCCAGACAGAGAATAATAGCCTTTGACCAGGAGAAAATGTGCATTAAAACTTCCCAGAGTGAGAATACACTTGTCCTGCAGCAGCTACAGCTTCCCCTCACAAACAAAGCTGTTTTGCTAGTTTTTTTCAGAAGGCTTCTCCAACAGAGCTCTGCCAGGGAAAAACCTGTGCCCTCTGACTTGGCATCACCCCACTAATATTTGGGAGAAACTATTATGGTTGTTTGGCCCAGTGAAGTTCTAGGTCAAAGGGACTCATCTTTAACCTGAATTTAGGCAGGGGCAGCTGCAGCAATCTAGATGAGCTGATCAGATCCTGAGAGAGTTCTTGTCCTGAACCCACTCGGGTCTGTTGTGCAATGCCTTAGCTGTGACCTTCGGTTCACCTGGCCTTGGAATAGATCATTCTTATCTTTCACAGTACTTTCAAAGTCCAAACATTTTAAAACTTCTCCAAGTTGTCCCAGAAGGCAGAAGACTTTTCAAGTTGCTGCTGAGGCTGGTGAGGCAACAGAGAGCTATTTTAGGAGCTCCCCACCACATATGCTGAGTCGTGAGTTCAGCCAGACCAGGGAAAACAGTATTTTACAGCTCTTGTTTGGTTACTGCTGCCAAGGAAGTTAGGGATGCTTTCAAGGAGGCTGAGATAAGTAAATCTGGGAGGCTACCTCTTTTACTGGTTGGAGTCACCATGACTGGAATCTCTCCTTTCAAAAGGAAGTCTTCCTGGATGAAGTGGAGCCCAAGACAGATGGAGTAGATACTGCTCTTGCTGGTACACAAATTCATCCCACGGCCAGCGTCTTCTGCACTGTCTCATGGCATCTCTGTTTGCCCAACCCAGACCACAGAGCTTTTTTTCCCACTGGTTCTGCCTGTGGAATTTTTTAAATGAGAATGTATTTATCACATAAGTACAAAGCACAGAAAATTCCACTAGAGCAACAAAAACAAATACAAAAAAAAAAAAAAAGTAAGCTTGTTTTTTAAACTGTGATTTAAATTTTTGGGAAACTTTGGAATTGTCTGACAAAATTCAGAATCTCTAATCTGGAGGTTTTATTTTTGCACTTGGATTTTCTTTGCATACTCATGACACGAGCAGTTTTGCATATGTCAAAACATTTACTTGATGGAACAAAGCATCTCCTGGTTTTAGTTTTGATGGTTTGATGACATACCAAGGACCTGATTTTATCTAGAAAATGAGATTAAATGTCCCAATTCAGTAGGAACAACTGGCCTAAATGAGGTTAACTGTTGTGACATTCTTTTAATGTTATATATTCTTGATGCCATGCAGGTTTAAACATGCCTATATCCTGTGAGTGACGTGGTGAAATGGGGGTAAAAATACATGACATAAAAAATATTTCCAACTTCCAAGACAAATAAAATGCTGATCAGGAGTCTTTTCCCTCCATTTTCACTCTTTTTGAGGCAATACCTTAAAACTTTGGTTTTGCTGAAATTTAAAGGACAGAGCAATTCCCATATGTTGCCTTTCCCTGGGAATTAGCCTTCCAGGAGCGCTCACTGCAATAAGCTTTGAGGCTACTGCTGGCAGCTGTGGACCCTGGCACCACAGGAATGTCAAACTTTGACTCTGTTTAGGAAGTAGAAGAAGTTTGGCTCTGAGGGCCACTGTAAACCCTGAAAGATCCCATGGCTGGTGTGACGAGGTCTGGTGTGGGAAGTAGGGAAGGACATCAGTGGGAGCAAGCACAGCAGATGCCGGCACCTTGCTCTGGTGTCTGGTAACCTCTACAAGGATTCACCTGCTGCATGGACAATGGTTCCTTCTGCTGTTCCTACCCCCCCTGGAAAAGCATGGCATTGGTCAGAAAGTGCTAGTTAAGAAACACAGGTGAACTCTACCTCTGACCTCCAAAGCAAAAAGACTTCTGCTGCGAATGACTGGCCTGGTGTTTGTCTTGCATTTGTTGTTTCAGTAGAAAATTCGTATTTCACCAGTGCTTTATCTTAAATCTCTGTTAGGCTCCTCTTACTTTAGGCTAACCAGGCTTGTACACCATTAACTAATTAATGGATGAAAGTCCTGAAGAAAAGTCACTGCTTAGCAAGCAACAACGCAATTCATAAAAGACATACAATAAAGAAAAAGTCATTTCAGTCATTAAATGAAACCAATTGTCGTTCACACTTCTATGGAGAGTCAAATTTGCAATATCAAATTGTGTTATCAACCTCAGTGTGCATCTGTTAGTCAAAACTTATGGAGAGGCTGTCTCATTTATACTGCAGTTTCTGCCATGCACTGTCACTCAGCCTAGCACACTCCCATGGAAAAGCCACAATTCAAGTTAAAATTCTGCTCTGCCTGAGTGGTTATGAAATTATAGTGGCTTTCAGAGCTGGATCTAAGTCACTTCCTGGGGACTGCAGCTACTTTTGGGTGTCTTCTCTGAAGCTTCTGCCTCTGGAGAAAGTAGCAGAGGGGAAGGTCAGGCATGGATGTGCAGAGGAGCTGTGTTTGCTGTGCAGCCTGGGTACAGAGGCTGTCACCAGAGGGTCAGTGCTAACCAAGTGACACAGACAGGAGCAGTCGGGTGGGAAGTTTCCCTGGACTAACACAAATGCAAAACCTCTCTTCCCTTCTCACCCATAACAAGCACTTCAGGGTGAGCCCATTTCACTGTTTTTCACCAGAGGATGTCAAGGTGAGAAGTTGCCTGCAGAAAGTGCCCTGAATCGCTGGGTCTTGGGGGATGTGGCTGACACTCTGCAGCTGCATTTCCAGCCTCTTAAATCTCCTACCTGAACATCTTTGCTTTTCCACAATGTCTTCACCTTCCCTTGCCAAACCTTTGCTCCCTTATTAAGAAAGGGCCTCTGGGATGACAACATGATGTTGCTGTTAGCAGGAGACTCTTGAGGTTTGCTTTTCCCACACAAAGGTATGTGTAAGGAGCAGGGGGGTGACCAGCTCCCACCTTACAGATCTCATGGACCATGCACCCAAGGGGACTTCTCCTTGTGTGCAGAGAAAATGTCAAGAGATGTGAGCACATAGGAATGAAAAATAAAGCAACAAGTGGAAAATATTTCATAAAATGCTACTCTTTAAATTATGCAATGCCATGGGGGCATCTGAACCACTTTTTCATTCCCTTCAGTCATTCTTCAATCCATATCTAAAGTCACCAGTGATTTCCATTGCTGTCAGCAATGATCTTCTTATCTTTTAATCCTCATGAATCCTTCTTTGGAAAAAAATATTTCTTTTCTTCCTTTTTTTTCCCCTTTTCTTCATTCTATGACTTTTTTACATTCTCTGTTTTTCTAAGGCCAGTTATTAAAACATTTTTGGGATCAATTATGTAAGTTGTGGACGTGATTATTTTTTAATGATGCTTTTATTTAAGCAAGAAGCCCAGGTAACACAGTTCCTTGGTAAGAACACATTGCCAGCACAAGTCACACCATTCCACCTGCACTAGGGAGAAACACTCCTCATTTTGCTGCTTCAAGCTGCACCTGAGTCTGAAGACACAGTTTGCTGCTCTAGCTGCATCAGCCACCCTTTCCTGAAAGGAAAACCCTGAACAATGCTTCACTTGGAGTAGTAAGTTTTCAGCCAGCGTGGTCTGGTGGCTGTACTCACAGGTCTACTAAGGTAAGGACACGCAGAGCTGAGATTACAAATGGTCTGTGGACCTCTTACCAGGTATGGCAGCTCAAAGGGACATGAGCCCACCACTACAGAGCAAACTCCTACAGACAAGAAAAAAGGGAAATAAATGAATGCCTTGGTTTTTTAGAAAGCGTCTTGTGGAGAGCTAGGCTGACAGGATAGTGCACGAGGGAATCTTCCCCGATGACTCGCAGCTGTACTGATTACCAAGGACTGGAAACATCTGTGTCTGTCCATCAGTTTGGGGGATAGAAAGGAGTGGGGTAGGTGGCTATAGGTACTTGGAGCTTGAGACTGAGAGTCTGTTGGAAGAAGAGAAGGCAGCTGCTGGCTGTGCTGTGAGGAGCCAAGGGACAGATAAGGTAAGAAGATGTGTGAGGGACAGTCAGGGTTAGGTGACCAGGAAGGAGACAGCTTGGGGTTAGCCAGCCATGCAGAATGAAAGGAGGAGTCAGAACTATGTGGAACTGCCTGTAAGATAAAGGATCGGTACTGTGTGAAGCTGCCAATAGGAGAAGGAGTCAGAGTTATCAGAGAGAGGTCTATGAAGGTAGGAGTCAAGAGTTGCATGAGAGAAAGGCCTGTGAAAAAAGGCGTGTAGAGTTTGTGAATAAAGGACTGATGGGAATGTTAGCTCCAGGACTGGTGGTGATATCAGCCCTGTCTCAACATAACTGTGACAGCATCTCTGATCATGCTCTGCCGAGTTTTCCTGTGAGAAATGAATGTTGTGAGGTAACTTTGTACAGTTTAAGTACAGCCCAGAATAACCAGCTACAGAGTTGACAGTGGTGTCTGCTCTCTGGCAGTGCTGGCACATTTGGCCTGCGATTCTTCCCCAGGCCATAATCTGCAAAATGGAATTGAAAAACTTTGATTCTATTTCAGTGAGTCAAGGATCTGCAAACTTTTCTAGCTGAAGGTTATCAGAATTTGAACATTTTATGCTGATCATCTCATCCATGAGCTAACAAAAGGCTTATCTGTTTCTTTTCCACTATAACTGACGGTGCTCTTGCCCATGTTCAGCGTTTCAAGAGTAGCTTAAAGGTGAAATTTACCATACAGGTAGATTGGAAGAGCTCATGGTTGAGGAAAGACCATCTAAAGGTGACTTATCTAACATCTGTTCACATCCACTTCTTTTTGGTCTAGCCTTGTCTTAGACATGACCCATGTGCGGAGAGTATCAGGATGAAGCTGTACTAGAAATGTTAGATTTGGGTTGAATCTGGCACCTGAAACATAAAATAATAAGAGTCCGGCAAAAGAAGTGTTTGAAGAAAGAGATAGAAAAGAATTACATTGTTCTGAGCCCTCTTATCTGAATCCTGAATTAGGACAAACTATTGAACCACTTTGTGTTTAAGCAGTTTACTCCCAAATGTTGGGTAGGCTGTTACAGGATGCAGATTCACACTGGGAAACAATGACCAATCCTTACATCCTGGGGATTTCTCCACCATGTCCCGCAGACTTTTTTGGCCAATTTTCAGTCTTCAGCCCCTCTACCTTCCACCTGCCTAAAAAAAACCACAGATGCTTAACCAGAGAAGAGGAATTTGGGGATAGCACCTGTTTTTTCACCAAGACATTTCAATAACTATCAGCTTGCTTGTGTGCATTTCTAAAAGTAGGACTAATGTGCTGTCTGTCCCTTCTATCCTTCTTCTGTGAGCCCAATCTTGTGCCACACTTGTCCCCCTGCTCCTCCTGCCACCTGTCCCACCTGGCCTTGGCTGGATGTCCGTGGCTGTGGGCCCTGGAAACCCAAAAGTTGGCATCAGCCTCTGAATGCTGGTGTATCAGGCAGCCCAGCAGCTGGAGGACACGTGCCCAGCAAGGCCCTGTGCAGAATGAGGAACAGGGAGGGAAAATCAGCCAGGTGAGGTTCAGCAGACAAAGGTGCTGTGCTGAGGAAAGAAACCAGCTGCCAAAAGCCAAGTGGGGTGCAAGCAGCAGCCCTGGGGAAAAAAAGGTGTTGTGGGCAGTAATGAGGTAGAAACTGTCTGGGCTCTGGCTGTGGAGTTGTGGCACTGGGGCCCCCTCAGCTGTTTAAGCCAGGCTGAAGAGAAGCAAGAATGAGCAGAGGCAGTGAGAATGAGGACCAATGGGGGAAGGCTGATGTAATTTGTTAGAACAAGTTGAAAGGGGACACAAAATACCTTTGCGTTACTTCATGTAGAAAATCAAACACCACCCCCCTGCTTTGTACCCACTAAGGAGAGGACGTAGTCGTGTTTCATCTGCAGGAAATTTAGGTTATGTTCTCTTAGCTATGAGGATAATTAACACATTTCCTGGAGGTGTGGACTTTTCTTCATTAAGGGTGCTTTTTTGGGAGCAAAACGTTTGCTTGGATATTCCATGGCCCTGTCTCAGAGCAGGAGGATGATCTCCTAAGGTCGCTTCTAACCTCATGCTCCTATGACTTGCCTTAAGGACTTAGAGCAGCTTTAAAACAAGATAGATTAAAAAAAAAAAAAGTGCAGAGGCTTCTGTCCTTTCCTACCTGAGGCACAGGTCTCTGTGTACAGTAGCAGAGTTATCTTTTCTGCTGGTTTGACTGTAACAGGTATTGAGCAATGTTGTCCCACTGCGCTGACGCACGAGCCTGGGTGTGCCCCCGACCCCAGGGAGGTATTGATGTATTAGAATCACAGAATATGCTGAGTTGGAAGGGACCCCTCAGGATCATGGAGTACGAATCCTTCTGGTCCAGAAGTATAAATACAGGTGAAAATATAGATATTCCTGCAGTGGGTCAGGATTGTTTCAGAGGTGTCCTGTTCCCCCTGCTGAGGGCACGTGTTGGCCCTCCTGGCAGGGACAAGAAGCCAGACCACAAAAAGGTGCAAGTAGCAAAGCCCCACTGCCTGTGAGCAGCAGGAATGGAGTGGGCAGGGACATGTCAGGGAGGGGCAGCTTTGGGTGAGCACCTGCTTATCAGAAAACCCAGGTCCTGGTGAAAGATGCAGCCTGAAGCCTTTTGGGGTGTCTCCATCATTGTTGCCAGGCCACTGAGGCAGGTGTCTGGGACGGTGTCTTTCTGGGGCAGGAGGATCCAGACAGTCCATAATGGCAACTGTGGGCAAAGCTCCAGTGCCTGAGCAAGCAAATTATGCTAGAGGACAAGAAGATGCTCATGGCAGCACCAGCCTCCCCTCCTGCTGGCAAACAGGAGTGGTGGCTGCCTCTTTGCCCTGCAATAGGGCCAGCAGTAACCTCACCAAAAAAGGTCCCAGCACAGCCAGCCAATAAACTGTACCAGACCTGGGCTCCCAGACAGAAAAAACAACCCCCTGCCTGCTTGATGTTTACATTAGAAGTTTATTTTACAGTTCATTTCACAATCCGTTTCTCTTCTCCCTTTGCCATGAGGTGATTTATGGTGCTGCAGATCCTATCTGCCTGCCCTGCCCAGGGCACAGACCTGGAGAAAAACCTGCCAGGGGTCTGTCCTTGTCCTTGCTGTTCTGTCATCTACAACTGCCCTTACCTATGAGGTAAAACTAGAGCAGTTCCTTCCAAATAATAAATCAGTCTCTTGCTCCCCTGTGCTGGTGTTTTGAGAGGGGAGTGACTCAGGGTCTCTGAAGAGAATGAGCAAACAAACAAGATGCCAAGGACTACCCGAACTTCCCTCTGGTTGCCTCCTCTCCTGGTGCCACTGGTGGAGTGTTGAGGCCTGCTGCTTGGTGTGGGACTGCAGACCCTGTGCCCCTGGGTGAGAAGGGACCATTCCTGGCTGAAGCTGTTGGCATGATCCATGGCTGCAGGAGATGGCTGGTCCCTGCCTGTCCTGTGCTGTAAGGGACTTTCAGGGGCTGTTAGGATTAACTGGGATTAGTTGCTCAACAGCACATTAAAATGCTGATTTTTATGTTTCCCTGTTTTAGTGACATTCAGGGAGGTGGTTTAGTTTCACTGGTTTAATCAAGAGCTCCAGAGCTGAACATGCAAAAATGATGTGCTGCACTTTACTGTGAAAATAAGAGATCTCATCAGAAGATCTGGTGAGAAATCCCTGAATAATACTTGACCTTCCTCACTGTCTGTGTGCTTTGAAGGCAAAGGATTTAGTGCAGAGCCAGGTGTTCCCTATGAATAACTGGACCGACCCAACCTAAAAGCAGGAGGAAGTGTGTTTAAAAAAACAGAGGTGTGGTAATGACACTATCAAGCTTTTTGTGTGTTGTGTAATCCATGTGCGTGTGGCTCCTGAAGAGCCTGCTCCCCAGTCATGCCTAAATCACTCCATGAAAACAATGACAAAACCCTAGTAAGTTGACTGGTAAGAGGGGTTTGCTCTTTTTCACCAAGAAAATGGTGTTCACCTCACATAAATATGAGGTTTTGTGGACTGAATGCTTGTGTGACAGACACAGTGCCTTGTAAAAGTTCTGGTTGAAGTTTTCTCTTACAGTTTTCTTTATCACCGCTAATTGCCCTGATGATGATGTGCGCAGATGGTAAGAAACAGAAGAGTTTCACATAGAGGTCACTGAGAACCTGTGATTACCTATATTAACAGCTAAATAAGTGTCTCTCCACAAACTTTAGCAATTTACACCTTTTGAATAGCAGTTGTACCAAGTGGGGGGAGCTTAATGTTAAGAACGTTAACAAATTGTTTTCATGTTCAACCTAATGCAAGCTAGAAGTCTAGAAAAAGGGACTCCATTTTGCAATACATGTGTTTGGGCTCTAGGTGACTGGTCCAAATTTAGTCCATTCCTACACTGGTAAGATTTCTTAAAGGCAATATAAAAATACCTGCTTTTTCCTCCTTTCCTACAAAAAACAGATATACTTTTATTTAGCTGCAAGATGATTCCTTCTTGTGTGTAATAATTCTCCAGACATTGGAGAATGATGTTGGAAATAGAGAAACAAAACATTCAGGGAAGTACAAACTTCTCTGCTTTTGTGCACATGACTAAATACTTGAAGGGAAGATCATTCCATCATTCATTTCACCATTTTGTATGTCAGTAACACCACCAAACAGAGAACTAGAAAATAAAAAACTAACATTCTGGGTATAGAAATTGACCTTAGATTAGCTGGAATTATATCTGATAAGCCCCAGTAAAGCTTAAACCATTTGCACCAATACTGTGAAGCTGAAATAGGTGTTGGGGTTTCTTTTCCTCTAATTCAAAGTGCACACTTTAGGAAAAGCAGCAAAGCTGACACTACTCAGCAACCTCTTATGGAGATGTTCTCAAAAGCCTATAAGGAAGTCAAAGGTAGAACTGAAAAGCTGAGGGATGGCAGCACTAGCAAGGGCAAGGATGACTTCTGCAGGATGATCAGGAGGTGCATTTCGTAAGAGAGAAACCTTCTCCCTGGATAGTTTTTCATAGCTAGCAACCATGCATTGCAGTTTCTGTCTTGCAACACAAATTGTCTGCAAAGATTGTGTCTCCCTACCTGACCTTCATGTCCTCAAAGAGGGCCATGAAGCCTCAGGGGAAAAACAAGGCCCTGGGGTGTCCTGCGGACCCCAAATAACCTCTCAAGCCTGGTCTAAGAATCTGCCCAAGAATCATTTGCAGAAAACAGACTTCCTCCTTGCAAGCCTTCATTCACGCGGAGCAAAAGTGGAGAGGTTGTCCCCTTCACCTCCTGCCAACCTCTGGTCAGACCAAACTCGGAACCCTAAGGGAAAAGATTCAACTGGTGTGTTGCAACATCCATCTTCTGTTTTTGCCAATCCTATTTCTCAGTCTGTTGGCTAAGGTCCAGTATAATATCTCAAGGACACCCCAGTTCCATAGGGGGAAAAGGAGAGATGCAAACAATTTTGAAAACACTTGTTTACATTTTTTTGTAATTTCTTGGGAATCTTAAATGCAACCACCTTTGAACCTTAAATGCAACCACCTTTCCCAAGGGAAAATGTTAGTAAAGGGCTTGTGAATATATCCACAGAGGACTACAACATGGTGAACATACTGCTGCTAAAAGGAACAGAGATATAGCTGCTCAAATCTGGGTTTCTCTGGTTTATAAGCCAAATTCCAAATTTAGTGCCCATTGAGGGTGTCCACTTCCCAGCTTCTGAACAGTTTGACTCCTGAACCTCTGCTTCTTGCAGTAGGCTTTGTAGGTTTGGGTCTCTACAGTTTTTTCTACAAAAATCCTGGCAGTTCATGAAGAATAGTTTTCTAGAACTTGATTCCATCACATCTCTTGAGAATGTAGCATAGGATTAAGGCCAATCTATGATACATTTTCAGAGCACTCTGCATTTAGCAGTGTAATATATGTAATGCTCACACAGATAAACCTTCTCTTAAAAGTACATGCTGGAAAAAGGGCACAAGCACAGGGCTGTGCCAGCCTTGCCACTGGCAGGAACACAGTGGGACAGGGCTCCAGCAACTGCATCCAGGGAAGGACAGCTTCATGTGAGACTGGCAGCTCAGAGGTCTGCATGGAGCAAGCTGTGAGGGCTGTGGACCAGGGGCAGGCCAGATGTAAAAGAGCAAACTGCTGGAATTAAAAGAGCTTCTGCTCTTTATTTGGCATCCAGAAATGGCCTATGATACTGGGAAGGGACGGATCAGAGATCTGTGGAGCACTACTTTTTCTTGCTGATTGAAGGGGACTGCATTAATAGGGCTGCTGAATGTTGATAAGGGCTGCTGTAGTGAGTGAAGCCAACTGATATGATAAGACATGTATTTTAGTGTCATATTTCAAGCCATTTAATAGCATTGGGTTGGGGGTGGGGTGAACAGGAGCAAAAGTTGGGTTAAAAGATGTCCTTTACGTCAAAGCAACCTACTTGAACTCACTTTCCTTTCGTTTAATTGAAAAACTGGGTTAAATTAGTTCTGATAAAGCACTAACTGCAGGAATTATTGTTCACAGGCACGAAAATTTCTATCATGATTCTGCCCATGCATCCTTTTGGGTTTCGGGTGGGTTTTTCTATCACACTCCCCCCAGGACAGTAGTTGAGGCTTTCCCAAATAATAGCATCAGTTGTAAGAAACTACATGTGAGGATTCTGCATTGCCACTAGCCCAGGGACAAGGATGCCAAACTTGCTTTCATTGTGGGTGATTTGATTAATCTTTTATTGAGTCTGTGAAAGGCTATTGAACTCGGACAGGTTTTCTGTGTTTCAAGGACCCAAGGTGGCTTTTTTTATCTTCCCCTTTCTCTCTGAGCACAGAAAGCCTGCAATTACAGGCAGTTTTCAAGGATGGCGGCTTTTGCTGGCAGCTGGGACTGGTTGGGACACAGAGTGGAGGAGCAGGATTGCACTTTGACCAGAATGAAAGCTATTTCATGTGGTGCCACTCAACCTGGGCTGGGAGCTCCCCTCATTTCTGGATGTGCAGGCTTGGAAGTCAGGATCTGGCCTTGGAGCAGGCATGTCCTATGATTCCAGCTGTAATCAGGTGTTCCTGGTTTGCAGGGAGCAGACCCAGTGAATCCATATGCACATCCATGTCCTCTGCCAGCACCCTAACTCTTCTGGTCATGCCTTCCTGAGCAAACCAGGAAAAGTTAACGTTTGCATGAAAACTCCCAGGAACTGGGTGATTACAGAGATCCTCAGTCCTGCCATGCTTGACCAAAACCAGGCAATGGTTTCAAGAGCTGCTGTACAGGGATTGTCTGACCTTGTAACGCTTGCTTGAGTAGAAAAACCAAGCTGGAACAAATCTTGAGCAGGCCTGAGTGCCTTTGAAGAAGATGAGACTTCTTCATTTGTCTCCTGTTGCCTGGAGCCCTCAGGAGTGGGATCTGGATTTTTCCAAGACTTTTTCCAAGCCCCGCCTCAAAGCCTTACATGAAGCCCTTGAATGTGCTGGCAGCTGATGTTTTTCCGTCAAGAGCTGGGGTAGTGTGAGCATGTGGCAACACAGGTGAGGAGCACGAAAAGGTCATTGCAAGAGGGAAAGGGAAGGGCACCATCTATGAGCTCTGCTCTCCTCAAGGAACCTCAGGACCCTCCATCAGAGGATGGTGACCTGCTCCTAAAATTTTGCAGTGGTGAAGCAGATCCCTTTGTAGGACTCACCACCCTGCTCTGATGTATCTTGTATCACCTACATCCAAATTTAGGTGTCCTGGTGGGTGCTTCATGGTGTCACATTTGTCTCTGGATGGGATCTGTCTCTGTCCCTGCAGACAGCTCTGCCCTCTCAGCCTGCAGTCGAGATACTGGCATGATTTTTACAACAGTGCAGGATGCTTGTGGAGGAAAGGCAATTTTTCCTGCTTGCAGAGGCAGTTCTGGATCTTTCTGGCAGCTTCCTTTCTTGGCTCACAGGGTCATTAATGCTGTTAATGGTTGTAAAATTACTGTACCCATTCCTAATATCAGTTGACTTTGGCCTTGAGAGACAGTCCTACCCTTTACACTTGAGCATTTCACAAAGACTTTAAATGCTGGCAGAGAGAGCTGGGCATGAACTAATCTGGGCAGCAAGTTACAGGTTGCTTCACTTAGGCTTTTCCACATGTTGACTTCAGGATCATAGTTGCTGTATGACTCTAACATTGTAAATGTGAGAGTTCATTTTTCGCCCTGCACTTATGACTGAGCTTGAAAAATTAGTTTCTCTGAAAGCCAGTGTGTTTTAGCATTTGCTAAAGTGAACCTTTCTTTCCAGACAAGTGGAGTACTGGGTTAAGATTGAACTTTGTGATTCAATCCTTCAACTTGCAGCCACTCCTCACCCTTTACATGAGGTTGAGGTGACACAAGGTACAGATCATTTCCTTCAAATAAAAAGCAAAATGTTCTTCTAAGAAGGCCTGAAAAATCCATGGCCTGAAAACTCCTTCAGGAATATAATTTATGGTGCCTATTTTGGGATGGGGGTATCAGGTGGATCATTTTTATCTGCACAACGTCCATGTTTCATTTTATGATCTTTCACCCAGAATTGTATTTTAATGTTGCCACTGAAGACATGTATTTAATTATTGTGGTGCCTGTAAGAAACTCCAGGCTCCTCACAAGTCCTCTGACAATGCAAAGTGTTTCACAATGTATGAAGAGGTAATTTGCATGGAGAATAAATATGCTAATTATTGTGTCAACACTTATTGTTTTGGTGTTTCTTGGCTCTTTGTCCCAGGGTATACAGCCATGTTTAGTCCCAATTCCTCTGCGAGATGTAGGATGTGCCTTGGCTCTGCGACAGTCACAGGACTTGTTAAAAGAGATGCAAACCAAAGAAGACTGGCACAGCTTGTACTGTCTTATCCATTCTAGCTTCATTCTGTCAGGGAACATCAATTAAATCAGATGAAGAAATTAGGGAGCTTTTGTCTAGCTGGTGAGTTAAATAAATATTGATTAAAATAAAATGATTGCTAAGCAGATGAGTCAAAATAACCACCATACCAATTCACATGTTTATATAAAGCCAAGTGATGTGGGAATACAAGTGTCAAATATAGGCCCAGAGATGTTCTCCTTCTTCATTTTATTTATTTCAAAGATGGTTGTGCTCTGAGTCAGGGACCAGGAATAGTTGTGCCAGGCACTGCGCTGCCTCAGAACAAAAAGATGAACTTTGCCTCTTGGCTTTGTCGGCAGCCTGATGGCTCTTTGGGACTCTGGGGCTGCACACACAGGAGGAGTGTGAGAAACAGGTGGAAAATACAACTTTTAACATCATGGCTCCAAGCAGAAAATGGTACAAACACAGGGAATGCACTACCTGTGTCTGCAGAGCTTTGGGCTGCTGAGTTTCTGACACTGTGCTGGGGCTGTGAGCCATCCAGGACAACAGGCAAAATAGTCCTGGGAGCTTGGAAAAAGCCACCAGAAAACATCATGGCTCTCTGCTAGACCTGTTAGCTCCTAATTGCTCCACAGTAACTAATGACTGAGCTACCCAGGAAGAATTACAGTTCAAACTTGGATTACACTTCCAGTCCTAAAGTGCTTGCTTTAGGGGCTGTGTATACGTGTGGGGCATGGGGAAGGCCAGTGGGAGAGGTGCTGTGGATCGGGATAAGCAGTCATAAGAGAAGAATGTGGCTCTTTCCTCACCCTGGACACAACAAAAAGCAGTGCAGGCAAAAGGGACAGGTGTGCACACCTGAGAGCTCCCTGTTGTCACAGCACAAATGAGAGTGGCTGGACTTCCTGCACTTTTCCAAATGTCCATTTTCTGTCAGATCACTTTGCATTTCCTATTGTTTCCCTCTCACCTGGGAAAAAGGCTGCTGGGTTATTGTTTTGCCAGCCAGCTGCTAAGCTGCTGACCCAGCAGCGCACAATCAAGTCTGACACCCTACTCGACCCAAGTTTGCTTACCAAACCCTGTTACTCACCTCCCCAGGAACAGAAAGGCTCTTACACCCACCCTGCACCTGTCTTTCCCTAGGACACATGTATTTGTTGTGGATCCCAGACTTGGGGGCCAGGCCAGGGGCTGGTGGTGGGTGATGCTGAGTCAGTCTTGCACATTCTCTGTGCTTACTCCCCACCTCTAACATGAGGAAAATAGTTATTTACTCTCTGTCTACTAAAAGATAGACCAGGGAAGGGTTTATAATGCATTCATATTTACTAATAATTTTCAGGTATTCTTTTTCCAAGTCTCTGTGATCAAGAGCTAGGAGAAAAATATTTGTAAATGGTGCTACTCCCCACCTCAGGCAACCATCAAAGCTTTCTTTTCACAAGGAGTTCTAGTTTCACTCTATCAAGGATTACAAGGACGTTCTGAGCCTAACAACAAGCTTTTTAATTTGGACAAGCACATCTTTGGGTGGGTTTTCTCCCAAAAGTGGAGAGATCATGTACATGCAGGGTGAAGATAACCTAGAGATGATCTGCCCTGCTGCTGGCTAATGTCTCTGTTTTTTTTTTTTTAAGTCTCTGATTTGTTTTGGTTTTGTTTTACTGGAAAATTTCTGTTCTACATTTGTTAGGCTTGTGTTCTAACACTTCATATTTTTGCTCTACATGTCAGCTTCTAATTTTCAAATTGCCAGCTACTATTAGGTAACTGAGGTTAAGAGAGTTCTCTTTCTTTAGCTGTGACTTAGAAAGCAGAGGAAGAGTAGAGACTGTTGAGAAGTCCCACTCGAAATTAGGCAGGGTGCTTTTGCTCCTTTACCTGCAGTAATTAAGCTGGCCCCCCACAGCCTCTGGAAGGGAGCTCTGCCAGCAGGACACCTCCGGCAGCCGCTCTCGCAGGTGAGCACAAAGGCTCACAGAGCAGAAATGCCTTCGGGCCCCCGCCATGTCAATAGGTCTGCTCAGCTATGCCGAGTTTAGTCATGCATTTTAAGTTTCTTCCTGAACCGGGGTCTTAATTCTTGTGCCATTTTACTGGAACAAAGAGGTCAGATTATTTATAGGTCGGTCGCCTTTGTGTGCACAGTGCTGGCAATGCCTTCGGTGCTCCAATTTCTGGGACTCTTTTTCCCTCTGGCTCTTAAGTCCCAGCTATTCTCTGCTAATGCAATAACAGTAATTATCCTATCGCCGGCCACTGCAGCACCCTGCATTAGTGCCTGCCTTACCTAGTGCACAGCGAGGCTGGCAGCCAGGTAAAACCCCTGTAATTTATTGCTCATCACAGAAGCCAGCCAGCCCACGGTCTTCCTGTTTTGCAAAGAGACATGCTTATCACCTGGATGCTGCTGTGATGGGTGCACTGGAAAGGCAGGAAGATAAAAGTAGTGCATATGCAAGCTCTGGCCCCATCTCTGTTTGTGTTCTCTGTTGTTTCATCCAGGCATGCAGTCAAGCAAAATCATCATGGCTCGATGCAACCAGGAGACAATATTGATGTGTTTTTGCTTCCCGGAAGACCCATGACATTTCACAATGTAATTTTTGTTTCGTATCAGGCTGCTGAGTGCAGAATGAGAGATGTGAAGCTGGCCATGCCAGGATGTCTCTGCTAAGGCTTGGATTCAGATGGGAACATCTCAGATGAATATAAAATATCTCAGATGTTTTATGTGTCCTATAGCACCCTGGAGGATGTGCTGTAGGGTGCATGGACTGACTGCACTTCTTCAGTCATGTATGGTTTGATGACCAGAGGGCTGGAGCACCTCTGCTGTGGAGACAGGTTGAGAGAGTTGGGGTTGTTCAGCCTGGAAAAGAGAAGGCTCTGGGGAGACCTCACAGGACCTTCCAGTGCCTAAAAGGGGCTGCAAGAGATCTGGAGAAGGGCTTTTTCAAGGGCACAAAGTGAAAGGACAAAGAGGAATGGCTCTGAACTGAAAGAGGATGGATTTAGATTAGGTATCAAGAATAAATTCTTCACTATGAGGGTAGTGAGAGACACTGGAACAGGTTTCCCAGAGAAGTTGTGGAAACCCCAGCCCTGGAAGTGCTGGGGCTGTGAGCAATCTGGTGTAGTGGAAGGTGTCCCTGGCCATGGCAGGGGGTTGGAACCAGCTGATCTCTACGGTCCCTTCTGGCCCAAACCATTCTATGATTCTATGAAATTCTTCATGACAGCACTTGTGGTGAGTCTGCTCTTTTGAGAAGAACTGATCTTTACCAGCTAGGCTGACACATCCATCAGGATTTGGATGACATCAGTATTTGATGAGGATAGATGAAATTAAGAGCAGATGTTGAAGGAATCACTGTTGACACTTGTCCCAGTCTCATGCAGGCAAGGCCAGACAGTTCTTTGTGCAGAGGGTGCAAACACAATACACATCTGCACTGGAGAGAACAGTCAGGCAAATCCTTCTCTGATACCCTTTGGATTTGGTCTGCTGCTGTTCTTCAGGTAGTGAAGAGCATTTTCTGACATGCCTTAGAACACCTCAGGATGATAAGCACAAATTTACCAACAAAGAAGTTTCTGGCAATGCTTTGCTGAGTAGCTTCTGCACTTTTGATGGTCCCATGGCCTCTGAAACTCAGCAGAAGCAAATCTGTGGGGTCACAAGAACACTTTCTCTTCACTCCTTTAGCTGTTCATGTTTTTGGCTGAGATAAAAACTCTTTCGGAGATTATTCACATCTTTGTTCAGGGCTTTGGCAAGCTGAGGAGACTCCATTACTCAATGATGCTTCAAGCTAGCAATGGTAGGACCCAGATATCCTTAAATTTGACAACCAACAAACATCTTCATCAGTGAAGTCACACAAAGCAGTGTTGTTCTGATGGGCAATTAAGCTACTAGAGATCTAGTCACAGAGCAGAGCCTTGAAGCAAATGGGGAGAATAAACACAAATACATGTGTGTCTGAGGCTCAGTTTGCCAGTGGGCAAGCTCACAAATGGGGGCAGCATTCCTCAGCAAAGCTGACCCGAGTGGAGAAAGTGGAGGCTCTTGTGCGGGGGAAGCACAGGCAGAGGTGTGGAGGTGAGGAGTCCTGCACCCTGCCTGCCCTCTCCATGTGACTGGGATGCTCAGTTCTCTGGTTAATCCTGGAGAGCCTTGTAGAAAGAGGACTTTATCATTTAGAGCCCCAAAAATACTAGTGTAAGCATCAGAAGCAAACCTGAACTGAAACTTGCAAAGCATTCCAGAAAAAAAAATGGGTAAAACTTCTTCAACGTAAGGAAGGAAGAAAAGTCAGACTGTTGTGCAGTAATTGAGATTAAAGATAATTTAGGCATGGCCTGCAATCAAAGGAGTCTTTTACCTCTGCTCTGATTTAAGGAAGGCAAATCCTAGGGGTAAAATAAGTCTGGTTAATGGGAACAGGGGTATGGAAATAGAATTGTTACTGTGCCCAAAGAGCAGGCGACGCTCCTCTCGGGGAGGCAGGTCATGCCTGTCCAGGAGTTCTGGAAAGACCAGCATGAGAGGTGGCACATGTACTAGCAACTGTTTTTATGGATCTGCCAAGTCAGAGAGGGACCCCGTGACTGCAGGGTATCCATTACAACGTGTTCAGTTGTGCAGGGTTAAAAAATAATCCAGCCAACCACCAGCGTCCTTGTAACTCTGCCCTCACTGGTATGCGGGGCTTTGGAACATGCCTTGAAGGTTAATTAAAAATGCAAAGGCACATCAAAAATGGGATGAAATGCAACTAAAGGCACATCCTGCCAGACTAACCCGATGGTTCTCTTTGATAAAACAATTATTTTTCCAGACAGGTGATATCTGCCAGATTTCCTTTATCTTGACTACTTTAATGTATTTGCTATGATGTCAAGTGAGAAACCACTGATGTTGCTGGAGACAAAATAGATTATTAGAGAAATTGTGTTGCTGGTAAGAGGGAGGAGACAATAAGTGCTGAGGCTGGAGATCCCAGGTCAGAAGTTATCTGTGAGAGTTCTTCAAGCAGGAGTTTTGGGACCAATTTTGTTTGCATTAATGGCATGCTCCTGGCCCACGTGAGCACTGTGCTGATGAAATGTGCTGCACAAAGCCATGCGGCACTGACGGCATGGAGGGGGTTTGCAGGCCAGGCAGGATGAGCAGGGCACCTGGAGAATGGCTGTAATAAAAGGAGGGTGACATTCAAGTAAAAGACAAAGAGTCATGCAGGTGAAAACTGATGTCAGAGGTGGCTTTTGCTATTAACAGAGAGTGAATCACTTGGGAAAAGAACTGAGGAAAAAGAAAATCAGCATTAGATACTCACAGGGGAGCAGTGTGCTGTCACCTTGATTCTGATGTTGCACCTATTTCCAGCTAAGAAGAGGAAGTATTAAGATCAACTGTCCTCCCTTCCTAAACCTCTTTTTGGGGAAGATGTATTAACAGCAGAGCAGCAGAGAAGACCTGCAAGGGAGACCAGGAGACCAGAGACCCTCTTCTCCAGGAGGCCATGAAAAGTTACTGGAGCACATGCATGTGGTGATGGGGATGGTGTTTGATGGAACAGGCACTCTCCTGCTGTCACAAGTATCCAAGTGCTCCCTGATCCAGCCTAAGGCCGGCCCCTGGTTGTTGCCAGCCACTAGCATATCCACATCTATTTTCTTTGGATTAGGGTCAAAAGCAGCCCCTGGAACAAGAAGCATAAGTGGGGGTAGGGTGGGGGATGGAGAAAAGCTCAGTGGTGCCTCCCAGTGCTTTGGTACCAAATGAACCTGGGAGCAACATGCCACTCTCTGTCCTGGAGCTGCCAGCTCCTCCACCCCCAGTCCCTGGCAGCTGGGCTGTAGCACCAGGGGTCCGACTCCGACAGTGGCATTCTGTGAGGAGCCGTTGCAGTGCCGTGCAATTGCATTTGTTTTAATGTTTTTCCTTAAAGCTTGGAAAAGCAATGAAAAAATGAATAAAAACAACTGCCTGTCTGCATGATTCATAGCCAAAGCAACCAACTATATCTTCCTCTGCCTAGCAATTACCAGAGTTTTCATATATGTGTTGTGGAGAAGGGAATTTGCAGGAGGGCTCCAGGTGAAGCCCAACCAAACAGGTAGGAGCAGAACCTGACCCTCTGGCTATGCCTCAGGCCAGTTAGATGTGGAGCAGCCCGGGTCTGGAAGCTGCATTGCTGCCTTTGCTGGAGATGCACTGGGAGAGGGGCTGTTGTAGTGAGCTGTCAGACATGGCCCAGCAAGTGACCAAGAAATGGTTTCCAGCCCAGGTTTGTTGCCTGAATATTCAGGTCAGCAAGGGGAGCAGAAGTGCTCGGGACTGCAAGGTTGCATTCCAGAATCGCTTCAGCTCCTCTAGGAGTTAATAGTATCTCCATCACTGCTGCCTTTCTAAAGAGAGGGGTGAAAGAGAAAGGCAAGAATGTGAGAGAAGAGTAAGACAGAGAAGAACTGGGTGCTCATGCAAAACTGCAGGAATTAAAAGTGGTGGCTCTCAATGCTTGTGCAAGACCCACATGGCATTTGCAGCCTTGGCAAAGCAGCCAGGCAAGCTCAGGCTCCTCTCGTGAGAACAGTCGGGAGCAGAGTTGGACTCTCCCACCAGGGAGCCCTGGCAAGCTCCTGATTAGCATGTTGGTGTTGAGAAGCTAAGTCAAATACAATTATTAAACTGATTATTCATATTCCATTCTGTTCACTGTGGGAAGATACTCCTTTTGGGGTTGTGTTTATGGGCCATACAGATTGTCAGAGTGAATCTAATTAGCAAGAGAAATCCAAATGGAACAATGACTGGTAATTGTTAATGATGCAAGTGTATATTATACCAGCTCAAATGAAATCTTGGGTTGCAAGCAGCACTGAAAGGCAAAAGAACATTTACAGTTGTGCATAAAACACTACAAGTCCTTACCTTGCTGCTCTCAGGCGTGGTTGGGCTGAGCTTCCGCCTGTACAACAGCAGTGACTTGTGAAATGCTTCCCGGTCACCACTAAAATAAAATGCTGCAAGAAATGAATGACCTGCAGAGCTTTGCTAGGAGAGGTGATCTGTATCTGGGCTGAAAGCAATCCCTTGCTTTGCTTTCACCAGCACAAACCTCAGCTGCCTACAGAGCTGATTTAAAAAAACAGGACCCTTTTCCTTGCACAGTGTCTGGATTGTGTCTCCAGCCCGGGGCTCGGAGCATCCTGGGCTGCCAGCTGTTGGTGCTGCTCTTGGCATGCCTCTCTCCAGCCCCACCAAGCAAATGTGGGGTGGGCTGCCATCCAAATATTTTGGATTCAGTTTGGATCGTGAATTATGCAATGCACACAGACACACACACAAAACCTATTTTGTTGTTTCTGCCAAAACAGGTGGCAGAAACAACAGGAGGTAGGCACGTATACCTTTCCAAATGTACAGTGAGCTGTGCCTCTGAATTTGTTGAAATGATCCAGTCCAGGACCTGAATTTTGGTTAGCAGCCCCCAAACCAGACTGCTGGTGACTGGCACTCCCACTCTGTGGAAACTGTCATGCTTAAACAGCCACTGGAGCCAGGACAACTCGTAGCAGTTGTGGATTTGGTCCAACACTGAGCCTCAGCTCTCACATGAGATGGCCCTGATCCCATGCCTTGCTTCTCTCTTTCTAGCCTTGAAAATGTTTCAGTTGGGTCTTCAGCTCAAGACCTACTTATTCCTCTGTGTTTTCTGGGTAGAATGTGTTTGTAAGAAGGGAACTGTATAGAAGTGCTGTGAAAGATGGTTTAAGCTGCAACATTTTGGTTTTCAGAGGTTAAACACAAGTTAGATGTCTTTTGGTAATACTATAAATGTATATATGATGGGAAGCCTGGACAGTTGAAACACGTTTTACTTATTCATCCTTCCAAATGTGTGTGTGCAAGAAAACATGGTACAGACAAAAAACAAAAAAAACAAAAAACAAACAAACAAACAAAAAAAGCAGAATCTCCCTTGTAGTATTTACTTTACATTTTCTGTGTCATGAAAGATAGGAGAAATAACAGACAAGGATAGGAAGGAAAGTATAAGGAATAACATGAATGATAGTTGTAAGACCAGAGCATTGGAGCTTCTGTGTCCTCGACCAGAATGTGCAAGCTGGCTGATAAATACCCTTTCATTCATGTGGTGTTGGAGTGTTGGAGATGAAGTAGGACATTCAGCTAAAATGAAAATATTTTAGTTAACAGAGAAAAAATGTTTATATTAACAGTCGCAGAACTTGAATAAAAACAAACAAAAGAGCTGGAAAATCTAATTCAGATACTTCTGCTTGAAATAGCATTGAAAAGAGGTCTGACATGGTTGGTGTCTTATAAAAACCCTCAAAATTTCAACAACACTTTTTTTAAAAATAAAACTTCGCCAAAATTGTTAAAAACACAAAGAAAGGAACCCTTCTTCTGTGTAGTCTTCTTCCTAATGCAGATTTGAGTCATCATAATGAATCCACTGAATTGCCATGAACATGTATGAAATGATTGAAAATTACAAACCTGTGAAAGTACACAGTGCATTTAATATATTTTAAGGATTTTTGTTTAATGTTTTTTTTCCCAATGACTTTGGATAGAAGTTTTTCCACTTAACTAAAGTCATACATAGAAATTTATTTTTCGCAGCTAAGAATGCCATCATCACTTCGATTTTGTCTTAAAAATAATGATGAGATTTGACTTTTTCTACACTTTTATTTCCTCAGAATTATAAAAGGAGATTTTAAAATTTCTCTTTGCTATTGAGATGTGTTGAGGAATTTCAAAGGCAAACAAAATTTTGCCATTGAAAGCAAAATTCCTACACTACCAGGCAACTTTTGTTACACTTAAGAACACTTGTTCTTATTAAGACTGGATTTTTATTTTGCAAATTATTTGAGTAAGAGAAAGCGTAAAAAACCCCAACTCAGTTATATTCAAACTCAGTTGAACAAGGCACCATGGAGCCTGAGCTAGTACAAAAGCTGGTCTAGTTATGAGCAGGGAGTTTTACCATAGGAGGGGTCCAGAGGCCCCTTCCAACCCAAATTATTCTATGTTGCGAAAATAAAATATTTTAACTTCACAATTTCCAGTATATTTTTTCTAGACTTACGTGAATTTAGATTTCTTCCAGATTTGAACACTTTCTTTAAAAAAATCAAAACTGGGCTCAGAGTTCATTTATCTTTTCATTATTATCAGTTGCAATAAATAAATCCATTACCTTCAACTGGAGGGCTAGAAAATAATTAAAAATTACAACAAGACCTCTTGGTATCACTTTAAGAAGAGTGAACAAATGCTCAAGAGGAGTCTTCACAAGCCGTTTTGCTAATTCACTTACTGTGTAAGAAGGCATAACAGAACCAGCAAGACACCTCGGATCATATTATAACCAAGCTTTATTCTGTAACAGCTTCAATAACAAAAACCTTACGTCTTTATTGCCCAAACCATTGCACTGTAGCTAACTGAAATTGCCTGGTGTTTTAAACGTACTTGCACGGAGAAATCTCTGTAATGTGAGTTTCTCAGTTGATATTATCAATTGATGGAACATCTAAGAATGCAAAAATAAGAGAAGTGTGGCAGAGCAGGTTGAGGCACGCTCCCCAGAGCTGGGCTCTCCCTTTTTCCCACACTTAGGGAACACATCATTCCACATATGTGGTCCCCAGAGGAGTCAAGAAGGACACAAGTCTTATTTATTCTTGAATCCATGAACCTGCATAAGTGGAAATTGTTTGTTTTGTTAAGCCATAGATCAATCTTGCTAGCGTGTTTCTTTTAGCATGGGTCCTGTGGGTTTTCAGGAGCTAGAACTATCCCACCTGTGACTGAGAGTGACCTAGAGTGACTGTTTCTGTGTCTCAGGCACAGAGTTGCTATCAGAAGAGAAAGGACAAAAATTGCAATAACGTTTATTGATTAAATGACCTCATCACTTTCATTTGAATCTACTGTCAACACTATCCCAAGATGTCATCCAGTGCCAGTGTCCACTACTTCTTTTGGTCCACATTCATTTGCTCTCCTATGGGTTGAGTTCCTGTCTTGTCCACAAATACAGAACCAGAGGAGGAAGCAGCAGGAGGAGAAAAAACAGCAGCTATCCAGACAGGATAGGAGAAGACGTGTTCCCAGCCTGTGAACATGGAAACCTGAGAGAGATTTGTACCAGACCAGGATAAGGTTTACAGCATCTAAATTCCACAAAAGTCCTAATACCTGATGTTTACTGTTGGACATTTTTTCATCTGCTGAAAAACATTGGTTAAAACACCCCACACCAATACTTTTCAACTCAATCTCCCTAATCCCTAATTATAAAACGTGATTATCAAAGAACAAAGAATTTGCCCTACTGTCTTTATGATGTACAATTTACATACTACCCCATCCTCCCAGTACAGGTTGGTAATTTTTAGAGGGCACTAAAATATGATAATAACAAGTATTATGCTTGCTGATGTATTATGAAATGTATCCCATTAGTCACTTTATATCTGAAAGGCAGAAAAAATTTCAACCTAGCAACAGAAAGGCTTTTAGGATTAAAAAATATTTGGCAGGCAGTAGGCGTGTTAACTATGCCAGGAGGAACCCAATTGGAGCTTTCTAGAGACAACAGGAGCATAAATAAGTTGCCATCCATGTCGCCCACCACAGAGCTGGAAGAAAATTCAAAGCTTTGTAACCTGAAGGAGCAGAAGAAAAGCAAAGGACAGCCTGGTGGCAGCCATGGCCTGGCTCTGGTGTCCTTGGGAGGAACTACTGCCCTCCAAAGCCACAGAGAGAAAGATGGTAGGAGATATTCCAGCTCACCTGAGCCCCACTGTGCCATACTCCTGCTCAGCATGTGGGCCACAATAAAGATACCTCACTTCCTCAGCTTAAAAGAACTGATCTAACTACCAAAAATGCTCAATTAATGATGGTGCTGACGAGACAGATTGAGAGATTCTTGCCAACACTTCTTTTTCCCCTCCTACATAGGAAATTAGCTGGTGCAAGAGATTTTTCTGGAAAGCAGAGCAAGCAGAACACTTCAGTTCTGGACACAAAGCAAGCCAGGCAAAGGACAATAATTTTTCCTGCTGTTTATTTATATCTGCAACTACCTAGAAAAGTTTTGGGGTTTTTTTGCTGTGATCTCTAATGTATTCTGGGACAGAAATGTCTTTGATTGGCAAGGCAAAGGCTTTTTCCATGAGAAATGTGTTTTAACCACATTAAAACTTTCATTCAATCCTTTTTGTTTGGACAAGGAACTCTTTCAGCAGAAGAGGAGCATGCAGCCAGTGGAATTCCCTGTATAGCTCAAGACTGATCAGCTAAAGGGAAATAGGCAGCAATACTTCACTTCCCAGGTGTGTCCGAGCTCAGGACCAGGCCATTCAGAAGGCAGACAGGGAACTTTTACAGGCTTTATTGAAGATGAGAAACATTCCCCTGCCTCAGCAGGACACCCACCTCCGCCACACAGTGCTATATTCCGTAAAGTCATCCTAAAATGAGATGGAAAAATTGCTTTTTCCACTTTTGAAGGGACGCTGCTTTAATGTCTGAACACAGCAAGTGAAATGAGCAAAATGAGTATCAACAGGAAGGATACCAACCTGTTGGAAAGCGTTCAGAGGAAGAGCACCAAGATAATTAGAGGGATGGAGCACCCCTCCTATGAGGAAAGGCTAGAAGAATTGGGATTTTTCAGCCTGGAAAAGAGAAGGCTTTGACCTAACTGTGACCTTCCATTGCCTAAAAGGAGCCTACAGGAAAGATGCAGAGAGACTATTTACTAGAGAATGTAGTGGCAGAACAAGGGCTTTTAACCAAAGAGAATAAATTTAGGTTAGATATTAGGAAGAAATTCTTTATTGTGAGGGTGGTGAGACACAGGAAAAGGTTGCCCAGAGAAACTGTGGACGCTCCATTCCTCAAAGTGTTCAAGGACAGGTTGGAGGGGGCTGGGAGCAATTTGATCTAGCGGAAAGTGCCCCTGCCCACAGCAGAGGAGTTAGAACTAAACCATCTTCAAGGTCCTTTCCAACCCAAACCATTCTGTGGGTCTATGATTCTGTTGAATGGGCAAAATAAATGCATGTCACCCCTCAGTCCTGGAGAGAGCTAGCCTATCCACAGGACACTCCTTCTGCTTCGCACTGCAGGCCGGCAGAGGAAGGAGGGCTGAGAAAGGACAAGCTATACCTGCAGGAGTCAATGTTCCTGCTTCCAGTGGGAGAAGAAGGTGTTTGCTTTATTTCCCTGGCTGTGAGTGACAGTGTTTGTGCCAAACCTTTGGGAAAGGCTCTATGCTGCACAAGAGGGCAGCAGGGTCACTCTGAACTGGGTGTTTCACAACACTGACAAACAAAGAAGCACTGTCTGTGCCCCCTGTAACCCGGCCCCCAAATGCCAAGCACAAGTGGCCTGGTGGCATCCCTGTGAAGGATGCCAGTGAGCAAAATAGTGCTGGGCAGGGGAAGGTGGTCTGCTGCTGGTTATCTGAGAAGCCTTCAAATGCTTTCTTTCTTATTCTCACTTCCTAGAGAGGGTGGAACTGATAAACCTCTGCCTGGAGTGAAATCTTCCCACCTTTTATTTTAAACAGAACCCACTTCAGTCTAGTTTGGAGAAAACTCCTAAGCAGTAATTTGAGGATACCTAAAATGTCTGTGCACTTCCCTTCTGTTCAGCCCAGGCTTTGTGTTCCCTATCAGGAATTAGGTAGGGCAAACACAGCCAGACAAAACACGGGCTGAAACCTGCCATCAGAGCTCGGCCCCATCACACAAGCAGTGCCCGAGGCTGGAATTCGATCATGAGAGAGCTAATAATAACAACACACAGCAAAGAGCAGAGTACCTTGCTGCTGTTCCTGAAAGCATGAAAAATACCATCTTCATTTAGAGATTTATTATGGCATATTATGGCAGGGTGTGCTGACAAATGTGGAGCAAACTAGAAGTGCTATGCTATGGTATGTACTCTTATTGCAGTAATAATAATAATGATAATAATAATGATAGTAATAAAAATACCTGCTGAAAATACAATTTAAAAAAAGAAAGGACATTCTGCTGTTTATTCAACAATAAAGAGGAAAACTATGACGTCCACGAAACACTCTCTCTTTAAAGTGGGAGGAAAAAAATGAGCCAAGTTAGTTTTCTGCCTCTGAAAACCTGTTAAATGACCCCACGGCCTGAAGAATATTTTACACAAATTATTTTGATATTTTTCTGGTTTTTTTTTTCATCATTGTTAATATATCCATTTTGTAAAATTTTATTCTTAAAACCAGTAGAACTCCCACTAAAAGAAACACAGGACCTTCAAAGCCTGGTGGCATTTCAAGGCTTTCCTTTTTCCTGGATGTGAGAAAAAAACCCTAAAAACTCTAAGACATTGCTGTGAGCTTAGTAAGGATGCAGTGCTTGCATACATGTCAGAGGCAGCAGCACATGTGCAGGACCCATCAGTTTGCTGGGCTGCCTTCTTGTGCTGCTCCAGCTGGGGAAGCAGAGAGGGGCTGCAGATCTGCTGGAGTCTCCCTTGGGTTGAAGCAGGATCTCAGCTTCAGATGGCCTGAAATTCATTGCTCCTCACTGCCCTTGGCTCCCAGCAAACGAGGAACAGGACAGGTGGAGAAACTTAGGCATACCATGGGGTTCCTGTCCTTGGACATCCCTCTGGGCCATCACTGGTACTCTGCACCAGGGCTCCCCAGCGCCAAGCTGGATTCAGGCTGTTCTTTGCTTTTTCACAGTGTTTCCTATAAAGCCACTGTAGTACAGGAGCAGGCTGCACCACCACCAGCACTGTCAGAGCTTTCCACATGCACCCTGGGAGGTGACCTGCATTTCATTTAACAGCAGCTTGTAATTATTATCTGGGGTTTCTCAGTGAAATACTAGAGAAACCCTAAATTCGGTCAGAAAGAGATCAGCCTTTTCTGTTTGCAGTTACTTGCTGGAGAGATTATTCTCAGGAGTTATAAACCATTCTCCAGCAAGGAAGGAGTGTTTGGGATTTCCAGCATTAATGCTCCTAAGAAATCATTTGGCTGTCACTAACGTTATGTAAATAGATGGTTCATGTTTATACTCTACAAAATGCATTTACAAGAAAAAGGCTGACTAATTCGGAGGTCAGCTTCTAATTCAAGGTTAGTGCTCAACAGTTTTTTTCCCCTGCCAAATAAAACCACTAAAGGCTAAATTAAAACCATGTGCTCTAACTTACCTTTATGTAGTTACTGATATAAAGAGGGTGGGAGCAATTTTGCTGTCAAATTTAATACCTCTGTCTAAGGAGTGAAGTAAAACATCCTACAGGAGCTTTCACACAGGGACGCATATCAGGGGTGCCCGACCTAGAACGTGTGAAGTGCTTGAGTACATGAAAGTCACCTTTCAGTGACCTGTCACTGTTTCAAACTAGAGGCTTTATTTCCCAGGAATACATTGAAATCAATAGCAATTTAATGAACAAATCATCTTGCTATTGGGAGGAAAAAAAAAAAGATCAGCATGAAGACATCTGACCCATACTAGATGGTAATACTGGAGATGGTTGCAAAATTTCTGAAAACTACCAGCTTCCAAAGTTTGTACCAGCATTTTATTTTCCCTTCTAGCCATTTGATGATTCCTGCTTAAATGTTATACAGTCTTTGAAATTTCACTTAAAAATGAAATGAAAACAAAACTTCACTCTGTTTTTTTTTCAGCTTCTCCAGTGTAAATAAAAATTTAAATTCATCCACCACTGAAAACATTTTGCCTGGAGAGTGGGAGCACTCAACTGAGGACTTGAGCAGAAAGTCAGTGATGCTGCTCAAGTTCTGCCAGACTAGAAGCAGGGTGCAATGTTTCTGTTCAGCCCCATGAACATGCTCCCAAATGGTTGAAGGACTGAGGCCTATCTGGCCCCATCTCTCAGTCTCCCTGTGTCTAAGAAATGTTTGGCCCAGGGCTTGAGTGTGTGTCAGCATGACAAAAACCCAAGCAGATGTAGTGCTTGCTGAGCAGTGGGACTGAGGTGTGCAGGCAACTCCCATGCAGAGCCAGCCTGGTCAGGAGCTTCCCAGCTCCTTGGCTACTGAGCTCTGGACCCTGCTTGGGGTCATGTAGCCTCTCCCACAGATCCCAAACAACAGGTGCTTACAGTTGCTGAAGAAAATCTTTGGTTTATGAATGGAGAATTCAGCTGTGTGGCATTCATCTCTAGATCCAGACAGCTCAGAAAGGTTTCTTTCTGGCAAAATTATTGTGGTTATCTGACTTTGAAGTATAAATTACAAGTTGGATTATGAATTAAATAAAAAATGTTTGCACTTCATGGCCTCAGTAAAAGCAACCACTTAGTTTGTATTACAGGGGTTTGCATCTGTTCCACAGCATCAAAAATGTCACCTGTCCAAGAGCTCAAGTTTCCCACAGTGTCCAGTTGTTATAACACACTTACACATCACAGTGGCCAAGTGCATACCACAGACTACAGGTGCTGAAGGAAATACATATCACAGCCAGTTGTAGGATGTGTCTCCAATTCAGTGAACGACAGGAAATAAAGAACATCCATTTTTTAAACCACACTGCTCAGGGACAGCATGGGCATCTGGTGCCCAAATGCAGGGCTGGGTTTGCCATGCTGGCTTACACTTGGGTCAGGAGGGCTTCTCTGCCCTCACAGGACTGGAAGGATCCTTGCAGCCCACAGGCAGTACAAGGGTGCATGTGTCAAATGAGTCTCCCAGGTGCTGGGTATTTGTGTTACCAGGAGATGCACCCTGCTCCAAATGCAAATAACAGGGATGGCTCCGGGTTCAAGGCACTGGCTCAGGCACTAAACTGACACCACAGCCTGAAATTACTGAATCTGTTCAGAGCAAAACCAAGATCTCACAACTACTACGAGAAGCACTAAGTACTCCCCCTTTCAGAAGGATTTCTCAGATGCTGAACCTCATACGTCTCTGATGAAGTCTCTCTCATTTCTCAAACCCTCATTTCAGGATTTATGTTCATATCCAATAAATCCTAAATATCTTTGCTTAATTGAACTATCACTGAATGTAAAAAATCCATGTTCAGTATGTGCCCAGACTAGATGTGGTGACACCAGAAGAACTGCTGTTAGTCATATCATATGGAAAATTTTTTTTGTCTCTAAAATGGTGACCACATGCTTTTAGTGTAGGCTCAGTACTGTCTGTTGGTCAAGCACAACATCCAGGGATGGCACCCAGCACTGAAGGGGAATAATCAGAGGATTTGTTATCTAACACTGAGCCTACATACCTTCAATAACTCCCATTGCATCTGTACCCAGGTTCTGACTATGACTATAGTGGTAGCATGCCTGCCATGAGGCAGGATATGGTGCCCGAAAAGAAAGAGCTTTAGGTTTTTGGATTAAGTGGAGAAACGGTTTTGAGTGGATCAGCCAAGATAGCAATAATTGTTATGAGGCTTAATGTAGCTTGTGCAGAAAATATTTTTCAATTGCTTATGGTGGATTGTCAGATGTAAGAGCAGGCAAATTGAGCAGACTGTGAAAATAATCCTAGCATAGCTTCCAACAACAGAAGTTAAACTTTTTTGTTGCTAAGAAATGTGAAATTACAAAAAGCAGTAATACCAGTTGCTGCAGTACCAACAAAAGCAAAAAATATTGTTAGCTGCAGTCATTCATTATACATCATCTGATTAAAAGAACCTGATAAGTAGCATTTTCCAAGGCTTGCCTTTAGATAAAATTGTTTTGGCAGAAAAGATCTTCTGTATTGACACATATTGCATACTGAGAAAAAAGTTAAAAAAAGTTTACTGAGGGCAGCATATTCTTCCTGCTGCTCACTAAAGACTCACATCATATTAAAACACATCCAAAGGTTTTTCGTTATTTGAACAGGGACTGATCAGTTATTTATCTGACTGATTTCAATATGGTAATGTAACAGGGATAGAAATTTTTTTAAAAAAAACCTCCAACCAATAAACTAGATTACAACCAAATTATTTGTATTTTAATACTATCCTTAGTTGTAGATGCCAGTATTAACTCTGGGGGATGCTACTTTCTAAAAATTTAATGAAAAATGAGAATGAATGATTGCTGCCAGCTAACTTTTGAAATCATGTATATTGCATACATCCATAATAGATGATCATTTAATCTTCATTTAATCTTGAAGGTTATGCTTAGCTTTCAATCATTTAGGGGTTTAATCATCTCTCCAAATGTCAGAATTACCAACCTTTGTCAAACTTCAGTTCCTGGGAATGATAAGGCAAGCCTTCATATGGCAGTTTATCTCTATACCCTAAAGTTGAAAGATTCTAAAATGTTTTCCAGCTAATAGAAGTTATTTTTGTACAGTAGTTAAGAATTGCTCAATTGTAATTTTAAAAATTCCTTAAGGATGAGTTAGATGGTGATGAAGGAAAGATGTTTTCGATGACTGAATACTACTTATCTTCATCTCACACTGTGCTAAAAGTTTGACTGCTCTAATTTTCAAGCTATCTAATCTTTTCTGTGCTAAAGCATATGAAACCATTCATTATTAGAAGTATGAATTACAAGAAGAGTTCATTTATTTGGTGTTATATATATATCCTTTATCTAAAATGCATTATGTGGTTAAGATTTTTTCATTTGGTAATATTCATTAAGTCTCAAACTCTTCTTTCAGAGAACAAAATTACTTCAACCTGATTGAGATATTTTATCTGAGGAAAGAAAAGAGTGACTTTTTAATAAAATCTATAATCATCAGTGAATGTTTTGATGTTTGTCTGTGAATTGGATGTGAATCCTGTGTATAAGGGATGTTCTTTACTGGGAGATCCATTCAAGTGAGTGTACAGGCCTCAGGAGTCTCACAATGGAAAACAGCCACATATTCTTCCTTCAGAAATGTGAGTTTTTCAATTTCTTAGAACACGTGGAATGTGTTATATTCCTTTCACTGTTACATCTGAGGTATGCGTGACTATTTTCTTTGTATACACACAGTTGGAAAGAGTGCAGAAATCTATCAAAGGCAAACTCTATTTAATGTTGAGCTTTCAATTTAAATTATTTTCTTTGTAGGAGTTTTATCACCTGATTTTTTGTAAAGATATTATTACAGTACTAAAACAATGTATATCATTTTACCAATAAAGTGAAGCTTATCAGAAGGGAATGCCACAGTTGAGAGAAGGGAACATTTCCACCTTGAAGAAGATCAGACTATGCTTGAAAGGCAAAATAGAATCTCCCTGAAATGTCCTTTAAAATAATGTTCCTAATTCCTACCTGAAATGGGCCAACCTGCCCAAGAATGATGCTTTCAGGACAGATGATTTGTTCTACAATGAGAACACCCTGTGAGCCTGCACTTGGGCTTTTTAGTTTAGTCCTAGGACTTGGGGATTTGTTTTTTGTTTTCAAGTGTCACTAAATCTTTCTCTCTGCCCCTCTGCTGCAAGATTAATTATTTTCTGTACAAGGGCCCTTCTTTCAAAGTCCTCCATTATTCTGTTTTGACCATACTGGGGAACTTATCCAAGTCAAGAGAAAGGCAGCTTTTATCACAGAGAGGCTGTTCATGAAGTGGATGGTTTCTTATATTGCTGGGGGAGAATTGCCTTAACATTGCTTATTCACACTGCTGTGCCAGGTGCATCCACTTACATGGCTCAAAATGCTGCTACCACCACATCCTCTGCTGCCAAGACCATTATGTGCTCCGAGTGATGGAGCAAGAGGCAGGACTTAGATCTTCTTTGCTGGGAAGCGGAGGGAGAGAGACAGATCTTTGTGTCTCAAAAGAAAAAAAAAATCTGCTGTAGGGAGCCTTTTAACTCACTGCGGCTCTGCTACTGTGAGCGCTTTGGAAGAAGATGGGGAGGAAAATAGCAGGAGTTTAGAACAAGATTCTGCTCTGCATCACTGCCCCAAGATACTGTAAAGAGGACAAAGGGAAACTGGGATATAAATAGAGAATGACATTTTCCTTGCATTGTCCACAATGAATACATTTGTACATGAACAAAATCGTTGGAACGAGTCAACATGCATGCCTGATGCTGAAGAAAAGCTTGTTTGTGCTTAGTACATTGAAGACATTGTTCGAAAATAGTTCATCCTTTTGTAAATATTGCCTCGGTATTGGTGCCAGGGTCACTGTTGCTTTGCGCTATCAGCTGATTAAGTATCAGTCATGCACATGCTGCTGGGAGAAATTTTAATACGGGCACCAGATTTAAAAGCAGAAAATTATCCTCTTAAGGACTGTACCCTTCATTTGTAGTTAATACTCCCTGCTTTGCTATTAGTCTCCTTTCTTCAAAACTTACCCGATTTTCTCACACCTAAAGGGTGTTACAAACACGTCAGTGGGAAATAAAACTTGCCCCATCCCTCAGGCACCGCTCATGTGTGTACAGAAAGCAGACCTCCTTTTCTGACAAAACCCTGGGAGGAGGAAACCTTGCCTTTGCTTTCCATCTGCAGCGGTACAAGTACAGCAGATACAGGCTAAGCTCCCTCCTCGTGCAAAGTAGCTGAGGTCAGCTGAGCGGCGCCACTATGGAGATCTTGGCTCTTTGGTTTGTTTGCTTGTTTTCTGGAAAGACATTTATGTGGCAACATTCTTTTTCTTTTCTCCAAAAGTTATGAGAATCAAGCAAAATAAATACTTGTACCACATGCAAAACTAGATTTATGAAATTAATACAATATGTTCTGCATACAGTGAAAGCTTCCTTGTATCCCTGAGAAGAAGGCAAATATGATGAACAAGATACATCTGTATTCATCCCAATACCTGTATTTTTTGGCAGGATAAACCAAAATCTGGAACTACGAAAATTGTACTACCCTCTAGCATTTCACACTAGCAGGCAAATACAGCTATCCCTATGGTAAAGTCAAATAGATGAGGGGAAAGTGAACCAGTGACTTGAAAAAATAATGATCAATGGAAAAGCTGAGAATTACACCTCTAAAAAATTCTATGATGCCCAGGCAATTTTGAAAATGTTTCTCTGCCCTAAATAAGGTGTAGTTCAAGTTCAAATAAGATGTGGTAGGAGCTATTGTATCAGGCTTACACAGCATCTGAGCATAATGATACCACACATCCTGAAGATTACTATACTCTGCCACTCTGTGCTTTTATCTCTATGGCCATGCCCCAGGGTTAAAAAAGTTCAAATCAGGCCTCCAGATTTTGCAGTTGGAAGTGGGAGTTTCATTAGGCTGACAGAACAGGGACATCACAAGTGTTTTTCTTGCAGCCCACACCGCTCAGTTTGAAGTTAAGTTGTATTGTGCTCACCCACCTTCACCTGGGCAAAAGGGCCAGATGCTCAATCTGCTCCCAGCTGGTAGGACAGGCTGAGGGGACAAGGGCTGCTCTGCTGCTGGCTTGCTTGGAGACAGTGGACAACTCCTGAGAGTCTGCTCTGGGAAGGATTGTGACATAGCTTGGAAGCTGGGGAGGCTGGAACTAGATATAGATACTCCTTAAGGTCCTCTTCAACCTAAACCATTCTGAGTCTATGATACGTGATCACCCCAGGAATCCCATTTCTTTAGGAGGTCCGTGTGCTTTAGTTCAACAATTGCTTTCATGCATTTGAACTCTGCCTGCAATTATGGCACAGAAGATGTGCTCTTCTGGCTGTTCCCAGCTCAGATAGACTTGTCCTATTACCACCTCTGGGGGGTTTTTACCATGTTATTGTCTTTTATTTTTTGATATGTTATTACAATAATAAAGTTTTCACATTGTGCTGTCTCCTAAAAAGGGGCAAAATAATCTATAGATCGAGGATGAATGTCCAAAGACTGTACTAATTAATTAATTAATGGAAAATTTATTTCATATCTGGTAATAATAATTTGCTACAAATTATTCCAACATATGTCACTTCAGGCATTCTGATAAATATGTTAATGAAAGAAAGTTCTATGGCTTCTAATTCAGGTCTGCTGTCCAGGAGCAGTTTGGAGATTGAGAAATACTAGATAATTGCCTGCAAAACTGTTGCACCTACTTGTTTGTTCAGAAGCAATATCACAGTGCACCCCAAACTAAAACATACATACGCTTTCACACATGTAGGAGTCAACTAACAATGCAAAAAAGTATATAATTGAAAAAAAATAAAGGCAGGCCACTAAAATTCATAGTTCAGTCTTCATTATAAGTATTACTTAAACCGTTTATGGCTAGTGCCCAAGGTGATAAATGGATTTTTTTTTTTTAGACTGGTTCTGTAGGTTTTGGAACTAAAATATTGAGAAGACTGCTCAAAACCAACTACAGTAGCCAAACTGCTTCTGTTTGAACTCTGGACACCTTGAGCTCTCCTTTCAGTATAGCTCTCTGCTCATTTTCCAGCACAGAAATGGGTCTAGAATTCCATCCTTCCTCTCTCAATGGTTCAAAAATAATAAGAAAATCTAGGGGTGAAAGGAAAACAAAATCCTTTTGCAGTTAAATTACATTGACTAGAAATGTGCATTTAAATCAGAACTAGCCTCCATTTCTGTAGCAATCACTGCAGTGATCGGCTTTCATATATGGTAGAATTTAGCAGACTTTTGGAATAAAATTTGTAAATTTTATTCCAAAAAATTGGAGTTTAAAAGTCCCTTCAGCACAGCAGAAAAAAGAAGATAAAAAAGTTGCCATTGCTGAAGTGAAGCTTAATTACTCATAGTGGACTGAGTAATCAAGGAGACAGTATATACCTATCTTAAGCAGGTATAGCTTACCTCCCTAATTGCATTTTGCAGTAGTATAGAGCCTCAACCTTCTTCCATATTTCTGATAAGCAGAGAGGAAGTTTATCCATATCTTCACAGGGCAGAACGATAACAAAGACATTTCAATACAATGGAGTTATTTCAAAGCACTGCTGCTCTCAGTATTGGGTGGTTCCTTGATAATCACAAATATAAATATTCTGGAGAAAGTACTGTCAACAAAGGAACACCATATCTTATGCCCTGGGAGTGATTTAAAGAAAGCAGTTTTATTAATAGGATTCCAGCTGTAGCCTATACAAGATTTTACCACTGTCTTTAGATGACACTCTGACATCACGAACACAATATATTATTAATTATAATTTGCTTTTAGCATCCAGGTGTCCCACTTCAGACCAGGGACCTTTCCTCTAGGCACTGTAAAAATTCATTAGAAATGTGTCTCGAGAGATCAAGATGAGTATTTGGCTACATCTTGGCCTTGATTGCAAAAGAGCACTGTCAAGCATCTTAATAACATATTTACTGATGTTCAATTAGATACTAGAGAACAAAATTGATCACCACACTTAAAAATATTTGCTGCTGCCTTACAGCAGTGAAAAATTTTACCATCCATCATGCATGTGGCAGAACCCTTGGCTTAATACCAGTTCCTCCAATCACCCTCCACACCTTGTGGAGGAGCTGCCAACTGCATCCAACCCTGCTTCTCCTCACCTACAGCTTTCCACGTGTACCTGAGCAGCAGTGACAGGGAAGGTTGCTGAAGTCTGAGAAAAAATGCCTTCCAAAAAACTATGCCCTTCCTGTCCATCTACAGGTTAATGGATCCAATGCTCACTTTTGCTTATCAATGATTTTTAGCATGACATTGAACAACTGATTTACCAATATTAGTAGATTTGATCTATGAGGATAAAAGAGAGAGGAGAGGTGTAAACGAGGGCCAGACTATGATCAGACATTCTACATGCTCACCTTCATCAACCCTTAGCATGTTTTCAGTAGTGCCATATCTATCTCCTCTTACGTTGAATTTTTTTCCTTTTGGCTTTTCTGAAGGTGGGGGAAAAGCCTGCAAAGCAAACTGCTGTTTTCCTTTAGTGCAGTGGGTTTTGTTTGTCTGATATTGGCTTTCTAGCTTTGATTTTGCAATGTTTTTTAAACACATGCGTTGCCATGCCTTTATGCTAAAGGCAGACAGACCAAAGAAACATGTGCAGCACTTAGAAAGTGGTGGAAGAATTTCACGCAGCACCATAATGAGATTTTTATTTTGTTTTAGATTTTGTTCCTTGTCCCTTTCTTTGCAATTCCTAACATTTTGCATGCTTTTTGAACCACTGCCAAGCTGGGCATTGATGTTTTTGTGGCAGCATTTATTAGAGCCCCATGACGCTTCTCTGGAGGGGTAGGAACCAGCTAAGACTCCTCTGTGTATCACAGGGCATTTATCCACAGCAAGGCTCATTTGCTGTTTTCTTGCTCAGTCAGTCAGTCAGTCAGTCAGTCAGTCAGTCAGTCAGTCAGTCAGTCAGTCAGTCACTCACTCACTCACTCACTCACTCACTCACTCACTCACTCACTCACTCACTCACTCACTCACTCACTCACTCACTCACTCACTTCACGGCCTCATCCCTCACCCTCTCCTCATGCTCACAGTAATCCCTGCAACTTTTATTCTTGGCCCTTCACAGAACATTTCTGAGCATGCTGGTGGAGGGGCTCTGCTACTGGACTCCCATGACCACAAAAAGTGACCATTGGTTTCTGACCTTGGTTTCCTCTCTTTCATGTGATGTTTTTCCATGTGAGAAGCTGCCTCTTTGCCCGTGCAGTTTAAGGTTTTTAAGAGCCTTTTTTGAGTAAAAGATGTCAAATGTCTTTCTTTAATTCCTCTCCATACAGGGACTTGTGAGGCATTGCCTCCCTTACAAAAGCTGCCTGCTTCTTCTCATGCCATACTGGTTTTCTTCAAAATACTTTTTTGATACAATGAATAGTGGTTTTATATATATATATGTATGTGTAAGTAGCCAGCTAGATATTCTTTTCTGATTTCTTCATTTGGGTATAAATTCAGGTTTTTAAAAGATGCTTTTCAACTTGTAGCAATCCTGACCAAGTTGTTTAGCTATGTTCACATTCTTTTTAAGGCTCTGTAAAACCTCCAAGATATGATCAGCCCTGGGCTGGACTAGAAGTGAAGTGTGAAAGTCTTGGAGGAGTAAATTGCAGGATTTAGAGGCTCTTATACCTATGGTCTTCTCAGCTACACACTGAAGACTCCAAGAAAAAATCCACGTTTTACTACTATCTCTGTGAGTGAGCTTTTCCATGAATCATTTAGATTGAGGTGAAATGGCAAAAAAAATTAAATTTTTTTCTGTGTTTCCTAATTGCTGGATGGGAAAACTTGGTCCTTGAATCCAAGCACAAGAGCCGTCACCTCAACTAAGATTTTAGAAATAATGACAGTTTAACAGGAGGAAAAATTGGGATTGCCTATCAAAAGCTTGGATGCAAGGATGCATGGATAACTGGATAAATAGAAAAGTAGAAAAACACTACAAAGCTTTTCCAATAATAGATATGGCACACTAGCCAGACATTTACAAAAATGCACCAAACCCTACTTTCCACATCAAGGAAGTAAGTTGACCCAATCTGACTGGATTTCAGGAAAATATTTGTTAGTGTGCTACTTGAAAAAAAATAAACTGAGGAAGATAGCAGTTGCTAAATTAACTCTTAATATGAATAAAAGCTTGCAAAGTAGTTTGGAAGGGAAAGTCTCAAGCTAGCAGAAAGTTTATAGTGGACTTCCCCAAAGAATGATCTCAGACAGATCTTATTAGTTATTTTCACTGTCTACCTTAAATTAGGAATGATCAACTGAGGATACAAAGCTGGGGTACTGCCTGTACAAAGTGGGGCTGGAATATTGTACAACAACAGGCATGAGAGTCATTTTACATTATGAGCTTGACTCAATACGCTGCAACTCTGCCCATACCAAACTTAGGAAAAGTTCTTCAGTATGGTATTTTCACTATAAAACAAATCAAGTGGTCCAGTTTCTTAGTTGTTCTGCAGGCACAGGAGTCAAATATATCAAATAAAATTGCTATGTTAAAATGCCACAATACAAATGTCATATAGCCAGTTCCAAGGGAACAAAACAGATTATTGCTTTTTTAATTAGACAGTCATAATGTGAGCTAACTTCCACAAACACAACCAAAATCCTCCAGATTTTTCTATTAAAAAAACCCAAAAAATAAAATTATTATTTTTAGATGTTATTCAAGAGTGCCACACAAGTCTTGTACATCTGTTCCTCCTTCAATTTCCCAGGTATCACCTGTAAATGGGAGATTAACCTACAAGATCAATAGAAACAACCTAATGAGACACTAAGTCTATTTCCTCTCTTGTTCCTGTAAAAATATTTCAGAATTTGGTCTCTTGCTCCCAGAGCTGTCAAATGAAGCCAGTGCAGGACAGTGAGTCAAAAGTACTGTACAAATTCTGGAAAGCTTACCTGAGCTAACACAGTGTGATGTGCTAGAAGTAACTAATCCTAGAGACATCTCAGTTTCATGAGCCAAGGTAGCTCACCTGCAGTGCCCTGCGCTGTATCATGCGCGTGTGCCAGCTCACATCCATAGTCGTGCAAAGTGCAGAGATTCCCAAACAAATCTGGACATGCTGGGAAATTCAGGGGAATTGTATGAAAGTGATGACACCCTTCCATAAAAAAGCCTTTTGACACCCTTGTCATGCAATACCAGTATGATAGCGCAAAGGTCAAAGTCACAAGCTAGGAATGATGAAGTTTTGCTGTCAGTATCCATAAAAAAAGGATAAGTTGGGTGTTTCAGTCAATCTTTAAGGTTTTTGAGATGTTGAGAGTAGGTGGCTCTAATATAAAAATAAATACATTAAAAATCAAAATATTAGTTACTTTATATCTAGGAGTCATAGGAAGATATTACTGCCACTATAAGAGGCACTGGCAACATCCCATCTGGATCACTGCTTCCTTCTAGCCCTGCAGATTAAAAGAGATTTACTGGAAGTGGAGGTAAAAAGGAAGGTTAGGAGAATGGTTAGGGAAAAGCACCGTTCTCTATGACAGGTACAGCACGGCTGGTTTGGCTGAACTCAGGCTGAGCAGTAAACTGAAAAACTCAAGAGAGGACAGACGGGAACGGACTTTATCCCAGGTGAGAGAAATGCTCTTTAAACTGAAGGCAAAGACCTTGCAGAATGTGAGAGGTTCAGCTGGTCGTGACACACATTATCTGAAATCTTTAACCATGCAGAGGAACAGAAAAACAGAGGCAAGCTGATGGTGGAGGCAGCTTCAAGATGGAGCCCAGCGTCTCTGCATGTCAAATTGAAGAGTGTGACACGGTTGCCTGTGATAGAGAGGATCAGGCCCCACAGCAGAGGAGGTCTTCTCTAGCCCTGCCCACTTTGTCAAGGACAAAGCTGACTATGAAAGCTCTGATTTTCAAAACACATATCAAATTTAGCCGTTTGTCACTGGCCAGTTTATCACCACCCGCTATCTTATATTCAATAGTGTTACACAAGAGTGTAAATTACTGTGGAGTGCAATACTTCTAATTATTACAGTTGGGGAGCAAATGGGGCCATGCATATGCAAATATCTAATTAGTCACATTGTGGTTGTCTGTCTGTGGAAATACCCTGTGTGACTATGAAATCATACTGCCTGCTTTGGCTTATACAATGATGTGTGTTGCCGTGACTCTTGCATAAGGAGAATTAGTCCTTCTGTTTTAATAATACTGCACCATTCTGCTCAATTCTGAGCCCTTAATCTTGCATCACAGTGAAACACAGCAACAGCAACACATAATTGTCTGTTTTTCCAATTTTCTATTTTGTAAAATGCTAGTTCCTGACCTCTGCTGAATGTGTACAGTGGCCTACCTTGACACAATATTAGATTAATCTTAACTGAAAAGAGTTTCAGTGCAGCTGTAATAGAAAAAAGAATATGACTTCACCTACCCGTGAATTCCAGGTTTCGGTCCTCTTTTCTCAGAAGAATGTTATCGTCTCACTATGACACATTTGTAGTTTCACAAGTTCTGTTTGTTTTAGCCTGAAATGACCTGGCCTTATTCGCTCCTTCCATCCCCTCCAGTTTTGGTGGGGTCCCAAGTGCCTCCTTAGTGGTATTGCAAAAGGAAATCCCCATAAACCACTTAAATCCCTAAAAAAGCTGATGGCAAAACTGAGCAGATCTCTGTTCGGGCAGGCAGCGTCCTCCCCTTGCACAGCACTGCCACGGGTGTCGATCGCAGCCCTGCAAAGAGACACAGGACAGCACGACAGCTCGCTGGTTCTGCTTGCTCTCCATGACTGAAAGGACATCCTCACCCAGAGCACTTTTTCTGTATTTCCTCAATATTTAAGGGGCCTTATTGCTGGGATTTCCAGGGCAACATCATCACTGTGGTGCTTCTGTAATTTACAGATAAAGGGTGACAAAGTAGAAACGTGGTTTGGAGGACGGGGCACAATATGGGGTTGTGCTCACTAAGGCTGGCAGGATACTTGCCTTTCTGCTCAATTTGTAGGGCTAACTGGTTTCTGAACTATCACTACTTTATTTTGAGGAGCGTCAGCAATGGATTGGTAAAAAATGTGTTTCTGTGGTTTTATAAATATCTCTACATCTTCTCCAGAATACGATCATTCCTTATCTTACTGCTTATACACAGCAGTTCAGATTCCTCCTAATTACTACCTAATTTTATGATTAATTTCACCTTCTTCCCCCTCTTCCAAAATGCAGACATGTATATTCTTATGTACATACGCATACCTCACCAAAATTATTTCAGTATAAGCGTGAATACCACGAACCAGAAGTTTGGCATCCCTGCTAGAGTGAAAGATGACTGCCACCTATGGGTAAGAGCTCATGTTAACATATTTAGATAAAATTTTAATATTATTCTTTTTAGTTAATTCAATTTGTAATTATCTACCAGGACAGGGTTCTGATTCATTTGCTTATATTTTGTCAATAGCAATCACTGAAAATCATCCTCTGAAAGTTAGGTATTAAACCAACTGCCTTACGAAGGAGCATCAGCTTTATGACGAATAAAAAAATGGAGTACGACATTATAATTTTTTTTATTCTGAATAAAGACTACATAGAAGTACTCTAATTCCCTATGCAAAGAAAAAAGATTCATTGTTACAGAGCTAGGTACAGCATCTCAGATAAAGCTGTATTTAATGACGACTATAATTTTAAAGTTTAGGCGTCTCAAGGTTTTAATATTTTGCTTGCTGCTTTCTTTTACTAAATACATACAAATAGCTTAGCTGTGCAGTTCCATGAAAATGTGTGTATAATCAGTATGTCATAGTAATTTTCTTTTCAAAATTTTTCATTTTTCATAGTAAAATGAAAGCTAAGTGGGGGAAGGGAGGCAGTAGAAAAAAAGTATGTCCCGATTATGTAAGCCTCAATTTTTCTGATAATCAATCTGCGCAGTATTTACCTGAAAAACTCAAAAGAAAGTACAGACTGGAAAGCAAAACTTATCGTATTAAATATACTTTTTTAAAATTTAGTTTTCAGGTGCTTAAAAGCAAACAGCCTGACAATTCAGTGTACCTGACTACCAAAGAGAAAAATGCTCAATTACGGCAGCTATACTGCGGTAAGCTGCATTAAAATGGACATTACGATCTCTTTCTCAAAAATACCACATGTAAAAATTGCTGCAAGTCCAGCAAATTAATGCATGTATTTCATTTTGGGAAAAAATAATTTTCCTCCAGTAAACAGAAGCTAATTGTAGCCATTATATTCCTCCATTTCAGGGCTGGGACACAGCATTTCTGAAGGGAGAGACGGAACTTAAGAAAAGAGAAAATTATATTAAAAGAGAGAGCAACTAATATAAACTAAGAATAAGTCCAATACTGTTTTTTTTTTTAAATCTTCCTTTTAAAGTAATCTTAGTCCCGGGCCTTCTTGTTCGTATTGTACTTTGCTAAATATGATAACTAGCCTATCTAAAAAACCCGAAATCAATATTACACTAGTGCTTACCTCCTCCATTTTCACTAAATAAAACTAACACTAAACCTATATTATAAACTTGCAAAATACTGTAAAATTGGTCAGTAAATGTCGCTCAGATATCGGACGTTCACACATCACCATTTCATGCTTGCTTCCCAACGGCATCGGTACCCTTTACAATCTGCATAATTCAGATGCCTGCGGTAAAATCTTTGTGCTTCATAGATAAAACCATCTTCTAGGTAAAGTCACTGCTCCACAGTAATACAGTAGTGATGTGTTTTCCTCACATTTTAGGCCAAAAATAGCATTCTCCAATTTACTTCCTTGTGTCCACTTTGGCTACCAAATCAAACTGTCACCGGTCCAGTAACATTTCCCTGTATTTTCAAACCACAGTTTAAACTTAAACCACTTAGTCTCCTTTGATGGGAACTTCATATCAGACAGAAATTACTCCTTAGCACATTTGATGAATCCAGCTTAAAATAAAACACCAGAACTGCATGAACATCTGTGACAAATGACTTGTCTCAGTCATCCTGCTCTTTATTATTTAATCTCCCACTGAAGAACAGTTTTGTAGGTACACTATTTTACAATGCAGACCTCCTCCCACCAACCTACTGCTTGCAAAAAGAATTGAAAAAAATGTTTTTCATGTGTCATACCAAAATCTGAACAGATTATAGTTGAACTTTTCAAAATAATTAGAAGTAGGAAAATGGAAATAAACAAATAAGCCAGTACCACAAATTTACAAAAGTAACAAAAAAGGTAAAGAAATTGAGAAATGCAACAAAGGATTGTTAAACTAATAGATCTGCTAAGTGAATATGAAATAAATCCTCCTTTCCTGGTGACACATCGCTGAGTTACTACTTGCATATTCTACGAGTAAAAAGGAAGAGAGGAAAAAATTAAGTATAATCAGTAAGATGAATTTTGAGATATTCCTATTTCAGTCTGTTTAAAACCAAGGCCCTCTTAAAGGACGGAGTACTTGAAAATATCTACATTATATTGGAAAACCCAGACAGGTTTTTCCTGATTTTTTGCCGCTAATTATCTCTGTGTTTTACAGAGGGAAAAAAAATCCAAATCAGGCAGCATTCCTATTTCTCTGAAGTGCTTGTTGTTAATTTTATACCTTTACAAAATTACGACCAAATTCCACTTTCCAAGTAAAGAAATACAGCATGTCGTATCATAGATTTAAAAAATGATTCTTTCTGTTCTAGATAGATGTTTCATTAATTTCACTTGAATGCTGGTTATACTGTATAACACAGATTTTACTTTAAATAATAGTACTTAATGCCCATATGGATTTTTTTGTTACCTAATAGCTTTGCTAGATTGGTCATCGATTTTTCACTGTGCTATGTATTTTTTCAGTACTTAGTTATATGCCTGTGTTCTCCAACAGACATTCAAAATATAACTGCATTATGGTCTATTGCACTGTTTTGACACTGAAGTGCATTCAGATACTTATAATGTGCTTGTAGACGCAACTCAACAAAAAACTGGCCACTTTCTGATGTACTGGAATGAATGAGACTTTATTCTAATGAGGGAAAACCTGTTTGTTCGTAATAATTTATTCTATAGCTGAGAAAGAGAGCAACACAGCTGGAATCACCTAACTGAAAATTCCAGAAATGCAAGGAGTTTCACAAAAAGTCTGCAGCTACCTTGCTTTTTAAGTAACCATGCAGAGCAGACAGCTATTAGCAGTAGCAAGGACTTGCATAACAAGGACTTGAAGGAAGGCTTAGTACTATCCATGCCGGACTGATTTAAAGAGAATGAAGGCACGTATTTCTTTATGATGCATTATGTAACAACAGAGAGGGCAATGTGAGGCATTCAAAAAACTACAGGACCCACATTTGATCCCATTCTTGTTATTTATCAGACAAATATTTAATAGTGCTTCTAGCATAAGGCTTATGAAGCACCAAGCATAGGAATGTTATCGATACAAATTAGTTTGAAATATTTCGAGTGACGTATTCTATGTTTTGTACATCTTTAGGAAAATATAACAGGCCCTATAATTCATCTGCTTCAAACTTCTGCAATACATGCCATCTCAGATAAAATAAAATTGTCAAAATCAGTGATAGCTGGACCTTCTGGTTCACATTAGTGTGAAGAGAAAACTGCTGTTGAGCTGACACATTGATAGATTACAAGTTCTGCTGAAGAATAGCTAAAAATGGTGATTCAATCTTGTCGCTACTATATAAGAACAATAACAGAAGTGGTGATGAGACTCATGATATCATGTCTTTTATCAAAACCCTAAAGGGTATTGCTGCATCAAACACAGTCTCTTCCTGAGAGCTTCCAAAAAAATACCTGTGTAAATAAATGAAACTAAATAAGCCTATTAAAAAAACAGGATCAGTTTGTGCCCTAAATTTATTTAAACATTGATATAAATAACAGATTGTAAAAAGACTTTTTTTTTTCCTGGTGGAGTTGGGGGGGGGCTCTCTGTTTCTCTTTTTTTTTTTTAACAGTAGAGATGCTGGTCTTGTAATGACGAAATGGAGAGCTAGGAGGATTATGAAACACAAGTAACATGAAGGGCAAATCTGACTGAAAGAGAGGGAGAATATTATACCGATTATTTAAAACTTCACTGGTATCTTTCTAACTTAAATCAATGCAGCCCCTGAAATCTATATAGTGATACAGATGCTTCCAAGGTGCACGTAAGATAATGCGGATCATCATCTTCTGTTCAGACAGTAAATAAAAACACTTGTATAACCACCTTTTCTAAACAGCTTCCTAATCTTTAGATATGCACAAGAGAACTTTTTAAAGAGGCACCTTAAGTACTTCTGCTATTCTAGCCCTGGTCCTCTGTTATCTGAAACTTGTGTGGTCGTTAATACTGAAGTCAGGTTTAAACACTGACTTCTGTCCCTCGGTGCTTCATACTTCCCTGTGCTGCTGCAAATCACCATGGAAGGCTCAAGATGGAGGGAACGGGGCCTGGGTGGCTTTGCCTTCCTCCCACAAAGATCACCAAATGCTCCCGGCGCTCACTTCCGACGCATCCAAGGAGTTCTGCAACAACAGAAGGGGAAACAAGGCTTCACAGACCTTATCTTTCACTGAGAGGAATAACAGGTAAGGAGAAGGAGGAAACAGAAACATGGGGGAGGACGGGGGTAACGATTTCATTTTAGAGGCTCCCCTTTTCCAAAGTGAAAGAAACCTTGACACAAACTTCATCATGTCACAGAGATGTAGACAGGGAGATACCTCAGATTTCTGATAACTTGGTGGATTTGTTTCAGGGAAAGATTAAGCATTCATTTGATTTTTAGTTTTACTTTTACCGGGGCCTCTACAGCAAGAATTTGCAGCTTCTGCTGCAATAATTAATGTTTCATGTTGTATAGGAATTTCTGATTACATAAAAAAGCCCCTCTCCGACAAAACTGTGACTTAAATTGTGTTCTTAATTTTATGATGAATGGGGAAGAAAAGCAGCGAGGCAGAAAGTTTATCACCCTACTCTAAAATGTAGGGAGAACCAGAATTCTAAATCAAATTTAAAAACCAAAAAGGTCTCAGCCCTATTCTGTGTTTTTCCTACAGTTCTTACACATGCATTTGCCTTTTGAGTATGCAGGCCGACATCTTTAGGATATTCAGGCAATGCACTAACACACTGTAGATACGGGAAAGAAATAAGTCAGAAATATTTCTAGCATGTGAAGCAGTAAACAGTAACCAAGAAGAAATGTTTTATTTAATGCTATCATGGCTTGACAGCAAAGTAGATTTATACCGCGTCCTTTCAAGCTGGTAAGCTTGGTAACAAGTGAAATGGGTTAAATTTTCTGAGTTTGGAACGTAACTGATTTATGTTTGTGCCACAATGTTACGCAGCTCTTAAATGTACGAGCTCCTGCGGATGAAAGTCTGCTTTTAGGACAGGCCCCGCAGTGACAGGCTGCGGCACAGCAGGGAGAAGCCCAGGTAATTCTGGCGGGGCAGCGGCCGGCGGTGCAGGAGCCAGCAGGTACCCAGCCATCCAGCCAGCCCGCCTTACGTAAGGACTTCATTTTCGCTCGCTGCATCTCGCCGCCGCGCGAGGCACGGGAGAGGAGGCTATTCCATCTCCCCGTGCAGCCCCATCCCCTGTGCCAGGCCCAATGACCGCATCTCGCATGTTTTAATTTTTTAATTATTTTTTTTTCCTCTCTCCAAACAGCACATCTACACAGTGGCGTTTACCTATTCGCTCGCGCCGTGGCTGCCACGCAACCTATCTGGGCGGCCGGCTGGCACAGCCCGCGGTCACCGGAGCGATGCCGAGGAGGAAACTCGCGGTCCCTGTTCGGGCGAGGGGCGCGCTGCGGGCCGGCTCCGGGCGGGCAGCTCTCCCTCCTCGGCGGCGGCGGGGATGCTCCGCTCTGCGGCCAGCGGCGGGCAGCGTCCATTGCAGCTCGGCGGGTCCGCGTCCGGAGTCCAGGGGCTCCGGCAGCCAGCGGGGACACCCGGCCCCCGCTCCCCTAAACACCGCCGGCCAGGTGCGTTTATTTCTCATCCCGTCCTCTTCCCACAAATCCACCGTCTGCGGCCGCCGAGCCCCAGCAGCAGCCCGGCCAGCCCCCGAGCCACCACCGATCGCTCTCCCCTCTCGCTCTCGCTCTTTCTCTCTCTCTTTCTCTCTCGTTTCAAGCTCTCCCCGTGGAGAAAACAGCACGGCGGGGCCGCTCGTCCTGCATTTCACCGCCCGGGAGACGCTGCTGGCGGAGCGCTTAAAACAAAGCGAACAGCCACTTTCCACACTGTTCCCTTCCCTCCCCGCGCCGAGTAACGCGGCTGGCTAGGGGAGCTCGCCTAGCAGGGATGAAAACCGAGGGGGGGCGAAGGCAAGAGAACCCACCCACCCGGCCCGGAGCCCCCCGGCTGCTCCCCGTTCCCGGCGCATCCCGGCGCACCTGACAGCCCGCCGCGCGCGCTGTATTTCCCTCCCTTAGCGACAGGGGAGGCGCGCGGCGGCCGCGGCCCCGCCATTGGCGGAGCGCAGCGGCGCGGCGCGGCCATTGGCTGCGGCGGCGGCCAATGGGGCGCGCTGTATCCGGGAGGCAGCGGCTGCGGTGCTATTTAAATCCTGGCCGGTGATGTCAGCGCGGGCGCGCGGGGGAAGCGCCGGGGAGGGCGCGGGGGAGCGGCGGCCGCGCGGCGGCCGCGCCTGTCAGGCCGCGTTAGGAGCAGCGCGGCCGCCGCCCCCTCCGCGGGGAGCCGAGCGGGAGCGGCCCGGCGCACCTGTAGGCCGGCCCCGCCTCACGGGATCTGGCAGCGCCCTGCTCTCCTCCCTGCTCTCTCGCTCCTGGAGGGTGCGGGTTCATCCCGGGATGCTGGCGCGCTAAGCCCTCGCTCGCGGAGGAAGCTGAAGGGCAGCTCTCCGCGTTACAAGCACTTCTGCCAGCTGTTCGGGGGGAGAGGTACCCTCACCGCACTTTATTTGCGCCCAGTGCCTCTCTGTGGCCTCGCTGACGCTAAGCCCCTCACTACAAGAAGGACACTGAGGGGCTGGAGTGAGTCCAGAGAAGCTGGGGAAGGGTCTGGAGCACAGGTCCTGTGAGGAGCAGCTGAGGGAGCTGGGGGTGTTTAGCCTGGAGAAAAGGAGGCTCAGGGGTGACCTTACTGCTCTCTACAACCACCTGAAAACAGGATGTAGCCAGGTGGGGTGGGTCTCTTCTCCCAGGCAGCCAGTGGCAAGACAAGCACAAGACCACACAGCCTCAAGGTGTGCCAGGGGAGGTTCAGACAATTCGAGGAATTTCTTCACAGAAAGGGTGATTAGACATTGGAATGGACTGCCAAGAGATATGGTGCAGTGTCCCTGGAACTGTGATTGAAACTTACCCATAATGTGACCGAATGTGCTGTAACCATAGTTTTTTGGTCCATATAACTTACAAGCATTTTGGTTGCCCAAAAAATGTGTGTTCAGCTATGTGCCTTGAGAAGGACTTATGGTGAGGTGACATGTGAAAGTGGTTCCCTCAAAGCAATTCCCAAAGAAGATTTTTTGTGAGGTAATTAGAGCCAAAAGCCAGGAGGAAGGAGGCTGTCACTGAAAGCATGTTTGTTTTCTTGCCGTGGCAGGGTATGGCAACAGAGGTAGGGGACAGCAGAAGGGTGATCATGGAGGTAGCTTCTGTGAAGTTAGGGATGGCATGTCATAACTTGGGATCCACAAGATTAATCTGATATTCTTTTAAGGCTGTTCTTCCACTAAGAGTCAGATGGAAGAATGTGAGAGCCTCTTTCAGGAACTGACTCCATGTGCCTTTTCAATCCCATTGGCATTTCCTTGTTTTCTGTATTTGGGAAGCTGCTTGGAATTGACTCACTAAACTCTGTGTGTTGTTTATGTGTTGTATTTGTCCATCAATGCCACCATACTCCAGATTTTCTGTGAGTAACAGAGGCTCAGGAAAGGCTCAGGAATAATGTTTTTTGTTCTCTTTTGACTGCACTTTCCCCCACCTGGTTCCCAGCTCTGTTACTTCCAGGGTGACTTCCTCTTAAGATATCAAGTCAGCATTAGCAAGAGATGAAAAGCTGGGCAGAAGTGTTCATGGTGGCCCTGCTTCTGACACATGCATCTTGCTCAAATGCTTAGAACTACTGATGAGATCTGACTTGAGAAGGAATTTTTTTCTAATGTGAACTGTTCCATTTGAGGTTAAAAAAAAAAAAAGAGAGAAGGGGGAAGCATTCACCCCACTCAGCAAGATGGAAAGTGGTTTATTTTGTAAAAGGAATTTGGGTGTTTTGGGGGCAAGAACTGCTGGAACGGACAGAGCCCTCACCCTGGAGCAGTATAAACCTTAAATGTGTTGGTAGGGGGGTGGAGGGGAAGAGGTTAATATATGGAAGTAGAAGACAAATGGATCTTTCTGGACTTCACAGCTATGGCAAAAACTTACAGGGGTGGAAAGGAATGTGAAGAGTTCATCTCATCCATTTCATGATTTTACTACCATAAAGCAGGATCTGATCTCTCCAATTTATTTCCTGGTAAATGCCTAAATTATGCAAATATCTTTAAGGCTGAAACTTGATAACCTCCCCATGCATTTCTTTGAGTACTCTGGAACTGCTAAGGCAGTTTTCTTAGCTTAGGACAGTCTAGTTCTCTTTTTATGACCCTGAGAGACTGAAATCCCTGATTCTTCCTCACTTAGTTACACACATCTGCTTAAGAAAGGTCTAGAGAAAAAAAGGCCAGTAGTTACGTCAACATTTCCTCATGGTTTTATTTTTTTCTGCCTCAACGAGCATGAATTAACAAAATTAATGGCAGGTGAAATTTCCAGCCCTGGGAAAGTAGCACACACTGCAGGGGAAGATGGATGGATTGTGATGAAATGATGACATCAGCTCTAAAGAAAAAGGTAGGGACAGCTGGGTGCAGCTCCACTGAAAAAAAAAAGCAACCTCAAATTTTAGCATGCTTAAGGGAAGGGATGAGCTAATGATGAGCAATAAAATATTACTGTAAATGATACTCACCGGGCATTATACTGTAAACAGAGACATGGAGAAACTAGGAGGCATGTAACTGAAGCTCAGATGGCTCAGATGAGGCAGAACTCATCTGGAAATCCTTTCCCAGTCTCGACACTGCTTCTTCCTGGCCAATCTTTAGAAATCATTCCTGCTTCAGACTAGTGATACATAATACTGTCATTTTTCCTGTTAAAAACACATTTTGCAAAAGGATCTATAACACGGTGTAGGATTCAGCTGAATTCAGGCTACAAGATGGGGTCACTGCAGTCCTCTGCTTTAAACATCACTGATAGAAGTCTTATTTTAAACGTTCTGGTCAGGACTAGAGAAGCTTTTCAATTTTTAAATGTTTTGTGTGGAAAATCCCTCTGTTAAATAATTAGTGAGTGCTCTGAGCATTACTGCATATTTTATATTTTGTCTGCCTGGAAGAAATGGACAGTTCTGTTGCTGTAGATTAACCACAATTTATTTAGTAATACTCTGACTGCTGGAAGAGGGAGACTTCTTAGTTTATTTCTTTTACATCCACTTACTCAAGGAATGGGGCTGGACAGAAGAAGGGCTTAGCCATACCTTTTCTTCTGTTCCTAGTCCCAGCAGACATTTGAGTTTACCAAAAAAAAATCTGCACAAGCTGTAAATGTGAAAAACGGAGACTGAGTAGTTCAGCAGTACAAAGAATTCCAGTGCTGGATCTTATTTTCGTGGCAGGCATTGGCTAGGATGGCTTATTTATTTTACCTTTTACATAGACTTATTCCACATTTTAGTGTAAATTTTCCTCAGGCAGAAAAAAAATCATTGCTGTTGTGTGAATGTCTTAGGTACCAATGGACACTAATTGTGTTTAAAATGAAGAATTCAGCATAAGAAGCTGTTCAGATTTAATCTTTTCCTCTCAGAAGTGATGTTACAAATGACTCTATTAATGAAACAAAGGATAAGATCGTCTTTTAAGTAATTTTGATTATCAGATCTGTGTTCCTAAGGCTCTTTGAATGGGGGGTTGTGTCAGAAGTGTGGTACTGGCTTTGCTGTGGACATTTCTGTGCGTCTCACTGCTGTTAGGCCATACCAGCAGTGTCACATCTGTTTTCATAGAAAGTTGTTTCGTCCCATCTTTAAGACAAAGTTTGAATTCTGAGATAGTTTTGTATCCCTAGCACTGCAATGGGCAGCACCATTCCTGAAGGAAAAAAATGCTTCAATCTTCATGTACCTGTACGTGTACCTAACAGCCCTCCTGGCAGTCTGTGTGAGCCTTTAGTCTGCCAGAAGATGCAGATGTGGGTTCCTAAGCTTGAAGAAATTGCTCTAGATACAGAATACAGACAAAGGTTGATTAACCAAATGTGCCTACAACAAGCAGAAGTTCTCTAAGAGTGTAAGCTAGCTGCTTAGTATCCTCCCCTGGTGTAGCACCAATAGCTCAAGTCTCTAAGCAGACCTCTGCTTAATTTCACAGCCAGCTTAGGTGGCTGCTCCCGTTTGGTTTTGTTTCTGTTATACAGAAAGTGGTCACCTGTGCATGCTGTCTCTGCATGCACTGGGGCTCAGTCACGTGTTTTGCCCACATCAGTTCCTTGCCTGGTCTTGCCTGGTTAGCACTTGCAACAAGCATCCTGGGAAGCCTTTAGAAAAGTCTATTCCAGCTCGCTGGAACACACAGGATACTGATGATCATCATGGAGTATAAAGGGGATGTTTGCAGTGGTACCCAGTGGTCTGTTAAGGACCAGGTCCCTAGTCAGGCCAATGAGCTTTGCAGGGAAGAATCAAGGGTTTAAATAAAACTAATTCTGCATGCTGGCAATTAGACTGGGGAAATGCGTGTTTCCTTGCAGCCCTGCTGCAGCTTGCGCAATATCTTCTATCTCCAAAACTGCTGAGACTGATGCCAATGAAAATAACAGATAGAAACATTTTTAACATTTATGCTGCTCATTTGCAATTCAAGTATGGTGAACTCTTGTGTGCTGAAAACCAGGGAGCAGAATAGAACAGACCAATCTCTTTATGAAGATTGCAGGGTTATTTACCATCTCTCAGATTTATAGGATTGTTTTGATTTTATTGATCTGCATTTCCAAAACGGTGTTGAACTGTAACTTTCCTGTTGTGAAAAAGCTGAATGACTATAGTCTTGGTACTTTATTTGTTGTAGGTTGGCTCCACATATCAAAAGGCATGGGTCACCAAAGAAGGCTGTAAGAATGTGTTCAAAATAGCATGAGGAAGAATTCTATGTAGTATTTCCTAGTTACAATGTTCCTAAGGAAGTGAAAATTTTTACTTTATTCTTTCACAAAACTTACCTATATGTGTATAACAAGGTCTGTTGTTAAATATTGCCTTGTTTGAGCAACTACTTTTAGATTTGGAATGAAGTATAATATGATAAGTATGTCAGTAGGCAGTATTAATCTCTACATAATTTTCCATAAAGAGTATGGAACTTTAGAAAAATGTCTTTTTCCAATCCCCTATAATGAAGGGGGAAGCTTGTCAGCTGATTTGCCCAGTATGTGGATTATTTTTGTTTTTAAAAGTTAGGTCACAATTTACTGTGGTCTTTCTTCTCCTCACAATCCTGAAAAACAGATTATTCAATCACTGGCATAAAATTTAAGTCCAGAGATGACTTTTACAGTAAATACCAGTGTGACATTTAATACAAATTCTTGCCTAAAAATATCTGCAATAAATCTTAGATCCTATAGGTATGCATATGTATGTATTGGTACTAGAGGATGATGTAGTTGGGGGTTGAGCACCGTGTTCCAAAAAAGCAAAGCCATATAAGCTACTCATCATCTCTTCATCATCTGAGCATATGCAGACACCTACCATTTTTGTGACACTGTTTTAATCCTATGTGGAATGTCTTCGTGAAGGCAGCTGCATTTTTAGCATACATGGAAGATTACCGAGCTCAGCACAGAGCTATTTTCAGTCAAGAACCCAAAACAGCAGAGATGATTATTGTCCACCTCTTTCCTAATGGCCATATATTTAGAGGATAGAGGACTTGGTGAGGAAATCAGACTTTCAGCACCGCCAGACAACAATTCCCACTTATTAGATGACAGATTTCATCTTAGTGCCATGAGTGGAATCATGACACATCCTCTTCCATGGTTTTCAGAGTTGATTTATAGTCTCTACCATACTTGCACGGGACTGTTTTCCTTTCTGTAACCACTTAAAATGCCATTCTCCTCTAGTTTCTGTGGAATTTGAGGTTTATAGTAAGAAAAGGGATAATTTTAACACAAGAACTGAAATTGTGTCTGACTCTTGAGTAGATAGCGAAGAATATTTCTAGTGCTATTTCCATAGGTGTTTCATTTTGAAGATAAAATATATATATATATCTCTTCTCTGGTACCAACTTCTCTTGCATCCTTTGAATATCTATTCTGTTAGGAGTTTTAAAGTACACAGTGCTTTTCAATTAATTCAATTCAGCATTCGAGTGCATATCAAATTTAAGGACCAAAATGATATCATCAACCACTCACAAGGCAACACTGGCAAGAAAGCATTTACAGCTTCTTGTCCTGAGTGATACGGAACACTGAGAAGCTACTGGGTTAACTTGCCCCAACACAGAACAGAAGCCTCTGGAGTGAAGCCAGCATTACTTGTCTAGGAGCTGTGTCCAGGTGTTTGATTGGTGTCTTGTTTTGGTTTTGTTTTTCCACAGGAACCACAACTCATTTGCACCAACAATTCCTCATCCATAATGAATACACAGACCAGGATTAATAACAGATAAATTAAATTATGTGCTCAGGAGACAGCAAAGCATGTGATAGTAGAAAGGAAAAGAAGTACCCCTTTCATTCTGCATGATAAGAATGATCACTCAGAGCAGGATAGAATTGAATTTCTAAGTTATCCAAATACCCACATCAAAAAAGCAAAACAAAGAGAAAACAGGTCATTATGGGCACAATGGTATCACAAGTGCTTTGGTATCTTGCTTTTGTGTGTTGCATTCAGTATCTGATCATACAGCACACAGCACCAAAGCACGCAGCATTTATAAAGATGTCGTTAAAGACCATGACAGTCTAGGCTGCAGGAGACAAAAAGAAAAAACCTGTTTCCACCTAATTATTTGCCTGAATCATACATTACTTTTTCCAGGGCAAGAAAAACAATGAGTGTTAAACAAGTGGCTGGTGAGCTGCTGCTCAAAGAAAGGGGTGCAACTTTATACAGCATCATTAAAAAATGACAGCCAAGAAGTTGTGATCTGCTGCAGAGAGCTGAGCATGTGTGTTACTCTTCAAATTAATTTAGGTAAATTTAATTCATCAGAAAATCAGCTATGATAAGATGCTGGAGAGGGATAACCAGGTTGTAGGTGTGGGTGGGAATAATAAGCACAGCAAAGCAAGCTGGTTGGGTCTGTGGAGAAGTATGTTGAGGACAATCCCGTGAGATGCTTCATTTACCTGAAGTATCCCATATAAACTTGTGTCACATGCTGTTGGTCAGGCAGAATTCAAATGCTGAAAAGTCTGAGCTGTGGTAGAGTCTTTGGCTTTGTGTGACTGCCAAAAAACCCGGTGTGGAACACTTGGTAGCATCTTAACCTCTAGTTTCTGCTTGTTATGACTACATGGTGCTGTTTCATGGCAATTTTGAGGTTATTTGAAGGACTCTGGAGAAGGGAGCTGAACGGCATATGGCATTGGAATGGACCCAGCAACTGCTGGAAGATGCAAGAGGATTCACAGGGGAGAAGTGCAGAGGGCAGTGGAGAGAAGCCAAAAGTGAACAAGCATGCAGTGCAAAGAAGGAACAGAGGAATACCATCATGTACCATTATGGTATAGTTTAAGATGTTACCTAGCCTGCTTGGACCTGTGGGAAGTTGAAGAGTGGTCTTTGCTTAGCATGGCAGACCTGCTTGTCTAGTTATTTTATCTGTGGTATTTCTAGGATATAAGTTATGTGCAATCTGTACTGCAATGAGGAGATAAGCAATAAAGGCAATTCATCTGCTGAATCTGCAGATGCTGATGCCTGAGGTCCCTCGTAATCTGGTATGTGCCTGGCAGGAGAGGAGGAAGCATAGTAAAGAAGAGTCTTAGTGCACTTGGTTCCGTGGTTCAAACAGTACAGCTGTCAAACAATACTGCTTCTTGTTTTGGAGTTAGCTTGGGTTAAAACTCTTCAGGCCTATTTGCCTGGAGCAAGCCTCCAGGCTACAAAGCTGTTAGGAATTTGCAGCTTAAATCTCCTTGGCAGCAGTTGCCATTTTTCAGCTTTTGTGGCAGTGGAGCAGGTTTCTGGGAATGGTAAGGGAAATTTCAGAAGATATTTGTGAGACACCTGGGAGATAGCTGTAGGGATAGGGAGGAAATCCGTGAGAAGCTAGCAGGATGTCATGGGTCTGTAGTAGACCTGCAATAGAGGTTTTACTCAGTTTCTTTTCCTTCTCTCAATATGGTCTCATCTCTTCCTCCTCAGGGTGACTCCTCATGTTCTTGGGAGATTCCAGCTTTTTTCTGAAGCCTACAGCTCTCAATTTTCCACCTTATAGCTGTCTTCCTAGAAAAAGCCCTCCTCGTGGTTTTGCTGTAGCCTCTAATTATTCTCTCCTGACTAGAAGAGGATGATGGTGTCGCTCCTGTTACAGAGCAAAGAGGAGGCAGAAGGTGAGTGGGGATTATTTAGGCCAGAACAGCAGGTTCTGTATCCCAAGGCACAGTCCCTTTACAGTCTTCAGCTGCCCCTACTGGGCTGACCACACTCAAGTATGTCAGAGGCTCATGGTTCAGTCTTCATTATGTTGCTATGTAGTTGTCAGGGATTAACTTTTGTTAGGTAAAGCGTGATCAGGCAAATCTTATTAAGAAAACATGACTTGTAGCAGTAGCAGAACTAACCTAATACAAGAATACTTGCCCAGTGACTCAATGTACCTGTCATCAAGTAACACTTTGAACCACCAACCAGTAAAAATCAGCAAACCTGGATGGTGCTCTACACCTCATGAAACTCATCTTCCTCAGCCTGAAGGGCAGTAACAGAGCCCTACCTTCAGGGGCATCTGGGACCAAGCCTGTGTAGCTGGAACCAGCATAATTAATGCTGCTCCTCCCCTCTATTGACAATCGCTGATTATGTCAGCAAGGAGAGGAGAAGTAGAGATAGCCACTCTTCTGTAACTTTGTAGTATCCTTTTCATTATTAATCACTCTTTTAGAGGTAATGAATAGTCACACTCCTTCCCACATATCCAATTATTGCACAATAATTAATGTGAAGTTCAGCCCATCCTGACTTAAACCACAAGATGTCAAAGTCTCTTGAGTCAGTTCAAGACTGTCTTGTAGGTTTCTAAACCAGGATCAATTAATGCTAGGTATTTTCTGCACACTCTCTGCAAGGTTCTGTCCCAGTTCCTGCCCTTTGCCTTTGAAGTCTGTTTTAAATCTGTTTTCCGGTGCAGTGGTGGTCAGGCAGCGGTGGCTATTGGATACATCAGGATCATAGCTCAGTGGAAAGAGCCCTGATGGACACACTAGCCTCTTTAGTCTCTACACCTTTGTGTGCAAGTAGAGGTTACATTTATATAGCTTTGCATCTAGTTCAAACGTGCAACATTCACTTGCTAACTGAATGTGCATGGATGGACTAAAACATTTTCCACTTCATTCCAGATCTGTTTTCTAGCCAAACTAAAATCTTGACCAGCTGACACAGCTACCTCATGGATAATGTCCGCTGTCTTCTGGCATAAATAAACCACAGCTGTATATATTTCCTACTAGTTACCCTGACTTAAATGACCAATCATCTCTTCATTCATTCAATGCCTTTGGGTCTTCTCAGGGTTCTCATAACCATGCAGAGTGTAAAACTAGATGATTTTCCCAGTAAGTTATCCATAAAATAGTTCAGTCTTCTTGAACAATAGAAAGTCACCTGCACTTATAGCTTTTTTAATGAAAGATGAGTTCCAGTGGTTAAAGAAGCTCTTTGTTTCTCTTTCCTGGTTTTCAAGGAAGCTGGTTCCTATCTTCGCTCAGAATGCTTCCATAGTGGCTTGTCTATTTGAGTTTCAACTCATCCTTCAAAATGCTTTCTTCTTCACTAATCTTGAAGTCTGAATAGTTCTCTACAAACAGGTAATGCAGGACATTTAAATATTATCCTTCCAGTCACTCTCCAAAGCTGTCTGTCATGATAGGCCTATCATGGCCAGAGTTAAGTTGCAGACATTCCAGGATTTACACTCATTGTAGTAACTACTTCATAAATATCATCTCTTTCTACCTCTGCATCTATCTCTCCTTTTTCTAATAATTAAATTGCAAAATCTGTGGGGCTGAGAATGTTGTCATATTGCTCTGTATTTAGAGAGATGTCTATTACAACTGGCTTATCATTCATGACTGGAATTCCTGGGCGGTACTGAAATAAAAATTTTTAGAAAAATTTTATGCATATATTCATTCAAAAATAGTATGTGTTTTAAGGGAGTATTTTAGGATGTTTTAGTGGAATGTTCCTGAAAATACAAAATGTCAGTGATTCAGGATTCTATCCATAAAATGGTTTCTCCACTACTCAAATTGCCATGGAGTTCTTCATTTCACCTTGTTTGCAAAGCCAATATTAAATACTTTTAGTTTTTATCTGGACTCTCACCACAAGACCATAAGCTGGATCAACCTTCACTGTAGGAATGCAGTGATATTTGGCAGGACATACAAGACAGAACAGTTTCAAAACCTCAGCAACTATGTATTCTTTTAGATACTTAGAGTAATAGATTTTCTAAGCTGTATAATCTCACCAGATTCTTAAAGGACACCATCTGTCTGTACCATCATGAAAGTATGCCCTCCCCCTCCCAAAAAATGCAAGATTTTTTTAATCATAACTGTTGAATGTGTTTTTACAATTCAAGAAATTTAACAGTGTTTTTAAAGATGAAAGAGTACCAGCAAAATGGAGAAAACAGATTGTGGGACTTTCCTCCCTAGACCTGATGGGAATGCGGGATTTGAACAATGTTTGTCCTTTGTTCTCCGAACTCAGTAACATCATTCTTCCTGTACTACTGACAAAAATCATAATACAGATCTCTTGATGTACTGTGGGAATAATGGGGCAGGAAACAAAAGTTAAATATTTACAACTGACCAAGTCCTACTCTGTTTGTTTGTACCCATGATGGCAAAGGAACCATTCCCTAAACGTTGTGCTCCTGATCAGAGAGGTTTCCTACACTCTCAGACACCATCACTCCATCTCCTTTCTCAACAGTACCATTAAATTGTGTGCTGGCATGGGTTTCTGTGGAAATCCCTCATGCTCATAAATGAGTAGAACGATAATGACAGCAAAGTGCCTCAAGCTGAAGTATCAGGATGCAGTTTCACAATTAGCCTACACTTCTCTCAGTCCATTTTGCCATACCTTTCCCTTGTGCCCCACACCTGCCAGCAGCAAAAGTGGTCCTACAATTACATCCAGACTGATCAGCCACCCTATTTGGCAAAGCCAGCTGATTTTGGAGCAGGGATAGTGTCTGTTTTCTGCTTAGGCAGGTCCCTTGCCCCCTACACAGCCCTGTGAGAGTCAGCACCAACATACAACAAGGGGGCAGGGGCAGGACATAAGGTTGTCCGTATCTTTAGCAGTAATGCAGACGACTTAAGTGGGTAAAATCTCCCACTCATAAAAGCAATAGAACAGACTGATAAAAAGAATTTAGAAATTGCCAGGACTTGACAGTATCTGTTCTTCAGTTCCACCATGGTTAAAGTATGAAAATACTCTATTGCTTTTTGTGGTGGAGCACTTGAATTGGGTGCAGGAATTGAAGGGGAGGGTTTGGGATATTTTTAGTAAGCACAAGCCAGTATATCTGATTTCTGTACCAAGAAAATAAAACAAAACTGTAACCAAAACTAGAACTAGTGTATACAGCAGGTTGATAGAATATGAAGAGTCAATATGGCTTTACAACAGGAAGCTGTACTTCAAAAAATCTATTAAAGTCCTTTATGCTGAGTGTACAAAAGTAAACAAGGAGCTGAAAGGGGATCCAGTTAGGCTTTCAAAATACTTTTGACCACGTGCCTCAATAAAAGCTCATAAAAATAAGTTTGATGAAGCAAGAAACAAAGTATGTTGGTTAGCAACTGTTTAAAAGCTGTGCAGCAATGGATAAAAATACAAGCATTTTCACAATAAAGATTTGTTACTATTTCACTGTTATTAGCCTTTCATTATCCAGTGAAAAGGTGAAGAATACAAGATAGTGATGAGGTTTACTGATGATGCTAAGTTCTTTAGGATACTAAAATCAAAATCCAGCTATAAGGTGTTGCAGGAGGACACCACAAATTGCTGAATGAGAAAAGAGCTAATAAAATTAGGTAAACATAAGCAAATCTTACCTTTTCAATACAGACAAATGGTTTCTAAAATCACTAACATTCAAGAAAGAGGCTATAGGATAATTTTCACCAGTTTGATTAAAAATAGACACAGTTCAAAGGTAAGCCACAAGGTAAGAAACTGAGATTAAGCAGGAAAACATTGCTAGAGCAGTCTACTTTTCTCTATCTTGCATTTTTCTAGGTTACGAGGAAGATCAAGAGGAACGATCAAAGGTGTGGAACATTTCCATCTGAGGAGACAGTAAATGAAATGTAAACAGACCAAAATGTTTCTATTTGGAGAAAGGGTAATTGAGGGATACTATGAAAAAAGTCTGTGAAATGGTGACTGAGCGGGTAGCAATCACATACAACTTTTCACAATAACAGAGTTGAATGGGACTCTATAAAATTGCCATTTGGCAAGTTCAAAACAAAAGCAAGTCATTTTTTTTCCATAACATAGAATTGAATGTAGAATAAACTTGTTATGATAATAAAAGTGAGAATGGGTCAAAAAAGGAATCAGAGCCGTCTTGGAGACAAGCCTATTGAAGACTATTATGCAGTGGTCTAGAAAGAAATCTCCAGCTTGGAATTATTAGGAGCTACAGGATATGCCCTGGAAAGAATAGATTTGTATGTCTAATGAGCTTTTCATAAGCACCCACAACTGAGCACTGTGAGGAAGAGGGAACTGAGCTACAAACACCTCTGGTCTGCCCAAATACAGGCATTTTAACTTCTACTTTCCAAATACAGTAAATTATTTTAATGAGGCTTCTAATATCAGCCACATAACGTGAGGTTAGCACAGGTAGGCAGTATTTTAGATATTACATCTAACTCCATATTGCCTTGATTAACAGCTATGAAAAGGGCAGTATTTGGCATCATTCAAGTAGAATTGATCTTATGTCATGGATGCAACAAACCTCTATATGAAACCAGAACACTTTCTCCTGGTAAACTCCATGCCATATGTTTTTATCAGGCACTAATTTGGGGGAGAATTAATCTTTATAAAGTTATTACATTAGAGTGTCCTAGTTATGTCAAAATATAGAGCTGGGGGCTTCTTCATTTATACAAATATTGCTAAACATTTAATTTCAGATTTTCAGTCTGGTGGATAATAAAAAATGACTACCCACCAAACTTGGAGCATTAAATGGAGACTGTGTTTTTGGCAGCTCATTGTAGAGGGATTAATATTACTAGAATAGCTTTGTTTCTCACCAATGCCTCCTTAAAACCGGCTTCTTCTGAACACATATTTCTATTTTATTGAGAAAAGGAAATACAGTATTAGAAATCAATGTTTTTAAAGGGTAATTTAAAGAAATCTATCTTGGCAGATGCTGAAATATTTTCAATTTAGAACAAATAGTATTTCTGTCATCCAGTTGAATTTTTTAAATTAGACCATTACTCCTTGATAAGTTAATTACAAACCAGAAAGAGACTCAACCAATCTAAAAAAATGTATTGATGAAAGTATAGAGCACATGTCTAAAAACTACTGTTACTGATTTATGGGTGAAATTTTACTTCTATATGAAAAAACCTTGTCTCCAATGTCTTACATCATAGGGAAAAATGCTCAATTTTTCACCCTATTATAACTAATTTTTTACATTGGTACACTGATGGACTATTGTTTTCCTGTGCTACCATCCATTATTTAAAGTGACAGCATCATAATTGAAATTATTTAAAATATGGTGCATTTAGATGATTCTTTACTTTGGTATAAATATGACTACACAAGAAATGCTGCTATACTGGAAATTGCTAGGATGAGCTAACAAAACGGAATTATTGCTCAGCATGCCATTTTCCTCTGGGGGTAGGAAATGAAAAATATCAGAACTTCCTTTGAAACGCAGAAAGGTTAGAGGAATGGAAGGTACATTTTTTGTTGTGTCTGAGATGCAGACAAGGGAACATGGAGTATGTTGCAACCATGGGTTTAAATGTCTCCAGGTCCATCAGCTGAATTCAGGTCTCACCAAAATCCCTCACAAGTTTTTCAGCTGAGTGAAGTCACAATTTCTCCCCAAGGATTTTGGGGTAAAAGGAAGTAAATCTCACAAAAAAATTACACTGGGTGATTTAGCTTTGTCCATGGATATCCCTGTGACTGTGATGCATGGCTGCATTTTGTGTCTCTTACAGTAAGAACTTGCCAAGGTGCCCAGTGGGAATCCTTCCTGATTAGTGCTGGGGTCTGAGCCAAAGTCATGGCAGGTATCAGTCTAAGAGTTTAACAAAATGAATAGTGGCAAGCCAGAACCCAAACTAAATGCCATCTATGAGTAATTTGCCAGTATAGAAACTGTCCTACAGAGCCAACAGATGTTGCTGTCCTAAAGTGAGCAGGCAGATTTAGCCATTTCAGATCCTGTAAAATTTTACAGACTTTCACAGACCTGGCCAACTGGCGAAAAGTGCAGAAAAAATGTCAGAAATAACTAATATAGACTATGGGGGATCTTGTGTCTATGAAACCGCACAGTATCTGAAAACACTAAATTTGCTTGTCCACTTTAGGGAAGCAACACATTGGGGTAAGAAAATATTTGTCATATTATGACTACATTCAATAGAACTGGCCCTAGAATTGATCCTGGAGGAACACTGCTGCCGACTGGTCACCACCAGCCAGTTTTAAGTGCACCCCTTTAACAACAACCCTTAGAGTGTTCAATACCAGGTGAAATCATAAGAAATTTTAACAAAAAATGATTGCAAAAGACTTCTATACTTCAAATACAGGGGCAAGGGGAAAAAAAAAAAAGTATGGGACACAATAAAACCTCCAATTTTCAGTATACTGTCCAGTGGTAATTTTGAAAATCCAGAACTTTTGAAAAAACAGGCAATTTATAAAATTACACGTTAAGTCGCCTTTATACAAGGCTTTACATATTACTGCTCACATCAATACTATCTCAGAGATAACAGCAACCCATAAATTGCAATATTGCTATCCTTCCCAAATGTGAAGCAAAATTTAGGCAGAAATATGCCTTGGTTCTACACCTCCATCCCCTCCCTTGATGAACAGCAATACAAGTACCACTGAAAAGTTTGTAACTTTATGCTGTTTCATGAGAATAATCCAGGGACACAATTATCTCCATCATCAGAAAGTATTCAGCTGTGTCCAGCATCATCTCCAGATGCTTAGCCACATCTCAATGTACAGTGTAATATGAGATCTAAGACTGACCAGTCTGACCATTTCTTTAAAAGTTGTACAGCAGGTGAACATTTTTTACCATATATACCTGCAATTATGAAAGTAATTAGGCAGCACAGGTGAGCCCAAGAATAAAATAAAATCTCTGAGACTCACAATGTTATTGTAATTAGCTGTCTGTCTCAGTCTGTTTTTTGCATCTGCCCTGTATGCTAGGGATGACAACCTATAATTTGACAAAAAATATTTTAAATGATTTCTTACTGAGATGAGGACTTATTTTAATTTTTCCCAGTTCTTTCTTTCCTTTGCTTTTAATTACAAATATTCATGGCAGTGAGAGCCAAAGTAATAATCCTCACTCCTTCTATTTAAAAAGAAAACCTGTCTGGTTTGTTTTATCTTTACTTTACAAAGTGACATAATCTAAGGACCCTGAAGGACAGGCATGTCAGCTCTGCAGTTTTGGTTTGGGATTGTGCCAGGTTAGATGACTATTCAAATACCCCTAATTATCACTGTGGGACAATCTGCATTTTGATATAAATTAGATTCCTGTCTGTAAGTGTGGACTTCTAATTTCCACAGAGGAAAAATGGAAGCCAGAAGTTCTATATGAAAAATAAACATAAGTGATTTACCAAAATATGAGTATTGGCCTAACACCGATACTCAACTGTGAGGGACAAAAGACTCTCTAACAATTTAAAGTTAGAAAGGGTATGTTTATTCACCGCTGGGCAGCAGCGTGGGGTAGCCCCCTAATATGCACTGCAAAATTACAGGTGGTCACAGAGTCTATTTATTGACAAAAGGTTCAAACAAATACATATTCATAATACCAGCCCCTCCCATCCCCTGCTTCCTATGGTAATTAGCTTGAATGGCTATTAAGCATGCGTGGTTGGTTTCTTGAATTAAGTCTGGGGTCGTTTTTGTGGGGAGGGGTCTTAAAAGGAGGAAGTAAGGCAAGTCTTCCTCGCCCTGACCTTTTCTATTAATGACAATAAAAATGGCTTTTGGGGCAACTCCAGTTTTGCAAAGAATGAGTTTCTGGTTGCAGTTGTTTGTGTTCTTTGGACCTAGCTACTAGTTTCATCCTTTCCCATTGCAAGCACAGCTAAGCAAACATAAATTGACAGGCAATCAATTATTTAAGTTTCAGGTAACTATCTCAAGCCCAGTTTCTTCTAACTTTTAACTAAAATCTTAATTTCCTTAAGATTAGTGTTTCATAAACTGCATTGAAAATGCAACTTTGGATCATTATTCAATGGTTCACATTAACATGCATTAGGAAAGTTATTGTGAGCATGGTAGCAGCATTGTGAGTCCAGGTTCCAGTTCTGTCACTTGCTTGTGGCTTTTCAGCAGGAGTTTCTTGAGTTGCTCCACGGTGGAGCAATGTGCAAGGTCAAGTGGGGAGTGTCACTGAAATTCTGTTTTAGGGACTGTGCCTGGCCTAAAAGAATGTGGCTAAGTCCATTATCTGGGGATTTGACTATTTATCATAGTTATTAATGCATCAGCTCAAAAGGTCAAGTGACTCACATGAGAATCTCAGTTTTCATTTGAAGAAAAAATGTATCCCTAGCCTTGTACTTATAGAGAAAAGATAAAAATGTAAATGTGCAAAAGCTTAAGAAGTAGAGCAATACATAAAAAAATCTTTAAAAGACACATTAAACATGAAGAGTTTTTGATTTGGTGTTATGATCTGGGGGATGAATTCATGACTTTTGAGTCAGGGATAGAAAAGATTAGAATGGACAACAGAAAAAGGAGTGGAGCAATCTTCCAAAATACTAATTATTTAAAGAGCTGCTCCCACATGTTTAAAACTTGAAATATTAAAATAGTAAATATTTTACTGTCTGCTGCTGTAGACTATGATCTTTCTGGCTGTTATCTCACTTCAGTCAGTTGGAATTTTACTGCCCAGTAATGTGACATTTGTTATTGCAAAGTAGATCCACAAAAGCCACATCTGTCCACGCAGCACAGAATTGCTCTTCCAAAAGGGCCTGAAGACCTGCTTTGGGTCTAGTGCCTCTCATCAATCAGTTAAATTAATTTATTTTTATTTTAAAAATGAACCCAGATTTTACATGAAATATTGTAGAGCTGTTGCTGTGTGATAACTATCAATGGTCAGGCATGAAATAACGTTTTGGTTTGAGTTTGTTCTGAATCATGAAATGTTGGAAGTGAGCTTTCAACTACTATAAAGAAGATCTAGTAGAAAGAAAAGAGGCTGAAGAACTTGACTCTTTGGGTAAATTTTCACACTTGCCCCAACTCCAGCTTTTTGCAAGTGCCAAGTGTTTTGGCATGTCTCTAACTAGTCTGTTGCTGTAAGCATTCCTGTTCCATCTCTAAGTATCCTGTCAAGGGCTTCCCACAGGCTTGGTGATGGAAAATCACGGTATCTTGCACAGTGAAGTGTTTTCTTGTTAGCACTAGACATTACTGGCCGAGTATGAAGAGAGAACTTCTCTATCAAACTTGACGACTCCAAAATTCCCTTTTGATCAGCCAGTGGTTAGATTTTGAAGGGAAGGCACAGCTGTTTCAAAAGTGAAGTTTAGCAATTCTTTCATTTCACATCCTTTGATGTCAGGTGAAACCTCAATATCTCAGAAGTTTCTAAAAGTTGTTTTCTAAAAATCACAGAATTAGAAAATTTTCTTTTAGTGACCATACATCTGTACTTCTCACTTTGAACCAGTTCTCTGTGATTCAGTTTAATTTGTTTGGTTCATCTATTACTTGAAGACTGATAACACCCTGGTGTCCAGTCATGGCCAGCTAGGTCTTAATAATGTGAGAGGATGTATAAACACACTTAGTACAATGATGTTCTATCCCAGAGACAATTGTTATTGAAAACAATCCTGAAGATAACTGTAAACCTGAGAATGGAAGAGGATTATTGGTCAATACACTACCAGAAAATACAACAGGCTGTCTTTAGCAAGGCACAAAGTCATCTTTTGTCACATATTTGCAGCCTTAGGGGTGCAGCTTTACAATAAGAGATCTTTATGTGCTTCTTACATTTATTAATATTATTTTCTACTTTCATTGCGCTGGAGAATGTTAGAAAATACATGGGAGCCTACGGAACAAAACTCCATGTTTTTCCCTTGTGTAGGCTTGATCCAGTAGCAGTAAGTGGAGAGCTGAAAGGCAGAAAAGAACTGTCTGAAAAAGCTGCATGATACAAGAAGACAGCTAAAAGAAATACTTTTAAACTTTTAAGCTTTTAAACCCCTCCCGCTTAGCAATGCTGTTTCTTGCACCTTCAGTTTCGTCTGCTTCTCATAGTCTATGCTACCAAATATACCTACCTTTCAAAATTACCCCACCTTTGGACTGGAGGCAGCAGCAGCTGCAAGACCCCATAGGGTGTGATTATGTGTCTCCTGTTGATTATGTTTAAACATATGCTAAACTGTAAAGGTCATTTTTCTAGCGTGACTCTGGAGTACACTTAATGATAGTCTTATTACCAATTGACCTCCTGTACCTGACACAGATTAAACATCTTGGGCAAATTTTCATTGCTTGAATCTGTGCCAAATCCTTTTAATACATGAAGGACTTGATTACTTTTACACTGGTGATGTAGTGCAAACAAGGTTCAGTTGTTTGATGCCAAGATACCTGCTTGATTTTTGCAGTAAAGGAACAGAAATTCATAACCACTAGGGGAAGAGCAAAAGAAAACTTATCTGTGCAGACCTTTGTTGATAGCTTAATCTGATTCCTCAGTACATCCTGCCTGGACAAGGTTGAGTGATGCTGCAGCAGCCAGCAGTACTATAGCCATGCTACCTCCCGTGATGAAAAAACATTATCTGTGTCCATGGCTTATCATCAGAAGCATAAGCTCAGCTTTCAGAATAAGGGATGCACTTTTAAAGTATTCATATTCTGGCAATTAGATTAGATCATGTTGTAGTGTTGGTTTTAGCAACTTGTACTTACTCTGTTTCCAGCATATTTAGACTTAAACATACCTGAAAAATCTCACTAAATCTACAGTGGGGCTATTTTCAGGGGTTTCTTTTATCCTCCATGGGCTATTAACATTTCACAACATGTTACAACTGGCTATTCTGATTCTATTGAGCCTTGCTGAATGGGAATTTTTGTATCATTTAAGAGCAATTCACTGCACTGCCTGTATTCTATATCATCTCCTCAGAAACAGGGATGGTGATAGGTGATATCTCAAAAGAGAAGTAATCTTCCGCTACATACCCTCTGTCTATGGTGAGTTCTCTAGATGCTGTACATGAGGTTCACCAGTAAAATTCATCATGGCATATTACCTACTTTATTTATCCATTCCACTTGATACACCTACTAAAAATAGCTGTTCTTAGATGAGTGAGTGTAGTGGTTTGTCCACCCACAACAGTGAGTCTTGTCCTCTCACATGTGTCAGTCTGCAGGATCTAATTCTGTAGCTAATTTTACAAAACTGAAGAGTTGTAAGATGAAAGGGCAGCATTCACCTACTAACAGAATGGAAAAGTCCAGGGATATTCTCATGATTTAAAATTCCTTAGGATACATGTCAATTAAAAGGAAAATGGAAGAGGAAGGATTCCATACACCCTTTCATGCTTATTTTCTCTTGTTCACTGTTGTTTCCCTTCTACTGCTTCTATTCTCAGATAAGATTTCTGTAACCAAATCAATTTTGCTGTTTTGTGTATCTTTTCTCTCCTTTACTTTTGCATATTTGTTGTGGTTTAACCTGGGAGGTAGTTAAACATCACACAGCCACTCCACTAACTCACTCACTCACTCACTCTTCACCTCAGTGGGATGGTGGAGGAAGTTTCAAAAGAAAAATAAAATTCATGGGCTGAGATAAAGACGGTTTCGTAGGACAGAAAAAGAAAAAAAACCTTAAAAAATAGAATATGCAAAACAAATGTTGCACAATGCAATTGCTCTCTACCTGCTGACTGATGCCCAGCCAGCTCCTGAGCAGCAGCCCCTGGCCACCTTTCCCCCTAGTTTATATACTGAGTATGACACTATGTGGTGCAGAATGTCCCCTTTGCCAGTTTAAGTCACCTTATGCAGCTGTGTGTCCTCCTAACCCCTTGTGCCCTCTGGTCTGCTTGCTGGTAGAGTGATGTGAGAAGCAAAAAAGTTGTTCCTCTGGACTTCAGGTAGCAACAACTGAAACATTCCTGTGTTATTGACATCATTCTCATCCTAAATCCAAACCACTGCACCGTGACAGTTACTAGGAGGAAAATCAACTCTATTCCAGCTGAAATCAGGACAATGCTCTAGGTTGCACTACTACTGTGTGAAATAATATTTCCATTTATTTCCAGGCATTCCCTCTATTTTTATTATTAATGACAGTGAGATTGGAACCAAGTTCAGCATCAACCAATGGCTGATTAGCGATCTTAGTATTTCTGATAAAAATCAGCAGATAACAGTCAAATTTTGAAGGAGAGGGTAATGATTATAAAATTTTGCTCTCATTTTGACCTTTTGTTGATACTTTAAGTAGAGAAAATAGATAACTGAATTTAACAGCTTCTCGCCACTAAATGGTCTTCTTTACACCATGACTGAAAACTGCACAGATAGGAAACCACAGAAAAACGTGCAAAACCTAAGCTTTAGGTTTAACATTGGCTTAACATTTAGGCCTGGTTTAACATTGACAGTAAATGTTCTTTGCACTAAGACAGAAAGGATGGGACAAATTGTGATTTGCTGGGCATAGGAAGAAGGACAGAAGGAAAAATCAAGTCTTTAACCCAGTCTTTCCTTTCTGTGCTCAGAAGAAGGCCGTAGAATACAAGAAGTGATGAAAACAGCAGCTGCAAAAATACTGAGCAGGCCAGCCGGAGGTGGTGCTGAACAGGTCAGCAAGGTTGCAAACTGAAGTGAGTTTAGGACAAGTATGAAAAGAGTACATCTGCAGCAGTCACAAGGTCATGCAAATATCATTCAAGTATCCATGAATATTTGAGTTGCAACTGGTGCAGGAAATTAAAGTGGTTTTTCTTCCAATGTAATTCTACGGGTAAAAATATATATTTGTAAGTAGGATCGGTCTCCACAGGAAAGTTTGTGTTCCAAAATAACAAAGAATGCTCTTTTCCTTAGTTTATTTATCACAGAATAGACCTGTCCACACAGGCAGCTTTACTTCCATAATTATATTGCAAGATTTTTAGTGGTTCATTTTTTCAGTGAGTCAAGTCTTAAAACTATTACTTGATGGAAAACCCCCAAACCTTTGAGGAAGAACAGGAACAATACTGATATTGCTGTGTTCTGGGGATGGTACCCTTGTTTGCAAAATCCATTGCCCTCTTTGGACAAATCTGGACCATCACACAGAGCACTGTCAGCAATGAAGCTGTGTGATTAGCAATTTAGGAGAGAAATGTGATGCAATCAGAAAGGAACCAAAAGAAGCAACAAACATGGTAGCCAGAAAAATATATATCAGCAGTACTATTTCTAAAAATACTGGTTTCCAAACTTTTCCACGAGGCATTAACAGCTCTTTAAGGGATAATCTTTATTGCTTTGTAATGTACAAAGCAATAAACAGCTGCTGAGATTGATTAATAGCCAAAGCAAAGTTGAGGCATGTAATCAATCTAAAAAGCCATTTATTGTGAGTATACTACAAAGCAATAGAGATTATTGCTGTTGCACCACAAACCATAACAGAAAACACACACACACACACACACACACACACACACACACACAAACAGTTGTTTTCAAGGCTTGCAGTGCTATGCTGCATTTTCCCTGAGCTTTTCTCTTTTAAGAAGGCAAGCAATCTACTGGGAAAAGTAATGCCCTAAGAACTTCAGTGTTATCTAAAGGAGAAAAAAGAATTAGTTTTTTAGTTCTGTAGCTAGAAATTCAAAATTCCATGGGTATTCATCTTGTCCTCGGTAGTGAGACTGCTATTCATATTACCAAGAAAAACTCAAAATTAGCTTACCAGTCAAAAAATAATCTAATTCAAGCAAATGCAGTGCTCATTTAGAAACAAAGGCTGTTTACTTTTGTGGAGTATTTTTATGAATGGCTACTAAATCACTTCAAATTTTTTCAGAGTAATACTGAATGAAACAACTGGTTTTCAGTTCCAGCTATTTCCAGCAACTACCCCACTTCATTCTTTAAATACAACTTTAATACAGCTCTTAATATACAGTAATTTCATTATTATAAGCCGCACCTGATTATAAGCCACATGTCCGGGTGTTGGCAACTGTCTTGGGTTACAATACAGGGTGTGATAAAAGGTATCTATTCTATCACCATCTGTTGAGGGTGGGGGCAGTGATCCTTATCTCCATGGGAGACATTCTGCTAACGGGCCATCCATTGAAACCAGGCAGGGCATTGTTCTTTATCTTTTCACAACCAATCCTTCCTCTAGCCGGTCATTTTCTGCTAATGGCCCATTGAGTCCCATTGTGTGACTGATAAAATTACTGCATCCCATTGGAAGTTGCTCCAGCCAGGGAGAAGAGCCCAACATTTCTTACCAAGATAAAAACAGAGGTTTTGGGACACTAAGGTAGCCCCTTTCTCCACTGGACTCCAGAGGAAAACCGGATTTCTCCACATCACCACTGGACCTCCAGAGGGAAACTGCACCTTGTACAGGAGCACTGCTTCAACTGAATCACATCTGTCACTGCAGGAGGATGCAGCCACCATTTAATGGGACTGCTACCAACACCCTGCCTGACAGGGTGTCAGGTTGTACTCTGACTTTGTCAGGGCTTGGAGTTTGTTTCTTTGTAGTACTGTATTTCTATTTTAATTTCCCTAGAAAAGAACTGTAATTCCTAATTCTCATATTTTTGCCTGAAAGCCCCTTGATTTCTAAATTATAATAATTTGGCGGGAGGGAGTTTACATTCTCCATTTCAAAGAGAAGCTCCTGCCTTTCTCAGCAGACACCTGTCCTCCAAACTAAAACAGCAACTTTTCGTTCTTTGTCCACATATAAACCGCACCTGATTATAAGCCGCAGTTCCAGGTTTGGACCAAAATTTTAGTCAAAATGGTGCGGCTTATAATCGTGAAATTACTAGTTTAGTTTTTGACTCCTCCAGTCTTCCTGGGAGGCTGTTTCAGTATCTTACCTCTCTACTAGTTTTAAACCTTGTAAAAAAAATTGCAATATGGTTTTTCCTGGTCAGATAATGCTCATTTGTCCCTGAATATAAATAAAGAATAAATTGCTTTTTATGTTCTTTAAAGAGCTGACATGAACAGAGTCTCTCACCCTTCCTTTTGGCAGAATAAACAAGCTGTGCCACTGTAGCTTTATGGCATGATAGGCTTGTCCCTGGATCAGTCTCACCTCGTTCTGTACACTCATCCCAGTCTCAGTCTCTCACTCCTGAATGTGGATGCTCTGGATGGCACTGAGCTACAGAGGGGCTCCCAATACTGCCTCCTCCTGACACACACTCGCAATGTCTACTGGAAATAACTCACCCAGCAGAGCCAAGGATCAAATCTGCCTTTTCCACATACCCTTAACATTTGAAGCCAGTGGTTAACTTGCACTTCCACACACAACTTGCATATTTCTGTTTCTGAACTGATGACCTTGCAGCTTATGACAGAAATTTTATTAGTACAGAAGGGCACAAGCTTGCAATTTGCACTATTAAGTTTCAGTCCATTTTTATTACTCTAGTTCTCAAGGTTATTCAGGTTTTCCTGTATCATATTGCCATCCCTTTCCTTATTAATGGTGTCTCCCACTTCCGTATCATCAGCAAATTTTATTAACAAACTCTGTCTTCCTATTTTAAATAAAACATGATAAATAAAAACATGATTGAAGATGTATCCTTGAGGAACTCTTGGTAAAATACCACTCAAAGTCAGGTATCACAATAGTCAGAACTGAATTCTCCAATTTCATATTTGCAGGAAATAAAATTCAGCCCAATGAAAATTAATTTTTAGATCCCAGTGGATCTAAACTTTCCAAACTGTTATCTTCAAAAATCTGAAACTACTTCATAACTGCAATTAACAAAAATTTAATAACACCTACTTAAAATAATAGAATTAAAAATTTTCATAAATACAGGTACATATCTCTTTACTATACAAATTCGGAGTATAAGAATTGTACTCATGATGTAGTGTTCCCTTTGGTTGTTTCTAAGCATTCAATTCTGGTAGTTAAAACAATTGTTTTAAAGTAATTATTACCTTAGCAGTCAATTTTACCATTTATCCACCCTTATATTTAATTTTTTATCACCTTCATACTATTCCTGCAAGTCACAACTTCCCTGGAGAAGACGATCTCCAAACTTGAGATGACATTCTCCATGAATTCCTTTTCTCTGTGGGTCTGAAATTTCAAATCTCTTCATGTTTCCATTTTCAGCAGCTGTACCATTCTTCTTTCAGAAAACACTGTACCTAGATTCATTACCTTCTTATCTCTTCTCTACTTTTCATCCTTTTTTTTTCTTCTCCCAAGTGGAGTGTTTGGTGTCAGCAAAATCAATGAAAATATTTCAATAATTATCAGTTATATTTTTTTTGTCCCGGGTGGTATTTATTTGCAAAGAGATTGTCACTGAAGTACATGACCTTTCGTCAAAAATTTTAAGGAAAATTCCCACTTAGAGGAGCCAAACTGAAGCTCATACCTATCTAAGCTGTGTCTAGCCCTACATTTGTGCTCATGAGGCATCCTGAGGCTGTGCACACCACTGCTGCTGCTGGCCTTGTTTGAACTAGAAAGTTCTACTGGCAGAAGTTCTGCTGGCATGTGTAACTGACATAGCTGTTTTGGCAGGATGTGTTCACATTTGGCTGTTTTTTAAAGATGCAGTATGTCCTCAGATCATGAGGCTTTTATCAGCAAGAGGAATCTGGTGCTACGGGAGGCTAACCCAGAGTATTTTGTGCCATATTTTGTAGATTGCTTTCTGGTAATTCTTTGCAGCATGTTGTGGAACTGCACAGTATATTGTGAGGTACAATGTCCCATCCTAAAATCTGTGTAAATATTGGGTCAGATTTAAAAATGCTTTTCTATCTTGTACAATAACCTATTTTTATATGTGTTGTTTCTCCATATTGCAGATTTCTCACTGCCAGAAACCCAGACTGTATCCAACAGCAGAGCTCTCTTGTTCATTTAGAGCAGATGAAAGAATTCTTTCATATCCAAAGAGGAGCTTAAAATATTGGGTACTGTGGGCAAGTGGGACATAGAGACAATGAACGGTAGCTAACTATTTGCAGTAAGTATTTGCTAAACTATGAGAACAAAGTGTAGTTTCGAGACATACTGTAAACACTGGATGACAGAAAATTTCAGGGTTGGATGTGAAGTTTGTGTTATCCTCACAGCACATTCACTCTGAGGTAAGAGCTGCTTAAAGCAAAGACTGTGGGGAAATAGGTGGTACCAGCACTCTGGAAAGCTGGGCCAATCTGAGGTGCTCAGACTCCAGTAAGATACACAAAATTAAGTATTTCCTGCTGCACAGTCTTTTCATGCTGTGTAATGTACTGGAAATCAGAGATGAACCTGATCCAATGAGCTTTGCTGATTGTGGTGGAACAGTGAATAAGGTTTATGTCCAATTTGGTCCCATCTTATTTTGAATACATAAAATGAAAGCAGTGCTGCTCTGTGGTGACCTCTCTAGAGAGTATTTTATATCAATGTTGTTTGTGAGAAATCCCATGCTTTTCTTCCCATCTATACTGTTGCCATTAACAGAGCTGCAAAGCCAACCCTGGCAGCAAAGACAAGGCAGATCTAGTTGGAAAGGTGTTTGTGAAAACAAAAAAGGCTGTAACTGGACAAAAATAACACCAACCCACAAACCGTTAATTTAGCAGTCTCCTGCAAAACACGTGAAGGGTCTCATAGGGTCCCTCCATTTGAGTAGACTTTCATCCTGTTTACTGAATTCAACACAGAGGCAGTGGCAGTGCTTTGTATTTTTCCATAACATTTCCAAATACTAGAAACAAGTGGATTCCTTAGCTAGCTATCATACATATAGAATATACAGACGGATGGAAAACACACAGAGCTTAGAGACCATATGTAGGCATGGAACCTGCTGGACTTGAGCATAACCACACATGTAAGGCAAGTTCCAAACAACGAGTCTGACATATTATGGACCTGTAGCACCTGTGGTTTGTAGGCAGCCTCTGTACATGAAAATAGGCTGAGAGAGTTCTACTGAGACAGTAGAAGAGAAGGCTCTAGGGAGACCTTATAGCACTTTCCAGTACCTAAAGAGAGCTATAAGAAATCTGGAGAGGGACTTTTTAACAAGAAATTCTTTACTGTGAGGGTGGTGAGACACTGGAACAGGTTGCTTAGAGAAGCTGCAGATGCCTCATGACTGGGAGTGTTCAAGGCCAGGTTGGATGGGGCTTGGAGCAACTTGGTCTAGTGGAAGCTGCCCCTGCCCATGGTAGGGTGATGGAACTAGGTGATGCTTAAGGTCCCTTCCAACCCAAATCATTCTATGACCCTATGACTTTTTGAACTTTGGCTGAAAACTACAATTTCAGCCAATTTAACATGTCCTCCCATGCCTCCTGCTCAATTTGGCAGGAGAATCTGTTTGGAGGAAAGGCAAGGAATGTTGATGTAGATACCCTAAGAAAGCAAATAAGATCACCATGTTAATGCACCAGCTCTATTCAGAGAATACCCTTACTCAATTAGCTATGTGTGTTCAGTGAGCTCCCTAATAGGTCCTGTACCTCAACATCTCTGTGCCCAAAAATCCCTTCCAATTTAGTCAGTTCTTGGTATTCTTCAGCACAGGCTTCTGTGAATTTTAAGTGCAGTGTCCAAGCTCCATAATGAATGCACAGCCATTGTAACTTATGCACAACAAAATGCTCATGAGAGAAAACACCTTGGACCACTAAACTGAAGGTTGTGTTTTCTGAGAAAAAAAATGCCCTTTCTTTTTCACCCTTCATTGGTTCTTAAATTGCTCTTTAGGCTCTACATTGGATTGCAACCTTCAGTGACCTTTGCATTTTTCTTCCAAATTTATTTATCCTTCAAAAAAGGCTGTTTCTCCAATATTTCTTCCTGCCTGGCCTGAAGAAATTTAGGTCTTAAATTGACAAGCAGCACCAAAGTCATGCAGAGTTCTGTTCGTTCTGTTCTAGCTGAGTCAAAAGGCAGAGTAGAGGAAAAGCAGGCATTTCACTAACATGCCAGGGATTTCCAGTTATTGGCAGAGGCAGCAGAAATATCAGGAAATCAATGAAAGCAATCATTGATGTAGGGACAATTGCATTGAGGGTGTGCAGCTGGTAGATTGCTCACAATGCTTAGTTAGTTGGTACAAGAAGTCTTTGCATGTCTTTCCTGTATTTCAATTTGTGCCTTCTTTCTCTTGTTCTTTCATTGGGCACCACCAAGAAGTCTGTCTCCATCTTGTTTGCATCATTCCTTCAGAAACACATGGGTAAGTTCCCACCAGAGCCTTCTCTTCTCCAGGTGGAACAGTCCCAGCTCTCTCAGCCTTTCTTCATGCTATAGATGCTTCAATCCCTTAGTTATCTTAGTGGCCCCTCTCTAGATTCCAGTATGTCCCTCTTGTACCGGTGACACCATGACTGGACCCAGCACTGCATTTGTGGCCTCACTGGTGCTGCATAGAAGGAAAGGATCACTTTTGTCTACCTCCTGACAGTGCTTTTCCTAATGCAACCCAAGAGGCTGTTGGCCACCTCTGCAACAAGGGCACATTGCTGGTTCAACTTATGTCAGCTGGCATCCCCAGGTCTTTTTCTGCCAAGCTCCTTTCCAGCCAGCTGGCCTTCAGCATGTACTGGTGCATGAGGTTATTCACATTTCCTTTTGTAGTGCTTCTTGAGATCCCTCTTGGCCCAGTTCTCCACCCTGTTCAGGTCCCTCTGAAGGGCAGCACAACCATCTGATGTACCAGTCACTCCACCCAGTTTTACATCATCTGTAAACTTGCTGAGGGCACACCTGCAGTCAATCTCAACCCTTTGAGCTCTGCAGTTCTGCCAGATTTCACTGCAGCTCCATATCCATCCTAATAGCCCATGCTTCATCAGTTTGTCTGTCAGGGTGTAATGGGGGCAGTCAAAAGCCTGACTTAAGATAAACAGCATACACTGCTCTTCCTTTATCCACCAACTAGCTATCTCATCGTATACCCAGCACTCCTTCCTGTCACAGATTTCCCTGCTGCATGTAATGGAGATCTTCATAAACTTGCTTTATTAAGACTTATTAGGCCACTTGGTAGAGGGGTTGCTTCTAACTGCTATAAAATGAAGTGCTCTGCATGCCTTTGTAATGATCTACAAGTGATACAAAACACTGAGCTTATTTAACAGCACATACCAGATGGCTTATGCAAGGTTGAATATGACAGGAAGATTTTTGTCCAGATTGGGGGTCGAACTGTTGTTTTATTTTGAAAAAGAGGAAAGAAATATGGACAAATGGGGGCTGCACTGCCACTTGTGTTGCTCAAATTGCACTGGAGGCTGCTTTTACAGGTCAGCAACTAGAAGCAGCAAATGCGGGCAATGAACACTCGGCAGGCAAGGTGCTTAACATTGTTAACTAATTCTGAATTGCATTAAAATATAGGCCTGGTATGTTTGGATATTCAGGTAAATTTCACCTCTAGACCGATTTAAGTTAGCCAGACCAAAACCTGAGACTGGATACTAGCACAAAATCCCTTTCATTATTTTCAATTTAAAAATAAAAGTAATTTGAATGAATATGACATAATTGAACGCCTTGTAACCTTGTATTTTTTCATTAGTTAGACAGAAATTTTCAGAACACACTGCTTTTACCTAACAATCACTTTAGCAAATACTAGCTTACCTAGACCAAGTCAATTTATAGGTTTTGATGATATTTCCATCCTAAAGCACTGTTACTGCAAACAAGATTTAATTATGTACCTGCATTTAAAAGAGGTACTGAGAGAGTTCCTTCAATAAAAATCACAAGATATAAAGGATTTAAGTGAGAAAGTTGTAACAGTTGAGCAGAGAGATCACAGAAGAAATATTTGCTATAATTGCCAAAGCTCAGAAAATGAATAAAATTTAACTCTTCAATCTGATGACCTAGAAAATAGAGAGGAGAAATAATGTGCATATGAAAAGGATTAAAGAAAAAGCCAAGAAAGGAGGCTTAGTGGGTTTAACTGGGTGGATTTAAAAATTGTTTAAAGAATGATGAGATAACAGTAAAAAGAAATTCAAACTGGCTTTACCAGGAAACAGATCTACACATTTTTCTGTGAAACCTCCCTTGTATTATTTCAATAAAAGAAAGGTTCAGAAGAAAGTAACAGAAAATGAGCTAACTGTGAATGATCTGAAAATAGCATACATGCATGTGCACACACACATTCTTTTGCCTTTTAAAGAAGAATATATAGAGAAAAGAGGGTATAATAATAACAACAAGGTTTTCATTACTTCTGAGGTATTGAACTTGGCTGCAAAAGAAAGAGGACCAGATGTCTAATAATTAAAGTAGAAGCTAGCAGAGATAATGGCATGTTTTATGTAAACCAGGTAGCGTTACATCCAGATCTTTTTGCTGCTATCATAATGCCTGTCAGAATAAAAAAAGGAACTAGAAGAGGGTATTTTTCTAGAAGTAAGGGGCATAACAAAGCTTATAATAAAAATCAGAAAGACAAATTAAATTTGAAATATCCACAGGGTTCTTGTCTAGAAAACATGAAAAAGTAAAAGTTACGTTAGCAAGCAATTAGTAAAAGGAACTTCAAGCTAGTAAGAAATATATATTTTTATTTACATACAAATATATATATACAAGATTAACTTAGTGAGTGCTTTCAGATATATCTGAAGTATATAATTAAGGAACCAAGGAAGAAGTTTGGTCCTGTATTTGTTATATTTTTCTATTATTCACAGAGGTACCAACTACCCTCCTACAGCAGTTTTTAGATAAATTTCAAAACGCATTCAGAGATAGCGAACAAAGTCAGTCACAAACAACCCACTAGCCACAAAAGGCCTGTCTTTGTTGTTGTTCCATGTCTGGAGATTTTCTGATACATTACTCATTGCAATAGCAGGAGGCACGCGAGGGAGCTGTTCAGGGAGTGTCTGGTTCACCTGGCCAACGGGATCCCGAAACCTGGAGATGGATGCATTTTTGGTGGTACTTTGCCAGAAGGCAGCCTGGGGAAGTCACTGCAAGTGGCCCCTTTGTGCCACTCCAACAAAGCCATCTGTCCCATGGGACCCATGTGTGTGAAGCTCTGCTACAGCCAATGTGAAAATGTCCATCTTTCAGCCTTCCAGAGAACAGGAGGCAAGGGAGATGTGACAGCACTTCTGCCCTGCCAGGGAACCACTAATGTGAGCAATCCAACCTTCACTGCCTGACCAGAGAGACCCAGGCACAGGACAGGAGTTTGTGGCTGCTGCTACACTGTGTCTCAGCCCCTGTGTTTTCACTTCGAAAAACTTTCAATGTCTCCATTTTGAACCTGTAAATCTGAGCTCAGCAAGACGATATTACAATGATGCTGAAACCCAAAGAGTCAGAAATAGCCAACAATTTGCCCAGAGAGTTACAGAGAATGCAGAGAATGAGAGGTGCACTGGGAAACAGTCTTGCTTTACCAGTGGAACAGGCACCATAGTTTTAAAGGAGTGACCCTGAACAAAAGGATCACCTTGGCGTTTATCCAATACTCTGGGGTCAGCCTGTGAGTGTTCAGCTCCTGCTGTGTCACCTGTCATTTGCCACTTGCTTTGTCTCTCGTCACCTGCAGGGCCACAGGTTCCGTGCCCTTTATAATGCAAGGAACCAGTGCCAACCACCAGACTCAACCACCACTGACCACCAACTCAAAAGAAGAGAAAGTTTGAGCATGAAGACTAACTCATGTGAGAAGCAAGAGAATCATTAAACCATTAGAAGGAAAAATCTAATTAATAGGAGAATTTGGCAATGAACTGTGATTTGTTAGCTAAAATGCATATTTCGTGTAATTGAAACAGATTGCCCATGGCGGTGGTCACTGTCCCTTGGAGGTGTTTACGGAAAGACTGGATGTGGCACTTAGTGCCATGGTCTAGTTGATGTGGTATTCAGTCACAGGTTGGACTTGATGATCTCAGAAGTCTTTTCCGAGCTAATCGATTCTAAATTTTTGAGAATCTGAGTGCTTGATTTGTGTAACACTTCCACCTTGCACCCTGCACAGAACAAAAACCATCTCCTCACCAGACCGGGCCCCGTGTCTGTCTAGCATCCCTAAACTGGCAACAACAGCAGGTCACACCGAATAACTTCTGCCAGCTGTGCCCTGCGCTTGTGCCAGCCGCCGCCACGCCTTCCCTAAACGTGGGCCAGGACTGGCCACGAGGGAGAGCTCTCCACCAGGAACCCACAGTGCTGCGGGCCAGAGCCGCGGCAGGAGCCGGCACTGCCCTGGCATGTGGAGACGCCACCGCCGGAATCTCGGGCCGCCATCCCGGCCATTCAGCGGCCGCGCCGCGCAGGCGCCCGCAGGTGCTCGCGCGTGCGCCTGGGGGTGCCCGGGCGGCCCCGCGGGCGCGGCGGGAGCGGCAGCGCGGGGGGCGCGGCCCCGCTCCGGCCCGGCGGCGCGGTGCGCACGGTTGCTATGGGAACGGCGGGCGGCTGAGCGAGGCGGGGCCTTGCGGTGCCGGGTCCCGACCGAGTCCTCCGGGCAGCACCCGGTGTCCCTCCCGGCCGTAGTGCTCGTCCCAGGAGGTGCCGCCTGGCCAGCCGGGGGCGAAGGACCGGGCTGTGCGGTAAGTCCGGTGGGAGGCTTTGGAAAGCGGCCGGAGACTGATTAATACCTGTGCCGCTTCCCGGCAGCTTTCCCGTCTCGGGAGAGAGCCTCGATTGCTGGGTGTGGGTTGGGATAGCGTTTACTCCACAGGTGCTGCTTATTTGGGTGTTCCTTCTGGTGTTGTCCCATGGCTGCTCTGGAAACCTAACTCCGCTGAGAACTCAGCTCTCGTAACTTCGTTCTTGTTTCTCTTTGGTAGCTATTTCTCTGCGTCAAAATTTCGCCAGGTTGGAAGTGCATCAGTTGTGATTGGTAAGTTGCTGATGTTCAGAATTATGTCTGATAGTAGCTATTATTTGCATATTCCTGAAAGGAGGTTATGGTGAGGTGGGGTCCCATCTCTTCTACCGTGCCTGCATTGAAAGGATGAGAGGAAATGGCCTTAAGATGAGACAGGTGAGATGCAGATTAGATATTAGGTGGTCAAAATTCACTGCGAGCGTGGCCATGCACTGGAATCGGTTGGCCAGGAAGGTGACGGAGTCACTAACTTTGGACATGTTCAGGAGACGTCTGGATCTGGCACTGGTTGATGTTGTTTAGGGATTACAGGAGCAGTGTGGAGTTGGACTAGATTATCTTAGAGGTCTCTTCCAACCTCGATGGTTCTGGGATTCTTGCTGAACCTGAACCTGTGTGGTAACTATTCTGAAGATTTGCTAGGGCAGACAGAGCATGGGTTTGGATGTCAGAGAGCAGAGTGTTCCCCACTTGAGTGTAGGGCTTCTCCTTGCTCTACTTAGTGATTGCAAATACACCCACTCTGCACCCTAGCAATTAAATGACACTAGTCTTGAGATGGGCAAGAGGATGGCAGAGCCAATGTGGTGCCATATCTGATGTAGTCAGCCATGATTGTCTCATCTTGATTGAAAGGGTGCAGTTGTCTCACTTCTGGACATTGCTGGAACTAATGTGTGGATCCTGTACTGCTATCTATTGCTTTAAAATCTTCCTGTACAGCAAAGACCAGGCTTCTGGAGTAAACAACTGGGGAATAAAAACAATATGGCTTTTCAGACACTGCTGTGATGCTCTTCTACCTTCCAGCAGAGGGGTGGAGAGAAGCTCTTCACTTGTGCAAGTTGAAAGCTACTTGGGAAAAGGTGATACTAGTGAGGGACAAGATCTGTGTGTGCCAGTTATGCCATCCCCATTGACACTGCAGCATTCCCTCTCTCTGTTTACTGCTGGGACTGGGGAGCAAAATTACAGAATCACAGAATATGCTGAGTTGGAAGGGACTCACAGGGATGATGAAGTCCAGCTCTTGCCCTGCACAGGAACATTCCCAACTGTATCAGACATAAGGCCTGTAGAGAAGACCTTCCACCTTCTGGCTCCCCATAGCTGGGGGAATAGGGAATGATAGTCTGCCTTCCTTTTTTCAGTGAGGACTGACTGTATAATTTTTCCAAACAGACGGGTGCTGTGGAACTTTTTCAATTGCATTGTAATAGAGGGAAGAGTAAGAAGCATAGAGAACAAAATTCAGTCACAGTGAAGGTAAGTAATATATTAATGGTAGTCAGAAATATTAAAAACACTAGTAATTTCAGGCTTCTTATCTGTTCCTGAGGATTTTTAATTATGCATCATGAAATGAAAGAGGTTGGTGCACTTCTCTTTAGCATCCAATTTTATGTTGGTGTGCAAGAAAAAAAGATACTGTGCCAGAATGTGCAGGCTCTCAAAGAAAGGGGAAGCAGCTGGAAAAGTTAAGCTGCAGAACAGGAAGAATTGAACTAAGAAACTAAGGATATAAGATTTTTTTTTTACTCCATATTTTAGAAATAACCCAGATGATGGTGTCTGATCTACTGTCAGTTCATTGTCATAAAAAGTGCAAGAGAATAGAAGTTACCAGATGGTCTGAGTCACAGTACAGAAACATTTTTGTTTTTAGGTAAGTTTAAAAGCAGAAGAGGAATTTTGCATAGTGTAAGACTCATTATAAGTTTGCTCCAAAATGACAAGGATGATATCTACAGAGAACTGCACCACGATAGTGATGGGGTGTGGTCCAGGGGGGTGATGGAGCAAGTCTGTCACTGCCCACTGCATTTCCCAGCAATTACAGCAGGACAGAACGCTGACTGGAAGTTTGGGTTTATAACTTATATTTAGCGTTATCTTTCTTTGTCTGTGCTTGGGGGTGGGGAGTCATTTCTTTCAGAGTAAAAAAATGGATTTCTTGTTCTTCCTTGTGTCTGCTTATCAATTGTTGGTAACTGTGATTCAGTTACTGATAATGATGCCTCTGACATATTAGGAAGCTGGTGAGATCAATAATACATATCAGGTTTTTCCTAAGTTGGAAAAACCTGTCTCTTTGCAGCATATTTTTGAATTCCTGTTTTGGCTGTGGTGTTTCCTAAGTAATCAGGTGTCAAGAAACAGATTTTATATGGCATTGTAGAGGACCACATTTGGCCCATGAAGCATGATGACGTATTTTAGCTTCCTGTAAAAAAACTGAAGGTAGATCCTCCATGTCAAATGCTTTCTGTTTTTGAGTATTTTCCTACAGAACTGAGGAACAGAGAGGAAATGCAGTATCAGTGTACCTTGTTTCCTACTATTTCAGCACTGTCTAGGATTTACTTACCCTTTTAAACTGTATCGTGGTAGTATAACCAGTGATGAATTGATAATTTGTAATTTAAAAATAGCATAATACTTTGTGCCTTTCACATATATTTTTCACTGTTCTTCCTGTGCAGTACTTTGCATAGGAATGCAAGCTTCAATGACTGAAAATAGAAGAAAAGCAGAACCATTCTACTGGCTGTCAGTGGCAAACCCTAGGACCAGTTCTGAGATTGTAAATGAAGCCAGAGATGTTCTACGAACAGTAAAAACTCAAAGAGTATTCACACCTACAGACGAACAAAGGAAACTTTTTGGGTCTCAATCCTCACTATGTCCTCAAAATGGACCCTCTTCAGTTTTTAGGTACTGTGACCTTAAGATTTTTTTCAAATAACTTTTAGCAGCAAGACATTTGATTCTCTAATTATGCTTCCGGTGATTATTTTCCCTGTGTTAATCTGTATACCTAATCACATCCTTTGCCTTCTTCTAATGATCTTTACTGTTGGTGTTAGTCTACATGTCCAGGAAGTTCCTGTGGATTAGAACTACCAGAGGCAGTCATTACACTAATTTTCTATGTGGAGAATAGTATAAGAAAATAGTCTGTTACTTATGTTTTCTTGAGACAATTGAATGCTTTTAATTGAGATAGTCTTCAGCTTTTTTCCTAGAACATGTGAAAGCTTGCTTGTTTCCTATAACCTATGTGCTACATCTTTTTTCAGAGCCTTCTGAGATATTTTAAGTGTAAAATTTGAGGTCCTGCAGTTTAAAATGTTCATTTTAAAACAAAGTTTTTACTACCTCAAAATTATTTCTAGGTGGGGTTTTGTTAGCATCAAATGCTTTTGTCACTTTTTCTTTATTTCCTTTCGCCATATTCACTGGCAAGGGGAAGAAGCATGCAATTAAAAAAAACAGCTGATCACACAACTCTGGGTCTGCTTTATTCTAACTATGTTTCTTTTCTTTGTTGGTCTTGATACATCCAGTTCTGATTTGCCTGAATCAAGGCCGCCTTCTGGTGTTTGTCTAAGCCCACTGGCTGATGTAAGTACTCTGGAAATAACTCATGAAGCACTGATACAAAAATATGTGTCTTGGTAGTGTTAGGAAAAGAAATGGTTTAAAGACATTTGGAAAAATGGAGTCTTGTTGTAACATTAGTCTGACTGTAAAGTCAGTTTTGTCATTTTTTCCCCAAAAGAAACCTGAAAATAATTTAGACTACTTAAATATTGCTGTATTGCTTTATGATTCAAAGTGACATTAACAAGAATCAGAAGACAGATACTTGAGTCAGCTTTCTTGTGTAAATTTACTAAAATAGATGAAGTTCATGAGGATGAACATGTGCCAGCAATGTGCCCTTGCTGTTAAGAAAGTGGCTGATGGTATCTGGGGCTGCATTAGGAGGAGTGCTGCCAACAAGTTGAGGGAAATGATCCTTCCCCTCTACTCAACACTGGTAAGACCGTGCCTGGAGTGCTGTGTGCAGTTCTGGGCTCCACAGAAAGAGATGGAGCTACTGGAGAGAATCTGATGAACAGCCCCAAAGGTGATGAAGGAACAGGGAGAAATGGGAATGTTCAGGCTGGAGAAGACCACGGGAGGATCTTATTCATGGATGTAAATACCTGAAAGGCAGGTGCAAAGAGGATGGGACCAGCTTCTGTGCAGTGCTGGACCAGAGGCAGAGGGCACAAACTGGGACACAGAAGGTTTCCTCTGAACTTCAGGAAACGGTTTTCTGGCTGGGAGGGTGACAAGGCCTTGGCACAGGTTGCCCAGAGATCTTCAAAAGTTTCTTGGGCGTGGTCCTGGGCAACTGAGTTTAGGTGGCTGTAGTTGAATATGGGGCTTGGTCCTCCAGAAGTCCTTTCCAACCTCATCTGTTTTGTGGTTCTGTGGTCAGTAACTTGGAGGTAACTAGGTGATTACTTTTCTGTTTTTCTTACATTTCTATAAAACATCACGATTGTAGTTTATTTCAAAACAGATAGAGGTTCTTTAAGAACCTCTTTTCTCTCTGTGCAAAAGCTGTGAATTATTTTCAATTTATAAGTGTATCTGCTCCTTCACAGTTTTTTTTTTATATTTGGTCTTCAGATATAAGATTAAGTCACAACCATTTGTTTAGTGCCTGAGATAACAGAGCATGCTCTAGCAATTCCAGTAATTGCACGACTATGAGGCGCACCCTTTTGACTAAAATTTTGGCCCAAACCCGGAAATGCGCCTTATAGTCCGGTGCGCCTTATATATGGACAAAGTTCGGAAATTTGCCAACCTGGAAGTGTGAGCTGTGAGCCGTAGGGGGAGCTGGCAGGGCTGCGGCAGCCGGGTGGAGGCAGGGCCGTGGCTACCAGGTACAGGCGAGCCCGGGGGCCCGCAGCGCCGTGGCTGCTGGGTACAGGCTGGCCTGCGGCGCCGCGGCTGTCAGGTGTAGGGAGGCCCGTGGCGCCACTTGTGCCGGGTGCAGGGGGGCCCGCGGTGCCGCAGCTGCTGGGTGGAGGCGGGGCCTCGACCAGCAACCGCGCGGGGGGAGCTGGTGGTGGATCCTCGCTGCAAAAAAAAAAGTGCACCTTATAGTCCGGTGTGACTTATATATCGGCAAAAGTTCGGAAATTTGCTGACACCCAGAAGTGCACCTTATAATCCGGTGCGCCTTATAGTCGTGAACTTACTGTATATGTGCTTGCTGTATACATTGCTTTTTGCAGACAGTAACCTTTAGGAAATTCTTTAGGAAAGTATTTTTTAGGAATTTAAGGGAAATACCCAAGAAATTTTATACTTCAGTTATTTGGATAAGGTAATGTATTTATATGAATCAAGTTTAAAAATTCTGAGCATACTTCTATTTAGATTAAGTATATTGGATTGAAGAACTGGTGTTAAATTTTCATTTATTTTGTATGTGAGAGTGGAAAAAAATTAGAGAAAACTACTGACCAGTGCAAAACCTGCTTTTTTTGCTTTATCGATGGATATAAGTTAGTACACTGTAAATTAAGAGCTTGTATTAATCATGGTGTTTGTGGGTAGTCAGTCTCACCTGTTAATACTGTGGAGAGCTCTAAAGAATCAGCTGGAGACTTTCTAGTGGATTCTTTATTTTAAGGGAATTGGTATTGATTTTAGAGATCAGTGCTTTTGTATAGGGCAAGAGTACAACAAGTGCTTTGTACTAGAGATTCAGGGTCTTGTTCACCTCTTCTTAAGAGGCAAGATACTGACATAAAACTCAGTCTTTCTCATTTTTGGATCTGCATGATTTGTCTCAGTGTGATAGAAAGTGGTACATGTGATCTGAACATATTTGGAGTGTTTTGGAAGTACTGTGTTAATGCTCACAAACAAATCAAAGAATAGATGTATCTCTAGAATTGTTAGCAATAGTCACTGGCACATTATTTTCTTTGATAAATAAACTTGTTGCAGATGTAGTTAAGTGAGTATTTTTGAGGAATAAATAATTCTGAGTTGTTCTGCTCAAGCTAATTTTTGTTTTCTGCACCCCTGAATGTTGGCTTTTAAATGGCTTTCCGTTGTGATAATGGTATAGACATCTGGTTTGTTCAGTGGAGTGGTGTCATTAGATTCAGATATGAAAATTTCTTCATGGGCAAGCCAATGTAACTTCTATTTTGAAATTAGCCATTTTTTAGAAATTATGTGGCTTTATTTTTGTATTTTTTATTTTTTACTTAAATGAAAATTAAATTATCTGTGATTTTGTTTAAAAGTCTTCTTTATTTTTGTCACAGAAACCAACATTAATAATTTCTGAAAAGAAAGATGAAGCTGCTTTTGTTTTCCTTCCATCACCTCCTGCTGATGCTGCAGAGGTTAGAAAAGTCAGCAGTTCTTGGAAAGGCTTATTTAGAACAACTTCTCTGAAAGATTTATATTCTGCTAAAGTGGTTTCTCTGGATCAGAGTAAGAATGTTTTGATATGTATTATTTACTAGAAAAATAACTTCATGATGACTTTTATTATTGGTAATTACATGAATTATTAATACATTGAAGAACCTTTAATGTGTCCTTTCAGTGTGATTTCTGGAAGTATTTAAGTGGGTTTAAGGCAGTTTTGAAACTGTGGTTTCCCAAAATGGTGCTGGCTGGCTTGCACTACTGAAAGTGAATTGTAAGCTACTCAGGTACCTCTTCTTCCTATAGGTTTCCAAGTAATAGAATTTTACTGAAAGTTGTCTTCAGTGAGTAAAATTAACATTAAATGCTGACATGCTTAAAGAGATAATGAAATGCCATCATCTAAGGAGATTCCCTGACGGATTATTAAGCATAAGAGGAGTAATAAAAAGGAATGATATGTCTTGACAAGCCTCTAACTGCATCATATTTGTTGTTCAGAGTTTCATTAGTGGAGACTTTATAAAGGTCACCAAATATGGGGTTTAAAAGTAATTTGCTTGAAGATGGGAAATGGCATCTTGGCTTCCTGCATGTTGGCTCATAATGAAGTGTGCTGGGACTCTGTCTTTATTTCAGAAGACTCATTTATAGTAATGACAGTTCTTACATTGTCTGGGATTGTTACTTTACATGATAAACTGAATATCTCACATTTTACCTTATTGCAAAATAAGTCTTACCTAAAAAGTACTAAACCTTACTTCATTTTTATGTATTTATTCTATAGATATATTTTTATATAATGTACCCCTTCATGTAGCCTTAATAAGTTAATGTTACTAATTGAAGAAGTTGAGAAGCTAGTGTAGTTGTAACCTGCTTTGGTCTCTTCTCCCTTTTGGGATCATGCAAATGTTTATGTGAGGAGTTTTATTTGTGGAGGTTCTTACTGTGTGAGCATGGAAGCTACAGGATTAACAGCTACCTTTTTCCTGAGTTCCTTCGTAATACTCAGGTCCTGAAATACAATCACTTTTTTCTGAAGGTACAATCTACCTATTTGTAAAAGGGAAATAAAGATGATGAAATAAGAAAATTTTAAACGGCCTCAAAAGACTCTAGGAAGTACTGTACATAAGAAGACATTGACTACCTTCTCTTAATAGTCTTAAGCGTTCTCACCTTTTAAATTGATACAAGCAAATTTTGATAATGTAACGCGACAAGCAGTAATTAATAACACTGGAACAAAATGTGTTCTCTGACTATTTCAGGTGGAGCGAAACTAGATTTTGAAGAGCCAACTACGATGATGAATAATCTTGGCAGAAGTAATAATAACTGCTTAACAGAACAAAACTTGTACACATCATTGAATGACGAGAGTAGACAATTAATTTGTAATGAGCGTACCAGCAGATCAGGAACTGAAGACTCCATGGAAGGGACACCAGGAAAGTTTTCACTTCAGCTGCAAGGAGAAAGGTCAGCATTGGTCAAGTACAGTAATGTGCATCTTCCATACAACCTTCTTCCTAGATATTCAATTGTGCAAGTTTAAATTAATGGAATTTGAAGAAAACATTTCATATGCTTGAAAATGAAACTGTGTTTATATTATTAGAAAAAATTACATTTCTTCTTTTAGAAAGTTTCTACATTGAAAAGACTAATTTGTAAAATATTGTTGGTGGAAATTTGTTTGTATGATTTGTTTGATCATTATAATTTCAAGACTAAGTCTTCTAATCACTGCACGTAAATTTAAATTTGATGTACTTGCTTTTGTAGTTTAGTCCTGTTGTGCTATACCATCTTCACTTAGCTTGACAGATGAGTAGAGCCATGCTTTCTTCTGGTATGTGATCATACACCAAAATCAGGTTTAAACTCTTTGGCAATAGAAGGAGAATGTTTTGACTTTTGAATTTTTAGTTCTTCCTTTATTTTTTTTGCGTGACTGCATAGGTGTAAGAGATTAATGAGACTCACATGCCTGCAATCTGTTTCTGCTGAACCTGGAATATCATATCAATTCTTCACTTCATAATCAAGTACAGTAATTTCACGACTATAAGGCACACCCCTTTTGACTAAAATTTTGGTCCGAACCCAGAAGTGCGCCTTTTAGTACCGTGTGCCTTACATAATGTACAAAGTTGCGAAATTTACCAACCCAGAAGTGTGAGCTGGGAGAGGCATGGGGGGAGCCGGTGGTGCCACAGTGCTGCGGAACAGTTCAGGCTCCTGGCACCGTGGCGGGGCACGGGCTCCGGGCACTGTGGTGCAGCGCCAGGCACCTGGCACAGTTGCATGGCACAGTTGCCCAGCAACACGGGGCGGAATGGGCTTCCGGCATCCTGGCGGGGCACGGGTACCTGGCACCGCTGCGCGGCAGAGTTGCCCGGCAATATGGGGCAGAACGGGCTTCCGGCATCCCGGCGTGGCTCAGGCTTCTGGCATCCCGGCGCAGCACGGGTTCCCGGCACTGTGGTGGGGCTCCGGCGCCCGGCACCAGCGGCAGCCCTGAGCGGCGCCAAGCCTGCCCGACCCCAAACCAAGCCAGTAAACACCACGATCACATGATTTCGTTACTAATTCGTTACTTTGTTGCACACGGCGGAGCTCCTCGCTGCAAAAAAAGTGCGCCTTATAGTCTGGTGCACCTTATATAATGTACAAAGTTGCGAAATTTGCCGGCTACCGGAGGTGCACCTTATAATCTGGTGCACCTTATAGTCGTGAAATTACTGTAATTTGTTTTCCTTTTGATTCTGATGTGAATTCTTGCACAGGGAGGAATAGTCCTGTGGCAGTATGTATTGTTGATGTATCAGTTGCTGCATTACAGTCAGATGAACAACCTTTTTGTGCCAATACCTGGCAGATCTGGCAATCTCAACAATAAAGAATGAAAAGCACTTTATTTTCAAAACACATATTTGTAAAAGTTGTCCACTCGTAAAATACGTACAGTGCTGGGCAGGCTCTGCTCCGGGCTGTTTGCGGGCTCGCACTTCTCATTCCCTCCGTGCCCGGGCCAGGGCCACCCGGGTTCTCGTTTCCCCCTCACCCGGACCAGGGCCGGCACTGCCCGGCTTCTCGTTCCCCCCGTGCCTGTGGTGGCACCGCCTGGCTTCTTGTTCCGCCCGGGCCAGGCTGGCGTTGGCTCCCTCCCTCCCCTCGTGGCTCCTGCCGACCGTGGCCGCCCGCTCCCACCTCCCCCTCGCTACTCAGCGCTCCCGCGGCACCGCCCCCCCATTGCGGCTCGCACTTCTGGTTTGGCAAATTTCGCAGCTTTGTCCATCAGATAAGGCGCACCGGACTATAAGGCGCACTTCCGTTTTTGGGGAAAAAATTTAGTCAAAAGGGTGAGCCTTATAGTCATGAAATTACTGTATTTGCCAGTAAGTATCTTCTTTCTAGCATGTTTGTATACTTAGGGAAAAGCTATTTCCCTGGATATTCTTAAGCACCTTTGATATTAATGATTATATACTTAATGTTATAAAATGAAAGGCCTTTCATTTACCAACTTGATGATAGCACTTAATAGTTTAAGAGAATGTTGTCCATTGAGGCTGTTATAGTAAATGATACATAACGGAGTTATCATAGCAGTGTTTTATATTAAATTGTAAGCAGGATTTTTAAGAAAGATTCTAAAAGAATGAGGACTTGTTATAGCAAAGAACAATCTCCATGAGTGTGGAGGAAGAATGAGAAAATAAAAGCAGCGAGGAAAAATGTAGGTGAAAAATGAAAAGTAAAGCACCAAGGAGAATACTGCAATATAATTTTCTACCTTTAAAATCAGTAATCTAATAACTTCTTAGATAAAAAGACTGTTTGGATTATCTTACTACATAAGTTACTGTAGTTTGAATTTTATTTATTAAAGGTGTGGTGTGAAATACTTCAGTGTTGTAGTGGAAATAGGTAATTCCTTTTGTGGAATATGCATCCTGCTGTTTTCAGTTCTGCTTTCTGTTTGGGTTGCTGTTTCAGCTCATGTTGTCCAAGTGCCTCTAATAGGAAAGGGTCGGTTGATACTTTTGCTAATTGAAAAGAATGACCTTCCTTCTCAGTGATGATTTTAAAACTTGCACGTATAATTGAACAGCTAACTCATTAGGCATGTTTCCTGTCTGTTTAAAATTGTACACTTCTCTTTATAAGAACAAGAGCTCTGCAAGTTTTTGATTTTGCATTTTTTGTTACTGGTGCTTTTTACAATCAATAATTTCATACATCAGTTAAATTAGATCTCAAATTACTGGCCTTAAGATAATACAAAAACTTGCTTTCCAATATTATTCTGAGTAGTTTTCTCCAAAATGGAAGAGGAATATAACATTCCTTCATCTTTCTGTGTTGAATGCAAGATCTGTATTTTCGAATGGCCCATTTTTACCTCTCCTATGAGTTGTGGATGCTTTCTGTGTACTTGAGTCAGAGCTGGTTTTTGCCAATGCTGCCTGAGTGAAGCTTCCTGACACCATTTAGGTGCTCATATGGCTTAGAGCACCACATACACCCGCAGTTCTGCAAGGTGCACAAGAGTAATACAATATGCTTTCCCTTTAGCCACAGACGAAGGTCTCTCATCTATATCAGCCCAAGTAGTTCATGCCATCATGTGATGGGATGGCTGTGGATAATCTCAGCTGCTCTCATAAATTCTAACTCCTAGCTAAGACTTACACCAATGAGCACATTGGTCCAGTGTTTGTGTATGATACTACACAAGTCAGGCAAACGTTGTTCTGTTGTTTGTGTGAGTTCACAGATGTCATTCTTCATCTGACAAGGCAGTTGAAAGGTACCGCAAACCTAGCCTTCCATATAATATAGTTTGTTGAGTTTGGTCTTCATGATAATTATATGTAAAAGGCTCCAGAACCATAGAGGGGTCATTGCAGTGAGAGATTTGACATTCCTTCTCAGTAGAACATGTTTGCTAGATGATTGTAAGGTTAGATTACATCTGGTTCTGTGTCATAAATACTGGAAGCACCTTGTGCAGGGTTACAAGATACTTCCTATTTGAAGTACATTGCATTCAGGAGTAATAGGATGAAAGGAATGTGAAATCTTTTATTACCTAGTGTCCTTCTCTATATGAAGCAGGTGTCAACCTCAATTCTGTATTGCAGTGATTTAAAATCCTTGCAGAAATTAAGCAAGAGGATTGTAGAAATAGTACACTTCATATAGGAGAAGGTGTGTGGGACTTCCTGTTCCCCTTTCCCTACAGTTCCTATACATGTACTGAAATAACTTCCCTAATGAAACTGTTTTTCTGCTAATGAGGAAACATTAGAGCATGGCAAAATAGCATGGCAGATTCCTGCCATTAATGCTATTATATTTATTTTAAAGAGAACAGAAGGGAGGTATTCTGTTCCAGCAAGAGACTTGATTGCTTTCTATCTTATATTCTTTTGTTGTCCCAAAGACTGAAGAAAGGAATGAACATTGCTAATGAGATCACAACTGCCTTGTAAAGGTACTGGGGGGAAAAAAGAAAAGGACCTTTTGAGGGGAAAAGTTATTTACTATTTTGTTTGCAATTCTGTTTTGCAAATGACAATCTAGTTGTAATAGAATAGGTATATTAATTGAAGCAGATTGAATTTATTGACATGTTGCCTCAGGAAAGCTAGGAACAATTTCTGGCAATCATAAGGAAGCTCAGTTTTGTTTACATCTTCCTCTAACCGTTGTGCCTTGCCATCTATTGTGATTGCTATAGAAGTGAAACTTCTAAAATGTTTTCTGTATTCATATATTTCAACAGAAGTGTCAACAGTGATGGCAGATTTGCTGATGAAGAGCAACAGTTTCCCCGGTGAGAAAAGATGATTTTTTTTTCCTACTCCAATTTCTCGATATTCTGAAAGCTTAGATGTCATTTCAGGACTTCTTAAAAGCAGAGGTGCCTCGAGTGAGGAAGAGTTTGGAGGCAAACAGTTCCCTCCCAAGTGGCCTATTCTTTTTTTAATAAGTGAGTTTTGTAAAGAGGTATAAAAGGATTAGCAGATGCTGTAAAGATGTACTGTGCCCTGTTTTCTCTCACCATTGCTCTCTTTATTAAATCCCTGTTCTATGGTATCCTTGAAGTATATTCTTCTTCCATGAGAGTAGTTTCTCCTTCTTGTGCTTTTATAAATTTTTGGAATATTTAAAGAGCAAATGATAAAATCAAAGGATTAAATCATAAAGTGAATCATATATTCATAGAATAGGATAGGTTGGAGGGGACCACTAGATATCACTTCTCTCTGGTTGCTTAAACTACCTTCACATCCGTGCTCAAAATATACATTCTTTTATACATTCTTTTTCTCTTCAAAGAGAATGATTCCCACAGAGGAGAAGATTTTTTTTTTCCTGAGGGGAACACCTGTTCTGTTTTGTTCTGGATAATTTTTTTGAAATGAGTGACATGGTGTGGCTGTTGGTTTGTTGTATGGTGTAGATGATTCTCTAGACTTTTTTCAGTATTTTTCTCTTTTTCTTTTTTTTTTTTAAATTATGTGTATTGACAACTTCTGGAATTCTCACAAAGACAGGAAAACTAGAAATTAACCTAATCCCAACTGGTCTCCATCTATTTCTGCCTCAGTTCCACTGGCTATTTGGAGCACTGATTTCAGAAGTAAACATTTGAGTGGTCGGAAAGCCTTCAGAGGTAGAGCTTTCTACCGTGTTTTCCAGATTGTGACACCTACCCTTTCAAGAAGGTGCCCAGTTTGCTATAGGGTTAAGGGATACTGAGAGAACACTGGGAAAGAAGAATTTATATTTTTTTCAGAACTTGTTTATAGAATTCTAAAGAAAAGGGTAAGAGGTAGCTTATCTCTGGTCTCTTAGCTCACAAATGAGACAGTGGAATTTAGGCTCATTTTTACTGTGTACTCCAGAGTCTTTCCACTCTAGTACTTAGTTTCAGGCCAGGGTCATTGGTCTCCGAATCTGGGAGATCTAGGTCTTGAGAGTCCTTAATACCAATTGAATTGCAATTCTGGAATGGGTAAATGTGCCCTGCAGAGGGTAAAGAAGGAATGCCAGTTCAGTCTAGGTAGACTTGTAGTAACAATGGATTTAAATTTATTTTCTGTTTAGAAATGCAATGCTTGTGCAAGATTTAAGTTAGGAAGATGATGAGGGTATGGTTTTCATACTCAAATATATTTAGGCTAGTGTTTTAGATATTTTTATGGTTAGAATTAGACTGTCAGTTGTCTGGTTGCCTAAATACACTCTGCTATAAATACATACTGTTAATATTTTCAATATTAGAACATGCAAAGACTAAAGAATAAAAAGGATAAGGATATCAACCTTGATTATTCTTTTAAGTCATACTATTTAACCATGTGCATGAGGTTCTCCATCAACAACCTGCATAAATAAGAAATTCTGTGTGTTTTTATCGCTGGAGTTGTCATAAGAAATGAGCTATTCCCATGATTGTGTTTATAGATTTGTTATTTACTCATCTTTAGGATGACTCAGAGTGTAGTTGGTCTATTCGTCAATATATTTTTGCAAATTATGTTGTCTTTCTACTAGTTATCAGTGGTATCGGTTATACACTTGATTACAGTTTTCACTCCCTTTGTTTTTTTCTCTGCTCATGGTGTTCCTTATAATCCTCTATAGTTCCTGAAATAATTTCAGGACATCTATATTACCAGGTTTTGAATTATTTTCATGCTTTTGAGAAGTTTTGTGGTTGTGACTCAGGTTAACAATTTATATCTCTTAGCTGTCTGCAAGTAATTTTGTCTCCACTAGTTTTTTTTTTAAAAGGAAAATAGTCTTTAAAAATTGAGCTATTATACTGTTATTTTTTTTTCTTTGGGGCTTATTTCTAGATTGTGTTTATCTCTCTTGTTTGTCCCTCAGATGTCATCACAAAATGGAAGATTCTGAGGTAGCTGAGCGAAATAGGGACAGATTCTCTTAAGTGGCTCAGTGAAGGTCAGTTCTTTGTCTAAAAGGATAGGGTGCTTTTCAAGTGCTAGGTCATGGGTCTGGAAGAAATCAGTTGGTTTGTAATAAAAACCACAAAAATATATTCCCTACTATTCAGCTAATGAAAGACAGTACCAGAAACTAATTTTGATGTCCTTCTGGCAACATGAAAGGTCTGGGTAATATAATGAAATTGGAATAAAGGGATTAATGAGAAATGCAAATGTTAATTGGCATGTGGAAAAATTAATTTCTGTGAGAGTAAATGACAAAACAAAATACTAATTTTTCTCATTTTGCCAAAAGCTAAAAACACTTCCTGCTTGCTTCCTAGTTGCGTTGGCAAAAATACTGTGATGTTGTTTATACTTCCTTTCAAAGTCTACAGAGCAATGTCTTGTTAACATCAGTAATTTTGGTTTAGAGTTAGAACTCTTTTTTCTTGATCACTAAGCACAGTGGAAGAATCATGGTAGCAGGGGATTGTGTTCTGGAGCAGTGGCTCCTAAAAGCATTGTGTAGATGAACCTGCTGTGAGAAGATCCATTGCAGTTTCTCTTACTGCAGCTCTGCATCTGGCTCCCCTTCTTTGCTTTTGGGCCCTGGTACCACTTTGTCCCTTGCTGCTGACTCAGGGTTTGCTCCATTGTCCTTGGTGCCCTAATTCCCAGGGTCACCATTAGCTCCTTTAACTTTCCCTGGAGCCTCTAATGTTCTTTTTAAGACAAAGCTGCTGAGTTTGGCTGTGCCCTGATAAACTTGGTCTAGAGCCCTACCTATCTTTGCACAGTACTCCACAGTGCTCCTGCCAAGAGATCTGATGGGCTGTTCATGAGACCACAGATCTGAATAATTTAGAAAAAATGCTAACTGGCAGTCAGTAGATAACCCATTGGCTGATACACCAGAGGGTTGTCCAGAGGAGCCTCAGCAGGCTGGAGAAGTGGTTTGACAAGAACATGATGCAGTTTAACAAAGACAAATGCAAAATCCTCCGTCTAGGCAGGAACAACCATTATATACTGGGGGCAATGCAGCTGGAAGGCAACTTTGCAGAAAGAGACCTGGAGATCCTGGTCTACACCAAATTCATTGAACAGCTCAGGATGGGAGAGACCTCGGAAGATCATCTGGCCCAGTCTTTTGTGGGAAAGAGAGTAGATGAGATTATCCAGCACCCTGTTCATTTGCGTCTTGAAAACCTCCACTACACCTGGGCTGCTGGGACCAGTTCCAGGCTCCCCAATGCAATGGAGCAGTAGAGATATGAAATGCCTGGAGGCAGTCAGCTATTAAGATGTGAAGGAGTCCTTTGTATGAGGAAAGGCTGAGAAAGCTGAAACTGTTCAGTGTGGAGAAGAGAAGGCTTGGGGGGCTCTTACCAACATGTTTCAATACCTGGAGGGAGGGTGCATTGTGACGCCATCATGGATTGCGTGACAAGAGCTACTTCTTCTCCCTCCTGACAAGCACTCAAAACAGGAAAAACTATTTACCTGTGAGGGTTCTTTTAAAGGATTTATTGGTTGCATGTACTTCCACAACACCTCCTTGTGACTTTTCCCTTTGTAGTCCGTACAGAATTGTGAATCTTGGGTTGAAAGAAAAGTGCTCAGCTGCTTAAATAGCCAAATGATCCTTATCAATATAAGGCATGCCATCCTGGACAGTGCTAGCAATAAAAAGAAACCCAGATTAGTGTAGATGTGTAGTCGCACTCTGAATATACAGGTGAGTAAAATCTCAAACAACATTCTTTCTAAATGGCCTGTCTGTTTAAGGATTATCCACAATCAAGGGAACTGAACTCTGATCTAGTCTGGAAGAACACCTTTGTGCCTAGTAGTCATTTTGATACATCTGGCTTGCCTGAACAGGTCCCCAGGATCTGCTTAGCATTGCTTGAAATCTGTTCTTCGTAGCACTTACTGAAATGTCTTGATTTTTGGGTGTAGATATACCATGTCTGACTTTCCAATGCACACAACGTATGTTGGTAAAATCAGATGTTCAGTGCTTATATTTATGTATAAACAGTCTGCATCTACTGCAGTGCCTAGACTGTTTTTACAGCTTTGTAAAAAGTTAGAAGTTACTCTCCTAGACTTTTGTAGACCTGAAAACGTTGATATGTCAAGGATCCAAAAGAAAACTTGGAAACATTTTTGCACATTTTTGGGTTTTAAATAAACTAGAAGAAAAAATTTTGTGGGAGCTGAAGGGGATGTAATGAAGGAAAATACACTGGGGAGAAACTGAATGGTTATGAGGGGAAATGGAAGAAAAAAAGGTTTTTTTACCTTATCAAAATAAAGACCAAAAATAAAAAATGAAACAATTCAACTATCTGGAGCTTAGATTTGCTTCTGAGGAAGTAACTTAAAGATAAGAATGGTGGTTCTGTAGATGTAGGAAGGACTTTGCAGTTATAGATGTGTTGATATCATATGCTCAAATAATTAGAGTAGTTTGGCTTAATAAAAAGGGCATGTTTAAAAATGGAGAAGAAATCTGTTTCCAGACATCAGATTGTGTCTACAGTCTAGTGCGTCCTTACAGCATTTACTCAGGGCATGCTATGCACAGTCTGTATGTAGCTCTTTGCCTTTGTAAGAATCTGCTCAGATTCTGACTTACCTGGGGCAGTCCTGATTCCTGTATCTACTTTAGGAGATAGTCCATAGATCCAGTTTACATGGGTGCAAAAGGTGAGGCTTATAGCGTCTGGATGAGCAAAGTTGTGTGAGGCCTCAGTACTTGCAGAAGGAGATACTGTGGGGCTTATGATGTTTCCCATCTCCACTGCCCTTGTCTTTTTCTCATTCCCTTTTATTCTTACTCTTCTCTTTGAAAAGTAACCTGTATATTCTTCATTCTTTATTACACTATCTCAGTTGCTGTGCTTCTGACTTTGTTATCTAGTTATCTTTGTTATCTAGTTTTGCTTCCCAAAGCTATAAAAATATGTAAGATGTTACAGGATGCTTACCATGAGGAGAAGGTAATGTCAAGAGGAAACGCCTTGGAACTGGACAATTCAGAAAAGATGATCATGTTCTCTTTTTGTTCTAGTTGAGCTTTGCTACCTTGCTGACCACATGTGCTTGATAGATACAATTCTGTAGAGAAGCATTAATATGTTAGTGTTATCATGTGTCCCTCTTAACTGGTAACTAAATTATCAGGTGCATCAGAGATACATCTCTACTTATAATTAATAAAAATGAAAGTCTCTGGCACGGTGGCTATCTACAGTGTCTGTCATAGTTTATGTTAGTACAATGAAACTAATTACCTCCCTGTTTTTAATACTAACACACAAGGTAGTGTCTGGGAACGCCCCTACCTCTGCTTATCTGTGCCCAGGTGTTTGTCAAGGAAAATAACACCATTTTTGGGCCAGAACTGTAGAAGGGGTGATGCTAAGGGCCTAAATCTGTTGGACAGTGTGAGACAAAATTTAGGCCCATTGCTGGGTTCTGTTTGGCAGGTAAAGAAGTGGCCAATTCTCAGATGTTTAAGGTGCAGTATGAGGAAGGAGCCCAAGCACTGTTCCTTCATTGGGATCTTACTTCGACATTTGTGATTCAAGCCTTGCTGTTGTGTGCAGCTTCTTGGAGATTAACTAGTTCAATTCTTTGCCTCTGAGATATAGTTCATAGAAATGTAGTTTTCCCTGGAATATCATGGAAGGGTGAGAGTTTGCAGATTTACTATTAAGAAGAGGCTTATGGCAAGAACAAGCAAATAAATGGCTGAACATGCAGAATTTCTTAGAAAATGCAGCTTTCACTTAATTATCCATTCTTTCACCAGGGGAAAATACTGAACACGTATTGGGTCTGGCTGAGAGAGAGTTTGTTTTCTTTGGAGCAACCCTCGCGGGGTGTGCTTTGCATTGGGAGCTAGAAGGGTGTTGTTTGATAACACACCAGCATTTTGGCTACTGCTGAGCAGCACTCCACAGCATCAGCGCTATCTCTCCAAGATAAGCCTGTCACCAGTTGGTTTGGAATGGGCAAGGTCTTTTGCAGGGACATAATCAGGACAGCTGGACAAGACTGACTAAAGGGGTTCCGTAATGTATGATGTCTGCTCAGCAATGAAAGAACTAAGACAAAGTAAGTGAGGGGGCATTTATTATTGTGAGGTTTGTCTTCCAGAGCAATCACTATGCATACTCAAGCCCTACAATCCTTGGAAATCGCTGGACATTGCCTAATGGTATGAAGTTGAGAATAAATCTTTTGCTTTTCTTTGCTTCTGCAAGTGGCCTTTGCTTTTGATTTATTAAACTGTTTTTGTTTTGACCCGTGGGTTTTTTTTCCATCTTGTTTCTACCCTCAGTCCTGCTGAGGAGGGGAGTGAAAAGAGTGGTAGGATTGGGCGCTCTGCATCTGTCCATGATCGGACCACTACGCCACATTACTCCAGTACTGACTCACTTTCCTTTTGGAAGTCCTCACACTTTGTACGTTCAAGAAAACCGTGTTCTTCATTGAGGCTACTGTGATTTCTTTTATATGAGAAGGATAAAAATGATCCAGTTGCCAAGTTCTTTTTCTTCTGTAAATCATTGGAACCTCTCAGTTGATTTCTTGATGAGCCCCTTTTAGATGATCAGATTTCTGCCAATTGACTTTGTTTCCAAGACAACCACTCTCTTGACAAGCCACATCCCTTCAATAGTAGGTGACTTATTTTTTAGAATAAGTTGATTATATTTTAACTACATTGTTCTTAATAAGATACTTCTATTTAAGTTTCAATCCTAAATGAAAATGTAAAGATTATGAACCAGAAGTCTGTATAACTAAAACGAAGTTGACAGAGTGGTAAAGATGCATAAAGGGATTTTATAATCTCTCACAGAATTCCTGAATTGTACATATTCCCTAGAGATAAGCTTGCCCACTAACCATTCCCATTTATATAGGTATTCAGTGCATTCATTTTCTGAAAATAATGCAAGTTCGTTTCCCAAAAACATAGATGGTTGGACTACTGGTATTCGCAGAGCAATTTGCTTTCCTACTAATTTAAGTCTCTAAACTGGTTGATACTGGTGTTTAAAAAACAGTAGAGTCCAATCCAGCTTCCTTTTGTGCACAATTGACATGGTCTTACTCTGCGTCTCACAAGTAGTGTTTCTGTCTGGTAAGTTAACTCATCCTTTGCTTCAGTGGCTTTTTATATGAATCTGCTTTTGCTTCCAACAAAACTCATAGGATTGTCTTTGTAGAGTTTCTTGGATTCATCCCGGATTTACATTTTCAGGGGAGAGGCACAGAAAGGATGTATAGTTACAAAACTCTTTCTCTGAGGAAAGCAAATTCAAACATCCATATTCATATAGGCATGTAGTATCATCAAGCCTACACACAATTCTGAAGGTACTGATTCCTGAATACAGCTATGCTTAGTATAAGGTGACTGAAGTTCTCTTGCATATCCAGCATGCTTTCAAGTTGTAGTCTTGATTTCAGGGGTGGCTGAAACTTGTAGAAACGTTTCTGAAACTTTTAAAGTTTGTAGGATAAGGCCTTCACAGAAATTGAATAAAAACTTTATTTCTACCAATACATTGAACTGTCTATAATGTGTGCTGTAAACTCTTTCTTAAGAGATGTCAGAAAATTTTAGAGATGCAAGCACTTATCTTTTTTTCTTTATAAGGTGTTGCTTCCCCAGAGGAGTAGAAATTGCTATATGTGAGCTGAAATAATTTCAAGGTAGTTTGTGTAAGCATTTGGATTTTGGAGCACTTAAATCCTCACGCTGTAAAAATAAAACATTGTTCATTGTTAACCATTATGAAGCAACTGTTCCTCTGTAATGTGATTGCTTGGGAAATTTTTGAGTGATCACAGTGAGCTATCTAGTCTCTTTTGTGGGGAACTGATCTTGCAAGAGCTTTGTCTTTTATTCTGTCTCCATCTGTTGATAGGACAACTTACATCTTCTGTCTGGACTGACAGACAGGATTTAGGCACCAATCCAGCAAACTACTTAAGCAACAGTTTAGCTTTAAGCTTTAGAATAATTGAATTACCTGGTTAAAAAAAATTGAAATAACATTGCTAACACACTACTTAGATCTTTAGGAGGGAATTCGGAGATTAGGTTGTATTGGTACATGAACTTTAAATGGAATAAGAAGTGTTGAATTAAACATACACTGAGAACAGAAAACATAGATTAAGTCTTCCATCTTTAGTACAGAAGGAAAGATTTCGGTTTGATAGCAGACAGTCTACATCTTCTATATTTCTTTTAGGTCAGTGCTGCTTGAGTGTGTAGCTAGGCAAACAGAATAAATAAATAAATTTATTATAGATGTATGTAGTAGTTTCCTCTGTCCAAAGAAAGACTGTCCATAAAATCTGCAGGAATTATGCCATTTCTTTGAATAGCAATAGAAATGGCAACATATCAGTATCTTGTACTAACAGAACTAGAGACCACTACACAGTTAGCAATAATTCACTGACAGACCAAAAATTCTAATATATGCTTTAAAGGTTTGTTTCTTTGAAAAGTCTTCTCATTAAATATTTTAAAAGTGTTAATCCTGTCAGAAAAAAATACTGTCCTTGTGAATGGATGAGCTTACCGTTTTAAGCTACTTGAGTTTTATATTCATTTAATGAAGCTGATAGTAAAATAGAAATTGTCTCTTTCTCAATTTAGTTTGGTTCATCTTTCAGTTTATTGAGCAAGCAGAAATACTTCAGGTTTTGTGTTCCATAATGGTGACCTCTTGTGGTGTGAATATGTCATTATCTCTGAAGGAGCTTTCTGTAATATAGGAGGAGGTTGTATTTACATGTAACTTCTAATGAGCAGCTAACTTAGTAAAATAACATCATCTTTTCCAATTAGTTGTTAATATGCAGAACTCAATGCATATGAAAGAACAAGCATTTTGAACACAGTTTTCTGATTATGCTTTTTTGTGTCCGTACTGCATTTTTAGTGACGAGAAGAAAGAGCCTGGCCAAAGGTCATCACAGCCAAGCATTTCAGGCTGGAAGACAAGAGTAACAGGTACAAGGAATTTCAATCTCCATTCAAAAATTTTGAAATGCAGTCAGGTAGAAATAATCTAATTCCTGTGAATTGTCAATGTTGTTCTTTATTATTTACTGAACAATATTTTTTGTTTTCTAGATATACTGGGTTGTCTTACTGTTCTTAGTAAAAAGAAACAATATTCAAGAGATCTTGACTCTAAAAATCTGTTGGTATTTCCTATCTTGCTTTTCCCATATCCAGGCTTAAGAATTTGCCAATCCATTAATACCTTATTTGCCCATCACTTTTTGTAATTTGTCATAGTTGCATAGAAACTAATAAAATTATGCCAACCTTTATTATCTGAAGAAACAGATTTTGGATTGCTGTGTAGGGATGCATTTTGCTAATTTTATGTAACAGATTTTAATAATGTTTCCTCATAGCTGGCACAATTAATACATCACAAGAGCATATTTAAGAGTCTGGTGTGGAAACCTGTGCTATTATTATGCTTTCTTACTATTTTTCTAGAACTGAGAAACTCTGCTGTTCCAGATCATTCTGGCAAAGGGTGTACTGTACTCTGTTCTCATTTCCTTGTGAGGAACAGAGAGTATTTACCGTGTCATGCGAGTTAGTGTACTTACAAGCCTTTTAATTTCTTTGTGCTATTTTATTTATGTTACTGAAAATATAAAGTATGTTTATAGAATTGTTTCTTTTTATATCTACTTTTCTTAACATTATGTAGCTTCCTTAGTTTGTACATGCTTCATCTTTAATCCCGCAGTAAAGAATGGGATAGCAGAAGGAATTCTCCATTTCATCTCTGCAATGGGATTCTGGGTGGAGTATTCATTTAAAAATTATTTCTATTTTCTAATATGAATTGTGTTTATCCTTTGACATTTTAGAGAGGAGGTAGACTGTTCTAATATTGATCTATTTGTGGCCACTCAGTATTCAGTGAAAAGGCTAAACATTATAAGTCAGGCAGTACTCAGCTTTTGAAAGCTCGGTGTTGCTAAGGCTCTTGTATTTACATGCTAAAAACAGCAACCAATAAGTGTAGACTGATTAGTGTTTTTTTTTTTTTTGACCACAATGCAAAGCAGCGGTTAAGACCTATGAAAAACTGAGGCAACCAACTTGAACTTGCTGCATTCTTTTGCTTGAGTATATTTTCTGTTGAATTGTGGTTTGCTCTTTAGAAAGTTCTGGACAGCTTCTGCAATGTTTTAAATATAGCTAGTACCTTAAGTTTTCAGCAGCAGCTTCAAAAATCTCCCAGGACTGAGACACATACAATTTAGTTATGTTACTTTTCTTTATAGTCATGTAATTCTGGTCATTCTTATTGCTAGGATTTATACTGTTTAGTAAAAGCTGATTATCTTCTTTTTTACTCAGGTATAAGAGATACTTTTTTTAAAAAAAATATGCCATTATGACTTTCAGGTTGCTGTATTCTTCTGATGAATATGAGACAAATGAAGCAGAGCAGTACAAAAAAAAATCTTTCTTTCTGAACTGAAAATTAAATGGCTTTGGTAATTTTTTTTAAGTGAGAAGTTTGGCTTTATCTGCAAATGCATGCCTGAAGTTTTCTATTTCTTGCCCAATGAAATTAAGTATATATGTAGTTAAAAAGTCAGTCCCATCTTTCAGTGTAAGAGAGGTAGCTGCAGATAAAAAAATAAAAGAAATAATTGAGTCAGTATGTGGGTTTTGTGGCAGGAAGGAGGAATGCACACTGGTCTAGTGTTCTCATTTCACCTGTACTTTTACATTATCCAGAGCAAAATTTTCACTTCATTGCAAACACTGCATAGTGTTTTATTAATTAGGTTACTCGTCAATTTAAATAAGATTGTCAACTCGTTTGATCTAAAAATAAAAATGGTATGCAAAATAATAATAATACTCACTAACAACATGCACTTATATATACTATACATAACAAGTATAGTGTATTACTTATGAAATAGCAGCATTTTTTAATAATCTTTTGAAATAGATGTATTTGATAGGTTAATTGTGTGTAAGATGTTGGTAGACAGTTAATATAGACGCAAAAAAAGGTCTGGATTATTTTCTAAAGAGCAAGCTTTTAAAATAGAAAGTTTTTAATTGTTTTACTGTTCAAAGTAATGCCAGTAGACAGTCACTGTTTTAAGGTCTGAGATACTGTTCTTGTGATACAAACCTCTTATTGTTTGTGTTCTCAGGTAGTATAGTAGTAGGTAGTGATCATTCATGTTTCTGTTAAGAATTTACATTATCCTTTAAATGCAAGAGCTAAAAATAACAGGAGGCATTTTCAGACAAATCCGTCATTTAAAGAAGTGTGTATAATCCAGTCTTAATGGATTTTTTAATGTTACTTAGTAGAGTTGTATGACTTTTACTTCCCTAATAAAAAAAAACTGAAAGCAAAAACAATACAACGAACCAGACCCTGTCTTTATAGCAACTTTGCTTGCCTGCAAGATAAAGAGCTTAACCCAATCTTGAACTCCAAACACATGCCTGCATGCACCTTGTAAGCAACTGTTAGATGCTTCACATCTTGAGTTTTGCAGAAACTCTGACTCTCCATCTGTAGTGACCCAATGGTCAAGGCCAGAATTTTGTGACAAAATACTTCACAAAATGCGAGGTGGAGGTGTAACGGATGTTCAGCAAGTCAGAATAATTCCCAGTGATACTGCATCCATATGAAAGTGAATCCTGGATTCAATTTTTTTAATAAACTGTGTTTTCACCAACTTCCTTGTCCAATCAGAAAACAGATCCATGCTCCCAGTCTTGTTTCCAGACAAATTCTAGTCCCCTGGCTTTTAGCTCTGCCAATTTTTGACTTGATGTCTGCAATACATTTTTTTTTTGTATTTTCTTTCTGAAGCCAAGTATAAGAAAAGCTTAAATATTTTTTAGAAGTCTCTTTGTGAAGAGGACAGAGTTTCTGATAGTGAAGAGTATTTCTCAGTCACAGGGATATTTGGCTGATGGCAACCAAGAACAGTGGGAATTGGTTGACTTCAAGATTTCTGATGTTTTTTATGTGAAAGATATTTTGCCCACATCTATAGTTTACTATTCATTTCACAGGTTGCCATGTGAAAAACTGCTGAGTGCAATGAAGACTAGGAAAGAAACATACATTTTAGAAAAGTTTAGTCATGAACTTTGCAAAGTAATTAGAATTGCATTAAGTAGTTAGAATTGCTAACAGGATGCAATAACTAATAGGACTTTTCCTTAACTGATCAGTCAGTTACAGTAATTTCACGAATACAAGCCGCACAGACTATAAGCCGCATCTCTGGGTGTTGGCAAACATTTCGTTCTTTGTCCATAAATAAGCTACACCTGGGTATAAGCCGCTCTGTCGTTTGCAGCGAGGACCCACGTGCAACAAAGTTGCCAAATAGTAACAGAACCGCGGCAGAGCGGGGTTTACTGGCTCAGCTAATGCTGTGCAGGCTCGGCCCGCTCGGGGCTGCTGACGGGGCCAGGTGGCCCAGCCCAGCGCTGCCGCTCGGTGGGGCCGCTCAGGGCCGGCCACCGCTGCCACTGGGCTTGGTCACCCCGGCCTGGCGCTGCCCCGCGGTGGCAGGCAGGGACGGAGCCTCCCCGTACCCGCGGCGGTGGGCGGGGACAGAGTTTCCCCACTCCTGCCGTGGCAGCAGCGGGCAGGGATGGAGCCTGCCTGCTCCTGCCGTGGCGGGCGGGGACAGGAGCCCCCCGCTTACCCCACGGGCCATGGGGATGGCAGCATGGAGCCCCTGCCTTCCCCCCAGGCCGTGGGGATGGCAGCACGGGGACCCCCCCGGCTCTCTCCCTGCCCCCTGTGCTGCCTACAGGGAGCCAGGCTCCACCCGCGGCGCAACAGAGTAACAATTTGTAACAATCGCGGAATGCCGGCTTTTACTGGCAAGTTGCTCGACTCGGCACCTCGGTTTCCACTTCTGGTGGTGGAAATGTCAGAAAATTATTCACATATTAGCCGCTCCTGAGTATAAGGCGCATTTCCGGTGTGGGAGCAAAATTTTAGTCAAAATGATGCGGCTTGTATTCGTGAAATTACTGTAATCAAGCTTAGTGTAATGTCATGCCTGTGTACTAGATAAAATTCTACAATCCTAGATGACTGTCTGTAGTTTGAATTTTTTAAACAAGTAATAAGCTGGCACGTGAACAGAGATGAGAAATAGTAGGACACTTTGATGTTTAAGTAGTCATTACCTTCCAATTCAGTGATGAAATGAAACATTAATGTCAGCAAACAAAAACTTAACAGTACAACTTTACATATCAAACCACTTATGCGTCTAGTTTTGTTTGAAATGTTGGTTTTTAAAAACATGTAAATAAAAAGAAAGGCTTGAATTCATAGAATAACCCAGAATATAGCAAAACATGACATTTTTAGAATTTTTTCTGACTAATGAACAAAGTATGTGGAGCTGTTTCTTACTGTAGAAGGTGATACCTTCACTGAATGTGTGCTTTTGTTTTGAATGTATTTTGAAGGCTTAAAGGATGAAACAAGAATAAATGAATGGGAAGAAGAAGATTTCTTTTGGCATACAAAGATTCTACCAATTCTGCGTGAACTGGAAAAAAGTGAGTAATGCTGCTCTGAAAGGGTATATTTTCTGTACTGTTTCTTGCAGGAAGCATAGGAGTAATTTGTGTTCACTACAAATAATAACAGTGATTGGGGTATGTGGCCTTTTATGCTTTCATGTGTTCAGTGACTTCACAGTGTAAAATTGGCCTGGGCAGTCTAGGTGGCCCTGCTTGAGCAGAGAGATGGTACCAGATGTCATATCAGAGGTCATTTTCAACTTTACCCATTCTGTGATCCCGTAAAAAACCCCAAAACTGGTTTAGAGAAGATCAGAAGATCAGAAGTTGTCTGATTAACTGACCTTATTTTAGACAACGCAGCTCTGCCAGCTTAGCAGTCAGTGTTGAGTTAATAATTTAAAGAATAAAATACTGCACAGATTCACTACTTTAACCATAGACTTTATTGAAGGTCTTAATTAATTAAAAAAAACTAAGGATATCTTAATGAAAATTTCTATTTGTGATAAAAGTGTTAGATGTGCCAGAAAAGTATGTAATGACTCAGAATACTGAAGCAAAATGGGGTAAATTAAATATAGCTTGAAAGATTAAACTCTGGAATTCATTTTTCATTGAAAAAGATGTTCAGTTGCCTTCTGTAGACACTGTATTTATTTGAGTGGTGGGAATACAGAAAGTAGAGTTGTTTTTACAAGTAGTTCTGTTTTACAGAACCTTCAGCAATGTTTGTGACAGCATAGTACAGATTAGAACTTATTTTGCATAGTTTTGCAGATGTTGATGAGTATGAAACACCTGTACAGTGCTAAGTGATTCCCAATATATGTAGTTGTTTAAAGAAGACAGGATTCTCATTCCCACATCTGTCACTGGTGTATGGAAAACAATGAGGAAATTTTGAAAACATCTATGTAACCTCACGTTTTCCTTTCTTAATTCCAAGATTGTCAGGTATCAGCCACTGAGTTATGGTTTTGCATGGTGAGGTGTCCTTTATTCATAAGCAAAATGAAATATAGAGGTAAAATCTAATAATGTCTTTCCCTTGTCATGAATGTAGCTAAGGAAAATCAGTTTTCATGGCCTTTTCTGCAGTCTTTGCTTGATTTGGCTACAGTATTGGGGGGTTTTTTTTAGCTTTTTTATAAACCTGATTGTGGCTTAGTTTTTCTAATAATGGATGACATTATTTAATGATACTTTCTCACCAGTTGATTGAATGTAGTACTACAAAAACCTTAAAACCTGAGTTTTGCTACTTTTTGAATATTATCACAAATGGTGACTGAATTGCATCGTTGCCTCCTGCACCTGTGTGATATATTGCTTTCTTTAGACTGTTTACTGCACAATTCTTATAAAAAACTAATATTAAAATTCCATCATTGAAATGCTTTGAGTGGGTCTGTTGGTAATTTAATATTTTTTAATTTCGTGTGCAGTCATTTGCTTCGTACCTTTTAACTAATTCCCTGCTCATGAATTTAGGTCTTGTTTAGTTTTTCATGTATTAATAGAGAAACCTTTTTCTTCACCTTCCTCATGCAAAAATAGTTGCAGAAACCTTTCCATTCAAAAACAAATCTGAAGTTGACCTGGAACTTATTTATTGCCTAAATTCTTCTGAACATGATGTTGAAATTGAGTTGTTTGTAATATGACAAAAAACCAACAACCCAAATTCTCTTTTTCTACAGGAACAAATAATTTATTTTGTTACATTCCAATGTAACATTCAGGAGGTTAAGCTTTAAAATGCCCCATGAGATGAGTGATGAATAATTTTTGTTGTTTTTAATTTTGATGAAACAGAGTGTAAGACCTTTCGGTTTTGGTTCCTTGCAACTCCTGTTTCACAGCTTACTGGAGCCGAGCATTTAGAATCATGCTATATTTTGTTAAATTTTCTGTTATGATGAGAGTAGAAATGGAGTATTCATTGCTGTTCCTTGAGTGTGATGATTGCAAATTGGGAGCTTCCAGGCACTTCTCAACCTGAGACATTAGTCCTTGAATCTGCCTACAGGTTTTGGGCCTCAGACATGTTTTTTGTTGTCATTTTCTGTCTATAGTTATTTCATCACAAGTGCTTTGACTCCTTGAATATGACTCTGTTTCAACTGTGAAGCACACCCTGAGTAAATGCAGAGTTTATACTGCCAGTTCAGGTGGATTTATGTGGGGCTTTGCAAGTGTCACCTCACGGAAAAAAGCAAATATTTAAAAAAAGTTTAAAAAATCTCACTGTTCAATTTAAAAAATAGACAAGACTTTTCCTTTTCTCTGTAAAGTAAACACATACATGATTGCATTGCATTGAGATGGCAGTTTTTGTAATAATTTGCTGGTTTTATTTTTGTCCATTTTAAACAGTCTCAGGGACTTGAGTGAGGAAGTAGATCACTTTTTTGGTCAATAGGACAACATTCCACTCAAATATATCTTGAACCCATACATTGAAATGTTCTAGCAAATTTTTGCATTTACTTTTTTTTAATCCCAGCAAGGTTTGATGTGTATAGTTACATATATGGGGAGAAAAATGCTCCTTAGCTATCCCTTTTTTTACATCTAATGTTGGGTGGAGTGCTTTAAAGAATGTTTTCAGAGACACAGTTTCCTTTTAGACATTTGGTCAATCTGATTATTAAGCATCAAAGGTGAGTTTAATTTTAGCTGTAGGTATTATTTTGGCTCAGTGATTTCTTGGCTTGAGTCTCTTCTTTTTTGAAAAAGCAGAATAAAATTATTTCTGGGGATCACACTGTCATGTGAAGACATTTATTTGGTGTCTTATTTTTGTTGTTGTACTGTTCTTTATTTTGTTCTTCAGTGTCTTCATGTATTGAGATGCTCAGGATAAAGTGGCATTGATAATTATTTTTTATTTTTCTCTCCCTTCATACACCCTTCAAGGAGAAGACAATATAGAACAGCTTTGTCTAGCTTGTACCAAGCTCTATCAAGCACTGGATGAAGGAAATATGCTTGGAAAAAGATTTAAAAGAAGAAACATCCTTCTGAAGACATTATATAAACTTGTAGACGTTGATTCAGATCCACTTTCCCTAAAGCTGGCAAAGATTATTCTGGCTGTAAGTGTTTTGAAATGCTCTTTGGTAGAATGTGAAGTTCAAAACCATGAATTACAACTTGCATTTAATTTTTCATTTCATACTTGTAAACTGTGTCTAAACTAACCCTTTCCTAAGTACAGTTTACTGCCACAGAGATACTACTCTCATCCATCTAGATCAGCACTTGTAGCTTATTTTCTGCAGAGAAGTTACATCTGGGGGAGGAAGGAGGGGCACAAAGTAGAATAATTGGTGCATGGTGGTAGGAATATTGTATAGGCGTGGAAAAGACACAGTGTCCTAAACTGGGATATACATGCAGGGATTTGAAAAACCAAATTATTATAAAATGTACACATGGAAATGAAGCTTACTTTTTGAATAATATCTTGATCTTGTTCTGAAAATACCAAAATTGAGGTGTTTTTTTTTTTAAATAAGTGAATGTAAATAATTTTTTGCTTTAGTGTTTCTGGTTAAAACTCTCAATGAAATTTTGTGCTTTAGAGCTTCTTTGTTAGTGTTCTACAAAGCATGTATAGACGTTCACTGGTGAAAGGATGCCCACTAACATTGTGTTGTAGGCATCTGAGTAATTTGTGTGTGTGTTGAGGGAGTCATGTGTTTTCTATAAGGTAGTGTAAGTTAATTTATTCAGAAGATACAGATATCTACTCAGATATCACAGAGATGTTAAGTGGTGCTTATCAAAAAGAAAGGTTCCTTTACAGACGTTTTTCTGTGTAATCTTTTTAAAAGCATGAACGTAGAAGAAATTGTCCTTGAAATGCAGAGGAAAGGGAGAGAGATGTCATTGCATTTTTTACCACATTTACTTCCCTTTCACAATCTCTCATCATGAGATCATGTTTTCCGATAGCTGAGAGTAAATTTCATCATGACATGTGCTGTTGTACTGGAGGTCTTTGTGGTAGGGCTACAGATGCCAAATCACTAATTTCCATACAGTATTTCTTTGTGAGGGAATTGGAGAAAAAAGTCCTGCAAGTTATTGATACTACCTGTTTATATTGATACATTAAAAGCTAAAATCTGTTATTTTACAGCTAGCACAGTTTGCTAAATAGAGTTTAAAATACCTGAGATTGATATTTCAGTTTTCTTTAATTCTGCATACATCTTCAGTTGATTTTAATGTATTGTTAGGATTTCAGCTGTAATTTAATAGTTCTGTGAGAATACAAGTTTGTCATAGTGTCTGAACTTGCAGAATGTTATGGTGCATTTTTACATGCAGATTTTAGCTGTGATTTTATGTCTTTTAATTTCTTTGCAGATGAAAGTAAATGGAAAAGATCTTCTTGGTGTTTGCAAGCTAGCGTTTAAAATTTGTAGGAACAAAAAAAATGATTTCATCGTTCAAAATGATACATTATTGGGTATGTATTCTTTCTTGTCTGTAAGTTAGATATTGAAATTCAACAGTTAAAGTTGTTCATCTTTGAAAAAACATTTTCAGAGTTAGCTTAGTCACAGACTAAAAATTGCCTGCCTAGGTCAAACTAGTGGTTGGTCTAGTCCAGTATTCTGTGTTTAAGTAGCAATGGGGAATGCGGTTTAGGGGGAGCATGGGAGCCTATGTGTTCTCTGTGATCTGTTTCCCCAGCACTGCCCCAGCATCCGGAACTATTCTATTCTATTAGGGACATTGCGTGGTGCATCCCTGCCTAATCTCTTTTTAGTCTCTGTTTATACATTTTTTTTTGTTCATTAATTTGCATTTTTGGATTTTCTGATTCTATCTGCCTCTACAATGTCATAGAACAAGTTCTAGAAATTCTCTGTGTGCTATTTTAAATCTATATATTTTTCTTTATCCCCTTGCTTGTAGTTTTACAGGATTTGTAAGAGTTTGTACAGTCAACTTACCTTTCACCTTCAGGATTTTTTAAAATACAGTCTTATCACATACCTCTGTCGTCTTCTTTTCAGGACTGAGGCATCTCAGCCTCTAAGCTCATTGAACAGATAGTGTGTCATTCACTTGTTTTTTAAGTCCTTCTCTGTACCTTCCCAAACTCCAGTGGATCCTTCTTGAGATTTATGGAACAAAACTGTCTGTAGAATTCAAGCTGTGTCTGCACCAAATTTTATAGAAGTGAAATAATGCTGACTGTGGTGTTGACCATCATCAGGCAGGATCCTGAGAACAGTCATTGGCTTTTTTATATTTTTTATAACTACTACTGCACACTGAGCCAATGGCTTTGGAGAACTGCAATGGCTCTAGGATCTCCTTTGTGCTTGTAACAGTGCTTTTGTCATGCACAGCCCCCCACCCCTTGCAAATATGAGAAATATGAAGAAAATGAAAGTGTGTGAATGATTCGTAAGTCATTCCTTTCATTAAAACTTTAGTATGTTTTATTAATGTAGGCCTTGATCTTGCAAGTAGTTACTGCATGTGTATTGGTTAAGGCACATGTATATATTTGCTTAAGTAGTTGAGAGTATTCATGATCTTAAAGTTTAGTACACAATTGTTGTCAGAAATAGACAGGCCTTTCAAGTGGCAAGGAAAGGACTCACAAGAAACAGAACAGCTGGGTTGATTTTGGATATTGAAAAGTTCAATTTTGTAGAGATCAGCATCATACACAGCATTTGAACAAGTCACATTTTGCTCTCATTTCAATCCTCATTCACTTTTCTTTCACTTGCTCTTCTTTCCCTGTATTTTTAAAACTAATCAATGAAAGATAATTGGTAGGCACTGCTTTATTTGTTTATTCACTCTTTGTGTTTTGGACTCACCTTGTTCCGGAAGAAGGCGTGACCCTGGCCTATCATCACAACTGCCCAGATCCCTGTTGCAGTCACTGGATTATAGATTCAATTCCTTTTTCCTCTTCTGTCCCTGTGAACAATTTATATGCAGTGCAGCAGCTCCAGCAGAAGAAATAAGTTAATCCTTCATCCCAGAATAGACAGCTACTGTTCAAGACCCTGTTTGATACTGTGCAGAGCAGGAACCTGGAACTGAATTCTCACATTGCCACAACCAAAGTGATTTAACTAGTGAGGGTAGGAGTTTGGACAAGAGCCTAAAGTGTGTGTACTTCATTCATATACCTATATACTTGACAAGACTTTCAGCTTCAGTTGACACTGAAAAAAAAATTTAAATCTCTTCAGTTTAATGGTATAGGAAAATGTTGTTATTCAACTGGAACTGAACAGAACATAGGAAGCAGAAATAAATACCTCTTCGAATCAGTGACTAGAAATTCAAAAGTAGAAAGTTGGTAAGGATTACTCGTTTGTTTAAGATACCCCCGCTAAATTCAGAATGTCTCAGTTTGACTGCATGATACGTTGGGCTTCTGTTAACTGTAAATTTTAATGTTTCAGGTGTCCGACAGTGGTTGCACAAAACGAAATTTTTATGTCAATTTTACCTACATAAAAAGTATATCTAAAAAAGTCTATGAACAGATTTCAAACGTGAGAGTTGAATTAGACGTTCCATTTGAGATGCTTTAAGACATTTGATTTTTAAGGAAGTAGTGGGAATTAGTACACAAACTTCCAGGCACACACAATCACTTTTGCAAATCTTGACTGAGGATTTCAGTGATTCCTGCTATGTGTTTACAGCTTACACTGGTTCTTGAAGTCTAGGAGAACAAAAGTTGGGCCCATTCTCTTATTCATCAATAATTGTTTCTTGGTTTCAGTCCAAATATCCAATTTTTCTAGCCCACTTATTAAAAATGTAAGAGTTCAATCTGAGGGTGTTTTCCAATTGTTAATCTCTTTAATGACTGGACTGTATCAAATATAAATTCTAAAATTAGCCTTTCTGAATAATTATTTTCCTTTTAGATTATTTATTGGCGGTTCTGTGGAATGAAGATCTACAAACAAACAATGAAGCTCTTGTCTATTGCACGGCAGCTATAAGATTCATGTCTGAAAATGATGCACTCCTTTATAAAATGGTCAGCAAAGGAGCTGTCGAAATGTTTCTGGAATTAATGAAGCAGATTAATAACATAAAAGAACATGACACATATTTCTCCAAGTTGGACCATTTATTAGTCCAGGTTAGCATTTACTTTTATTTCTAAAAGTATGTACTTCAAAGACAAATTAAAAATTTAATTAGAGGAGATAAGCTAACCCTGTGTGCTACTGACAGAGTTGTACCTATATTTCAATAGACTTATTTTTAGGAAGTTTAATGAACTTGTTCAGGACCTAATTTAATTACCACAGATGTTTGTGTGTAGTCAATTTTAAAGGCTTTAGAAATTCTGAAGTTAATAGAAATATTTTTAGGTACCTAATAAACTAGTTTCTCTTTACTACTTTATTGTGCTGACAATGTTTTGAATACAGTAGTAAACCGATAAAAATGTGTTCTCTGAATTCTTGAAACTGAAGTAATAAATATAAACTGATTCTGCAGTACTCTAGGAGATTAGAAAAAGCTTTTTATTACAAGAATAATGAGTTTTAAAAATATGTAGGGAAATACAGTGTTTTTGAAGAACTCTAAGGAAAAAGTAGTTTCAAAAATGAACACTTTTTGAATCTTTTAAGGCAGCAGGCTCTAAACTGTTTTCATATACAAAGCAAAGCAGTGGCTCTGAAAACTAATCAGTGGCCCTAAAACTATTTAAACCCATGTATTTCAGAAACACTGGGGGATGGGTATTGTGTTTACCAAGGATTTGCCAGGTAGGTTCCTGGCATTTGTTTGGAAGTTACTGATGTAGTGATTAATGAATGGTTTAATTGTAAACTTTCAGGTACTTCATAGGGAAATACCTTGGACAATTTTCTGAGGTAGTGTTTGCACTAGGTTTGCTAATTATGCCAGTTTTCTTTAATTCTCTACTAATTTATAAGCATGGAATTTTATACTTCTTGGAATTATATAAGAAAACAGATCGCTTATATCACTACATTACTATTGGTGATTTTTGTCTGATTTTTTTAATCTCAGTAATAAAACTAATGAATCAATTTATTTCCAGGATTTTGACTAGCTGTGTGAAATTCCCCACGACTTTGCAGGAATGTTTTTCTTCCATTATTTGCTTGTGGATAAATGTAGTTTTTTAAATCAAGGGTTTAGTTTGCAATGTGTGGAAAGAAAATGTTATGTTTTATGCTTGCTTTAAAAAAATCTCTCATATCTCTGCTCTTTTCAGTACAAATGGAAGTGTAGCAAAACTGCTTTGTACTGTTTGAATAGACTGGCTGTTTCTAAGAAGTTCTTGAGTGTTTTGTGGAGAAGTCGGTACTGACAGCTGTCTCCTATTGAGATTGCTCTTTCACTTGTTTGTGTTCTCTTCTATAGTAGTACAGATACTTCGGTTTTCTTCTTCTTGTGAGAAAAGTAGTGATTCCTACTTCTATGGAATTCCTGTGTGACTTTCTCATATTGGTTCCTTCAACAAATCCATGTGCACTACTTCCTTCATGTGAGTTCATTGATCATTCATCATAGACAGATGAACGAGTAGTTCTGTTTTAGGCATGATTGAACAGTTTCTTCTGTGATCGAAGTCTTCAGAATAAAGTTTTTGTAGCATACAGCATCTTGTAGCAACAGTCAAATAGCCAGTGACAAGACAGGAATATTGTCTTCAGTTATGTAAAGAAAATTACACTGGAGGAGAAAACCACTTTAAATAGTTATAGTGGTCTCTAAAGGAAGCTCTGCTATCTCTTAAGTATCCCATTTAATTGGGACTAACTCTTCATTCTTTAACTGTATAATTGCACAATCACCAGATGGCAGTGTTATACATAATTTTGCTAGATCCTTTTTGTGGGAATAAAGTCTCTACCCGATTTCTTCATTCTTCCACAACGGATTTTTTGCAGAAGTTATACAATACAAGAATAAAAATGTTTGTAATTTTTCTTTTTCCTTAACAGAGAACATGAAACCAGGGACATCTTTGATTGATTTTATGTTGCTTAACCTAACAGTCTGCCAATAGTTACACAAAAATATGGTAATGTTTATTCAAAACCCAAGATTTTTTAAGACTGTCTGTCAAGACTTACAGTAGTTTCACGAATACAAGCCGCACGGATTATAAGCCGCACCCCCGGTGCCTCGACAATGTTGCTGTCTTTGTCAATAGATAAGCCGCACCCCGAATATTAGCCGCACTTTCGTTCGTCGCGAGAATCCGTGCGCAGCTTTCACAAATTGGCCAATTAGTAACAGGATCGCGGCATAGCGGGCTTTACTGGCTCGGGGCGGGGCCAGGCAGGCTCGGCCCGCTCATGGTTGCCGACGGGGCCGGGTGGCCCAGCTCAGCGCCACGGCTCGGCGGGGCTGGCCGGGTGGTGCTGCCGCCGCCGCCGGGCTCGCTGGCCCCCCTCTCCCGTCAGCACCGCCCCGCTGCCGCGTTCGCTCGCCCGGCTGGCAGGGCTGCCGCCGCCGGGCTCGCTGCCCGCCCCGCTGCCGCTTTCGCTCGCCCTGCGCCGCGCCTCGCGAGCGCCGCGCCCGCGCCGCGCCCGCCCCGCGGCACTTTGGCGAGCGGCGCTTTGGCGAGCGGTGCTTTGGCTCGCCCCGCCGGCAGGGCTGCCGCCGCCGCCACCAGGCTCGCCGGCCGCCCCCTCCCGTCTGCACCGCCGCCGCGTTTCCTCGCCCTGGCCGGCACTGCAGGCCCCCGCACCGCCGGGCTCCCCCACGCTGCTGGCCCCGATTCTGCTGGGCTTCCCCCGCTGCCAGGCAGCCCCACCCGCCGGCCTTCCTGCTTCTGCCATGCTCCCCTGCACTGCTAGCCCCAGTTCTCCCGGGCTCCCCCGCCCTGCTGGCTCAGGCTCTGCCGCCCTCCCTGCCCCGCCCTGCTGGCTCAGGCTCTGCCGCCCGCCCCCCACACTGCTGGCCCCGCCTCTGCCAGGCTTTCCCACCTCTGCCGGGGCCGGCCGGGCTCCAGCTTGGCTTGGGGCTGCCGCGGGCTCTCACTTCCGTGTTGGCAGCTTTTAGAATTTTGTTAATAGATTAGCCGCCCCGGAATATTAGCCGCACTTCCGGGTTTCCACCAAAATTTTGGTCAAATTGGTGCGGCTTGTATTCGTGAAATTACTGTAATAAATACTCTGTGTTCCTTAACTGAGAAGCACTTAAATGTCTTCTCCTTTAAAAACAACATTTGTCAGCAGTTAAATTTTCTGTTTGGGTGAATTTGATCTTTCATATGGCAATATAAGGATTAGGGCTGGAGGGGATTGCTGAAGACAATTGTTATGCATTTCTCCCTGAAACATAGGGTCTGCTTGAAGCAATCACAATATCTCTAGAATTCAACTGCTGTCTAGCTAGCTTCTATTATTTTTTAAACTGTATTCATCAAATTTCAGTGGCACATTAACTGTGTTTTGTAGATGTATGCTTCTATGAACTGCTGAATGCTGTTCTCCTGCACATTTAAATGTGTATGTTATTTTGCATTGCTTTTCCTTTCCAACCTGTATTTGTCTGAGGATGGCTCTTGATGGAATTTACTGCTTGAGGATTTTGAACCGTCTAACTGTATCAGGCATTGAAAATTTTTACTCTCTTTTTGGAGACCTCTGCACAATTGTCTATTGATACTTTTTTTTCCATTATCCAATATGCAAGTCTCTTTGCTGCAGTGAAAGCTCTTGTCTGGGTTTGAACAACACTTTTAATATGTGGCTTATCCTTTATTTCCTTTATTGTCTCTATTGAAGCTTAATTAGAATTCAACAAATAGCATCCTAGGCTGACTGTGAACACCGTGTATGTAAGCACTGAATGGAGTCTCCTGTCTCTGTTCCATGTGACAGGAATTTTTCTATGAAAACTTTTGAAAAAGCAAAGTATTTGATCAGAATATATTTATTAAAATATAATTCCAGCATTGTGTTAATTTTTTAAAGCATCATGACTTGAGAAGGAATGTGCATCTGGAAATTGTTTTTGCTGTTGTTCAGTTAAAGTAATGAAAGACTCCAGGTATCTTCTTAAAATATTAGTGATAGGAAGCAAATGGCTTCTGTAGGTTCATATGCTTTGTATTATGAATATTGTATAAATTGCATTTTTAGTGCTGAATTAAATCCATTCACATACTGCATTATCACTTTTTTCCTCCCCTCTATGTCTTGCTTCTCCATTTTGACATGTTGCATCTCCTGTTGCTCTACTACAGAACATCATGGAACCGCTGAAGATTTGTACTCTGCTGTCAAATTTGTTGATGTAGGACAGCAAATTTGAAAGCTGCTAGAGAATGGACAAAATATGCATAGAGTCTTATGTGCAAAAACTGAAGGACAACATTTTAACCTGCTCTTTGTCAAGAGTTTTTCTTTAAAATTAGCAATTACATATCACTGAATGAGCAGTCCAGTTCAGTGATAAAATGCTTAATTTCCAGAGTTTTTTGTGATAAGAAACAATTTGAACAGATAGTTTTTGTGCCTTATCAGACTGCATTCAAAACCAAATTGAAGTTAATAACTTCACTCTGAATAAGAAAAAATTGATGAATTCCCATATTCACATCAGATTGAATGACTTCACATTAATTTTGTAGTAAGTTCTGGATATGATCAAAATTAACTTACATGTCATTGCCTGTCTGACCTTGTCATTTGAATAATCTTGCCTTGGAAGAGAACCAGAATATTTCAAAGTATGCAATAGGTGATGCATTTTGTACATCTACAAGTGTTAGATTATGCTTTAAGCTCCTTGAAATAGAACAGTAGCATCTGAAAATATTTTGGTTTCTTCAAACAGATTTGAGCACTTAAGCTTTTCATTTTTATGTTTTTCAAGCAGTGGACTTCTCTTGATCTTGATTAATTTTTAATTTTTAAATTGGAATAAATCTGATTATGTTTTAAAATCAATTCATTTTAGTTGGCAGTTTACAGTTATCATCAAAATATATTTTTGTATTTTCAAGACTTAAATATAAATTTGCAATACTAAGATTTATTGAAGAATTATACAAAGAATTACTTTAACCATCACCTAATTCCAGTTGGTACATGGCTATATACCTGCAAGGTGTTAAAGCATATGAAAGATCATGTGTCCCTCAAAGAAGGAGGTTACATGCAGGTAAAGATCAGTATCAATCTTACATTTTCAAACAGTTATCCCAAATACACCAGCTTGCTGCCTGCATGTTTCCTGTTGCTATTTACTGGTTTATACATACCTGCAGAATGTTATCAGGGCATGCAGACTGCCTGAGACGCTGTAGATGAGACCTGAGCTTCACGGTCTGGCAGCAGCGCGTTGTGCTGTGAGCAGTTGTGGTTAATGGATGTTCCCACCCTCCGTGTGCAGGTGACAGCCACTCTGCACATCCTGGCGGATTGTCCCCTGGCGCGGCGCCAGCTCAGCGGCAGCGGTGCCATCTCTGAGCTCTGCGTGGCGCTGGAGCAGCGCGGTAGCGACAAGGACGTGTGCATCTGGATTGTCAGGGTGCTCGGGTACGTGTGAACACAGCTCTGCATGCTCTTCCTGCTTAAGTAACCTCAAAGGAGGCAGGATTGAGCCCTAAGATTGGGAGATTTACATTGAACTTTTTTTAAAAAAGCTCTGTGTAGCTTTTAATGATATTGTGTGCTAATTGTGTCTCCATTAATACTTACAGAATTGTTTAATTGTAGCCATACAAACTTGGATTCATCATCCCCATGAAAAATATTTTGTTATATCTTGTCATTCTTTGATCCCACAGATTCTGATAGTTTTTTAAAGTACCATTGCTTTTAAAACTACCTAAATTATTTTGCCGTTTATTATTTATTAATCCATGCTTGAAAAAAATTAATGAGAGAAATTGCACAAGGAATTGTGTGTTGTGAAATAAAATACACAAGAGAGAAAATGTGACTAGTGTTCGTTGTTTTGAGCTGTTACAGTGTTTGAGGAGATTAATCCCTGGGATCGGGGCTTGAGTGTGCAGATGGAAGTGCTGAAAGAATCTCAGTTTTATGAGCAGCCAATGGCTGCTTCCCAAGTTGTGCTTTTCAGAGAGAGATCAGTGTGAGTTAGTCACCAAATAGATCATTTTGTAGTCTGAACAGTTTCTCAGTCAAAAGTCTTCCAGTTACCAAGCATCAGCTTGCAATATTCAGTGCTAAATGGACTTGCAAACAATGTAAGGATTATGAAGAAGTTGTGAAATCGGCTGTTGGTAATTTCAAGAGTAATTGGATTATAAGTACAGTTTGTGAATGATGTGCTGGATGAAGTATTTGCCATTGCTGCTTTGTTACTGCATTGAGTCATGTTGCCTGTGGCTCTATGTTCAGTGAGATTCTGTTATGGACTTCTGTTCAGCTCCTCCAAATTATCCATCACATTCTCCTTTCTGGATGAGATCCAGTTGTACTTTGAACAGTGGCTGCATAAGGGCTGGCGTTCCTTCTTCCCCACAGCTGAAACCAGGCAAATCTGCTCTGCTGCTGTTTGTGCTACCTGTAAGGCATGTGAACGACTTTCCCAATTCCATGCTACCTTGTTCACATCTGTCTCTAGTTTTGTTCCTAAAAATGAGCTCCAACAATGATTACAGCACTTTGAGCATATTTACTTCTTCTGAGGAGGGAGCATTTCTTTTACTTGGAAAATGCCATGAAAAGTGGGATAATGGGTTTGTAATTAAGTGTAATTGATACTTACACTGTAATTCTGATAAGGACATTTACTTGATAAAGAATTCAATATGGAGAAAAAATAACTTGCCTTACTTAAAGTTTCCTACTGCTTCAATTTTTTTCTTTAAGATTAGAAGTGCATGCTCCAAGAATACAAATTAGCCATAAAATCAATTTAATTACCTTCCTGGAAACTGCAGTCACAAAAAAATACACTATGCAGTACAGAGATCAGATTTGAATTTTGTTTGGTTTTCTAGTAATACAGAATGATTATTCTCTCAATCAACTTTAAGCAGCTTCTTTGTAGAGAATATGTTCGATCTATTCAGATTATTCATTCAATAAGACTGTAAATCTTCCTGTAATTAATTGTAATTGAACATCAACACAGTTCTTTTCTGGTTTTGACTACATGAGAAGTAAGATGTTATCCTAGCTTATTCTGTTACTGTGGTTTTTTTGGTGTGACCAAAGCATGTCCAGTTCCCAGTTCTGGCAGTGGTCAAAATGAGCAGTGTAGGACTGGAGCGGCTGTTAGGAAATGTGCAGAGACAAATCCTGCCTGCAAGGAAGCACATTCTCTGTATTTGCTGGGGAGAGATATGTTCTCTTAGTGCTGTTGCTGGGCCCTACTAGATGTGCACTAGGAAGGGAGACCCCTTATTTCCTCTCATCTGACTTCCCACATCATCTTGAAATTCCAGGTCTCCCATTTAGCACTAAGAAGTGCTGGTGTTAGCATACTGTGCCCATATGGCAAGCAAGTTGGGAAGTTCCTTAGGTTTGCTTCTTCCTGTAATTCACTGTGGCAAGGGTAGCTACGCTTCTGTTGTGCTCTTGTATAACTGCACGTGCCTCTGCTAGGAATCAGAGTATTGGCATTCACTTAATTTGTTGGAAAATACAGCTCTGAGAGTCAGAAGTGACTTTCTAAAAAATGTTTTGTGGAAAAAAAAGTCTTTTCGTTCACTTATACACTTTTTTTTTTTTTAATAGCAAACTTTCTACCTACAATGACTTCTGTGCAGCTTTAGCAGACTGCTCCAGATGTTACGTCTTATTTTTAGCCCTACTAAACAAATACCAGAAGCAGCAGGTCAGTTTTTCATCTCTTGATTTTTATATATTAATCCTCTGACATGTCTGTGTATTATTGTGTATCAGCTTGTTTTCAGTGACCTACTTTTATGCATTTACCAAATAAAAATTTTAAATGGTTGACAGCATTTCTAAGTAATGAAATAATTTAGATTAAAAATTCAAAGCAATACAGAGGACAGTTGATTAGCTTGTTTGTCCATGTGTAGAACCAGTCCTTTAAGTACCTAATTTTTTTCCTTTTTAAGAAATATTTTTTAAAGCAAAAAATTATTTTAATATTTAATAGTAGGAAATAGTTGGGCTTTCTCCTGTTTTTCTTACCTGCAAAAGAAGTGTGACTTTTCTGGAGCTGAGCAATGTGAAAGCAGAGGAAAATGTGTTCCTCACTGTCATGTAAAAAGGGGAGATTTACTCACACCGTTTGTGTTTGATTAGTCTGTCAGAGGCCCAGGAAAGTCGCAACCCTTGTGCTGTCAGTGTCTCATTATGGGACCCTTCACTAAGCAGTCCTACAAGATCTGTTCCACTGACTTATTCAGGGTCACACACCTAACAGAGAAACCTCCTCTTCTTGGTCTCCTCCTGTACCCTCTGTGGGCAATGGGCAGTGCCCTTGAAGGACTCACATTAACAGTTTGCAGAATAACACTATTAATAGAGTTGTGAAAGGTTGTTTGAGACTTGCCACTGGTAGTATCAGACAGCAAACGTATATTAAAGCAATATACTAATTTAAAGCAAGTACTAACAAGTACTAACAAGCTCTAATCCCAAATAAAAGCTGATCTGAGACAATCATTCAGCATGCAGAGATCACATTTCTTACACAGAGGGCGTCCGTGTGAGGGAGAAGACAACTGATCCCAGAAATTACAATGGAGTCTTCCCCCATTTCTCCCCATTCTTAACTCATTTTTATACTATATTTTTAGGTGGAACTTGAGTGGCTTTGTTCATGCCTCTTAGTCAGTGAGGGGTGGTTGTACTAGGGGGTGGATATCTCAGGATAATACTTGAGATAACCTTGGGATGGGGACGTGTGTTAGTCCAAGTAGAGTGATTTCATAACAGTTGCTGATTCAAGAGCAGGACATTTTCCTTTATCTCCCTTGATTTTCAGCTGCTTTGGGGCTTATCAACTAGATAGTACCACTGAGTTCCCTCCTCTGCAAGGATTTCAACACAATGCCTGGCCATGGTATCTCCACTCTGCTCCACCCTCTGTTGGGTCCCCCTTAGATTGCATAATGTGTGGGAGGTCAGATATGCTGACCATGTTTCATCCAGGGAGTGCAACTATATTTTTCCCTCTAACTTCCATACCATTATCTTTTTACCCTCAGTCATCTTCCCATACTCTCTAACTGCGTGAGATATCAAAATGTATCTCTCCTTTACCAAAGGAAACCACATGCCTTGGGATGTTCATGTAGAAATGAACATTTAGACTTTGTCGAAATGCCTCATATAATGAAGTAAAATTCTGAGTATAGTTGTTGCCAACTTTATTAGAACGCTGAGGGTGTTGCTCTGTTGTCCTGCTGTATCACAGTGATCTTTCTTACATTTACTGGAGCACTGGGTTCTTGGAGTTTGGTGTGGGATCCCAGTCATACAGACTGATGCACTGGTAAGAGTGGAGTGCCCTTTGTAGAGCAAATGACTCAGCTCTATTGCCAGGTAAGTTTTAAGAAGAAAATAATGTTCATCTAAAGCATAGATGTTCAAAGGCGGAACAAGGTTTCAAAATACAGAATATTAAATTACATTAAGATCAGTCTTAAAACTAAGGAACTTTTCTTGTCTGGTCCAGCATCTAAGCTATTTTGAGATCATTTAGTTATCCTATACAATTTATCCCAGGGTTAGTAATTCTTGGAGATTTGTTGGAAGGAGTTCTTTTGTGCTGCTATCGTTGAAGGGAGTTAATGAAGGTAACTAGATGAGCTGTGCTGAACAGCATTCTTTTTCCTGCCAAATACAAAAATAATTTGTTCCTTTCCTGTTTACCAGCATCCCTGTTTTCTGTGATAATGCACATAGAAGAGGAACAAGATTAAGTTATTTCTCTTCTTATAAATATCTGCTGATTAACACTTTTGTAGCATATCTATCAAGTATTTCTAGGTTCGGGCTGCTCTTGCATAGTTCAGTCTTCAAAGATACTTCAGTAAAATACTATGTAAATACTCTGTAAGTAGCATGAAAAATGTCAATTATATTTTCCTAGATTTATAGTTATTCTTCCTTGTGACCATTGTATTAAAACTCAACAAATTTTGTAATTGACAATAAGAATCTTTAATTAAATAACATCTTTCTCCTAAACTTAATCTGTCGTTTTAAGGGTAGCTTTTCTAGGTTCCTGAGATAATAGCTTTGTGTCATAATGAATTGTAGGCTCAAATTGTTTGTTATTATTTAGTATTCAGAATTTAGTTTCTCATTTGTCTATTAAGTGGTCCAAAAATACGTCTTTTTTCACAAGGTTAGCATTGCATTTTGTGTTAAATTGTCAGTTATTTTATAAAAATAAAAATGAGTAAAGAAGTTGCTTGTGTATTAAAAATACTTATCTATTGCATTGTGTTGGTTATTTATGCAATGTCTTCAGAATAATTATTTCTTAATGCAGTTTTGAAAAAAGTGTGCAATTGTCAGTCTGTCAGCTTAGTGAAGCCCTGCAGAAATGAAAGGAAGGACACAGATAATGTAATGCACCACTTTTCTGTAGTATATAATAAATACTTGAGCTGTGAGGAGTGCAGATGTTTTTCCTGAGGTGTAGTTGGCACTGCTAACCTTTTTTTAAAATGCCGACAGCTAGTGAGTTACAGTAAGAGTTGGTATATGTTGAAATGAAGTAACAGCAGTACAGTGAGTACAGTTGTCTGCTGTGGGAAGAATCAAAGAGAAGGAAAAATCATCATCATTAAAGCATTAAAAATCTTCAGGACTAAAAATTGATACGTGAAGAAAGGAAGTGTGTGTGTGTTTTTCTGAGTTTTCACATTGCAAATTTTGTAGGATCAGGTTTTTTACTGGCAGTCATAGCAGCTAGAAACATACAGGGGAAAAATAGAGGAAAAGCAACATTCAGACTTTCTCAAGGGCTATCATAACTGTGACTTTAAAGGTAAGTGTTAAATACTGTGAAAGTGAAAATGGGAGCACTGGACTTGCACTCACACCACACACTGAATTCCACAGTTGCAACCCAACTATAGCGTCTGTTCTTTGCTCCACACTGCTGTTACAGCTCTTTTCCTTTTTTTCTCAGCTCATTTTCTCTCTTGAGTGAAAGAGTCTGAAGGAATGGAAGAGTAATGATTCAACTCTGTGAGAGACTTTTGGAGAAATTGAGTTGGCAAGACTTGATAATACCATGTGTCATAGTCTGAGGTAGGGAATATAGAAGACTGGAAAAGCTGAATCTTCGGGGTAGGACTGGGGAAGTCAATTGGGCTTTTACACACATCTGAAGTATGTGTTCATGGTTGGCTTTGGACCTTACTTGTGTGGAGTAACAAAAAAAAATCCTTGGTGGTTGCCACATGCTGTCAAGACTGTCAGAAGTGTTTGCATAGAGCCTCTGTCTTGCAAGATAAGCTTTGCATGATTCTGTTTCTAGTCAGCGTTGTAGACTTTTGCCCAGCTCAAGAAATCTGGAAGAGCAGGGTTCTGTTCCACTTTCCCACATCATTATCATCTCTAAGCTTTCCAGATAAACTGCATAAAGTGACTTCCGGGGGTTGTGGCTAATGTGACAAGTCACAAGCAGGCCATGCTTTTGGAGCAGGCACATTGCCTAAATAGGACAGTAGCTTCGGTCAGTAAGTCAGGCACTACCTGAGCTTAGGTGGCATTTTGGATCCCTGCCAGCTTCCGTGTAATGTTTTATCAGTTACGAGTCTGTTTTCAATCCTGAGCACAAACAGTGTGATACTGAAATTTGTTTAGAAGCAATTTTATGCCTGTTGTATAGAAAGGTGCCCTTAACTTTAATGCATCATAATTTTGAAATTGGGAAGCATTTGTTTAAGAATCTGACATCACTGGATGCAGTAATTGCCTATTCAGCAAAATGGTGATTACATTGGATCACATGAACAGTTCACCCAGGCTTCTCTTGACACTCAGCAATGGTGACATTGAGATGTCTAGAGAACAGTAAAAATGGAGCAGGCATGTATGATCTTTCCTGTGTGTACTTACCAAACCTCTAGCTCTTTCCAGTTTGGAAACACCCTCAGCCAGCTGTGTATGAAATAAACCTCAGCTGACTTCTTTTCTATGAAATTCTAGAGTCTCTTTTCTACCCCATATAAACTTTTAATATGTGAAAGTTGACAAGGAGCTGCATAGCAAACAATTCCTTTTGCCTATTTTGAATTTGGCCTTTATTGTCTTTATTTGATGCCTTCTGGTTCTTGTATTTAAATGTGGTGAAGTCCATTGTTCATTTCACATCTCCCTTGATTTTCTAGATGTTTATCCTACCCTCTTCAAGTTACCTCTTTTCCATGCTGAGGAATCCTTGCTTATTTAGCTCTTTCTGATGGAGAGATTGTTCCATGCCATGGTGTAGCCATGTTGCTTTTCTCATAGCATTTTCCAATCCTGATTCCTGTCTCTTTTTTTTGAGAAGAGGAAACCAGAACACGGCACTTAAGGTGTGGCCATATCATAAATGTACAGGCTTGCATAAATTTATTTCCCAATAATTCCCAATACTTTATTTGCTTTCTTGATCTGTGATCATTAAACTCTGTCATTAACTCCAAGACTGCACTATAGGTGGTTATGGTTGCTTCAAAGGCTGTGATTTTATACCTGAAGATATATTTGCTGTGTTCTTTTCCATGAATCCTTTCATGTTTAAATTAATGCATTTAAGTTTCATCTGCTATTTTATTACTAACGGACTACAATTCTTTTTCTGCTCTTCAGTCAACCTGCATCTTTGGTACTTTGAGTATCACAGTGAAATCAGTACATTCATCCATATCACTGCTGCTGCCCCTTTTCTGTGTTTATGGACAAATTGAATACAACAGATGCCAGCACAAAACCTTGGGAATTCCACTGGTCATCTTCCACCATTGCAGAAGCTGCTAATTACTCTGTTTTACATCCACTAATCATTTCTCTATACCAAAACATTCTTCCTTACAGCATGACTCCTTAGTTTCACTAGGATTTTGGTGAGTGACTTTGTTAAAAGTCTCCTGGAAAGTCACATGGTGGTATCAGATGGGTCTTCTTTATACATGTTTGTTAATCCCTTCAAAGAACTCAGTAAATGTGTAAATCAAGAATTAGAAGTCTTAAAGCTGATTGTGTTTATCTGACTGTCCACTTTTTTTTTTTTTTGTGGTCTTTTTTTTGTGGTCTCTACTAATTTATCTGGTCCAGACACCAGACTTGATTCTTACTTGGAATCTTTTCATGTTTGTTACAGTTTTAGGAGGTTGCATAGTGCTGTTAGTAATTAAGCTATTTAATTAATTAGTTCTTTTAGAACTGTTGGATAATTATCCAGTCCTGGTGATTGGTTACTCTTTGTTTTGCCAATTTGTTCCTTAAAGTTGTTTGTGATTGCTTCAGTTTTGGACAGATGGCTCTGATGAGCCTTCCCTGGAGAATGCTGTCGCATTGAGATTTCCCAGTTGCTTCCAGAGTGGGCATAAATCAATACAAAGAACTCATTTAGCTTCTCTGCAATGACATTTTCTTTTCTCAGTGCTCCTGTTTTATCCTGATCATCAATTAGTTCTGCAGATTCTGGCTAACTTCCCAGTCCTGATATGTTTGAAAAGATTGTTATTATTTTTGTGTCTTTACATCAGCTAGAAGAACTGCACTCATTTTCAATTATAATTTGCACACTACTTTACCTGGTTGATTTAGCAATCAGTTTGTCAGAAACAATTTATTAAATGAAGAGATGTTGCCTTGTCATCCTCTCTAAGAATATGTCCACATTTATCAGGTTCACTGTGCCTGGGTCTGCCCAGCTTCCTTCCCAAATGCATCTATCAGGTAGAAGCTCCCAAATCAGCTTATTGTCTTCTGTGAGCAAGCAGGCTCTTGCTTGTGAGACTTGCTTTTGTCTCCCCCAAAGAAAAAAAATTGTTTCAGGGCTGCTGAAGGTCCTTGTTGCTCTTCGGAGTGCTGCTGTGGAAGGTTATCATGGGTGAGGTGTCTAACTGCCGGGAATATTCCCACTGGGTTTCTGGCTATATTGATTAGGCAAAGGCTTATCTGCATGTGATGACTGGTCTTTCTGGCTGGTATTTTGGTTGGTTTATGGATAACTCTGCGAAGAGCTCCCAGCAGCTCACCATCTGTCTGTTTCAGTCAGTCATAAAATTTAAGTCATGTAATGCCCAAAAGCAACCATAGGCTCTTCCTTATACAGTGTAGTGCTGCACCTGTGTTTAGTTCAGGTGCATATTTGCCTTTTAAATACCTTGAGAGTATTCTGCTCAGTGTCATCACGTCTTCTGAGATACCAAAGGAGTTTTCTATTAAACATTGTTATTGGGGGTAATGGTGTGTTCCTGTGTCTACTGCTTACTTCTAAATAAATGGTTATTAGTGTTGACCCAAGTGTTGTTTGTGTTTTGGTTACTCACTTTTTCCTCTGTGCCATCCCTCATTTGGGCTGAGACAGTTGTTTGTGTGACAGCACAATACATCATGTCAGAGAAATGATTCAGTTTCCAATAACCCTAAAACTGAAAAAAAGAGCCCCAGTCCTTTCCTGGTTATCATCTACATTGCTTTCCTGTCTAGTTTGTTGAACAGCCACACAAATGCCTCCTTGATCACAAATACTGAGGCAGCAATGTGGGACAGGAAAGAAACTCTGTATGGGAAGATTGAGTGCTGTTTATGCCACTGCTTGTGCTGAAATGTTTGTCAAGGCAACCTTACAAAGAACTTGCATTGATAATGTGGTTCTTTTCTACTACATTTACTAGTACATATTTTCAGTTGTATTCCTCCTCAGTGCGGCCCAACATTATAACAGTGCCTAGGAAAATTTTAAAAAGGGAATTAATCATTAATGTAATTTATCATTAATGTAACTGATCATTAAAGAGCAAAAAACATAAGGTTTTTATCCAGTATTTTGTGTGTGTACTTGCATATTCATAACTGATTAATCATTATTTCTGACTTTGCTTTTTTTTCCCAAGAAGGAAGTAGCAATTCTAGGATAGATATTCTAACAGCTCTGAAGAAACTTCCCTGCTGATAAATGTGAATAACTACAGAAGGTCACTTTTTCCCTACAGTATGATTTCTGACAGTGTGCTGAGCTGAAAAGTGTATGTTCATCTTCCTAATGCTTTAGTTGTGATTTTTTTTTTTTTTTGGCTGAAACAAAAAGCAAAAATGTTAAGAAAAGTGCAGGATATTTGATTAGTACACTGAAATTATCAGAAATACAGTGTTCAAAGCTTGTAATGAACCAGTCTTCATTGGCATGTATCATATAGGAACCTGCTGTTCTGGTGTATCAAAATATACAAGTGATTATATGTGATTACTAGATAGGTAAACAATAGAATATCAATAATAATAGTAAGAAAATATTGATTGATAAGACACACTCTTACTAAAATAGGTTATTGTAGTTTTTTGTTTACAGTAATTTCACTATTATAAGCCGCACCTTTTTGACTAAAATTTTGGTCCAAACCCAGAAGTGCGGCTTATAATCAGGTACGGGTTATATACGGACAAAGAACAAAAAGTTGCTGTTTTAGTTTGGAGGACAGGTGTCTGCTGAGAAAGGCAGGAGCTTCTCTTTGAAATGGAGAATGTAAACCCCCTCCCTCCAAATTATTATAATTTTGAAATCAAGGGGATTTCAGGCAAAGATTTGGGAATTAGGAATTACAGTTCTTTGCTAGGGAAATTAAAATAGAAATACAGTACTACAAAGAAACAAACTCCAAACCCTGACAAAGTCAGAGTACAACCTGACACCCCGTCAGGCAGGGTGTTGGTAGCAGTCCCATTAAATGGTGGTTGCAGTCCTTTTGTAGTGACAGATGTGATTCAGTTGAAGCAGTGCTCCTGCAGAAGGTGCAGTTTCCCTCCAGAGGTCCAGTGGTGATGAGGAGAAATCCGGTTTTCCTCTGGAGTCCAGTGGAGAAAGGGGCTCCCTTAGTGTCCCAAAACCTCTGTTTTTATCTTGGTAAGAAATGTTGGGCTCTTCTCCCTGACTGAAACAACTTCCAATGGGATGCAGTAATTTTATCAGTCCCACAGTGGGACTCAATGGGCCATTAGCAGAAGATAACTCCTTGGAGGAAGGATGGGTTGTGAAAAGATAAAGAACAATGCCCCGCCTGGTTTCAATGGATGGCCCATTAGCCGAACATCTCCCACAGAGATAAGGATCATTGCCCCCACCCTCAACAGATGGTGATAGAATAGATCCCTTTTATCACATCCTGTATTGTAACCCAAGATACCCGGTGGTGCAACTTATACTCAGGTGAGTCTTATATATGGACAAAGAACGAAAAGTTGCTGACACTCGGAAATGCAGCTTATAATCGTGAAATTACTGTAATTTTTCTAAATTATGCTGAAAACTTGGGAACAAATCTGAAAAAAGCTAAAGGAATTATTAGAATTAAAATGCTCAAAGGAAATTAATTTATCCATGACAAAGGCCAGACCATTAGCAAGCTGCCTATTAATAGAGTCTGCACAAGTAAGACATTTCTCTTAGTAGACCAGTCTTTAATCTAGAAAAAAAAAGAGCTGATAAGAAATGGGGCCTAAAGCTGTTCAAAATTAAAGAAGTAATAAGAATAAAGATTTTAACCAGCAAGATCAACAGTCATTGGAGCAATAACATGTAGGATATGATTTGCAACTTTTTTTTCCAATTCATTTAATTTCAGAAATACTTGAGAGTTTTTTTAGAGAGCCTACACAGCTTTTCATCAAATATTTTTCTGGTGGCAGCATGCTTGCTTTCCTTCTTAACCTTTCCCGGGTCTCCAGGTGTCCACAAACCTAAGCACAAGTTCTTGATCGCTGAAATTCACTAAGTGCAAATGAATCCTTTTCTGAAAAGCTTAGCAGAACAGATCAAATTTTGGGATATAGAAATTACTGGGTAGGGCCCTATGGTGTGGATACACAGATGAATAATTACGTTTTACTAATGATCTCTCCTTCTCCTCACATGCATTAATATTTAAGGGGGAAAGGAGGTTCTCTTTACTGACAAGGTACTCCCTGCTGTCACTGGGGCGAAACTTCTCCTCTCTGCTCCTTACTTCACATTCCTCAGTCAAGAAATTTTCTAATTTTTTAAAATACTTCCACAGTGTTTTACATCACTGCCCTCTCCCTCTTTTTTTATTCTTTAAATTGAGTTTCATATTGTGACAGCTGTCATTTCTGAGTTTGAACATAATTTTTTCCAGCTATAAATGTCACTTCAAGATGAATCTTTACTGTATTTGGAAGAGATTAGCTGTGAGTTAGTGTAACTACAGTAATTTTGCCTATAAGTTGACTATCTGACCCTGCGAAGAAAACTCCCGAATTTTCTTTCCAAAGTGCATGATGAAGCAGAAATACTAATTTGGAAGGGAAGTGTAAATTAGATTTGAATGAGAAGCAGGGCAGGTGGTAGAATTTTGACTAACTCCACTGAAATTTGTGTAACATGGAAAGCAGATTTCATTTGCAGCTGATGATTCAATAGGAACTCAACCACTGGCATCTGACCTTTTGTTTTGTACTATCCCCCTCATTCTGAGGGCCCTGACAGCAAATAAAGTAACAGGAACTTGGCCAGCATTCACAGGTTCTAGATTAGAGTGTCCTTCCTTATTGATCTTGACCTAATTTGCTTTCCTTCCATACTGATAAGGTCGTCTGTACAGTCTATGTCTGCTCATCATGCTTACATTGAAAGGCAGGTGTACTTTAATTGCCAAGATAAACTGTTGTCAGGTTCTGTGACTCAGCAGGTACATGGGGTACCTTTGCTACTAGGGCAGTACAAGGAAGAGAACTTTAGAAGTAGATAAGCAAAAAAATATTTAGCATGATGAATCAAATGTTTATGTTTCAGTTGCCAGAAGAATAAGAGTCAAATGCTGATGGAGTATGTGGTGCCATTATCACCTCAAAACCTGAAATACGACAGTTTCTTCACAGATAGGAAGCAAAGAAAAAGATCTCAAGCTTTTCTTGATTTGTTTGTTCAAATTTATTTGTGTAAGTGAAGCTGTGTGCTCTTGTATATAGCCTTCCACTCAGGTTTGAGTACACTCTGTGTTCATCATGTCTCACATGAATGCCTCACTATAAAAAGATGAAATAACTGAGTGTAATTCCTGTCTTTAATCTAGTTTGTCTTTAGTGCAATACATGTTTAAACATGTTTAAATCTGATAAATGTTATTTTTATATAAGTGTGAAAGAATGTGTGAAATTCAATATACAGTTAATACTCTGACCATGTGGAAATGTACAGTAATCTCATTTATTATATTGACTTTTTGCTATGTACAGAAAGGTGCTATGTACAGAAAGGCCCATGGGCCTTGCACAGGTTTAGTCTTGCAAGCAGTTTCAAAATATCATGTAACTTTGTATGCATTTTTTTATACAGCCATTCTAAATTCCATTTCTTACTCTTGCAGTCCTTACCCATGAGCATTTAAAGATATCTAGCCAAAAATAAAACAAACCCTTAAGCATTGTACTACTCATAGAAGTTGCACAACTTTCCTCTTTGAGTTTGCTAGTTAAATTTTCACTGAAAGATAATGAAACTTCAGTACTATTCTATTAAAGCCGGATGTGCTTAGCTAAAAAAGAAGTATTTTATAAGTTTGTTTTGCTGGGCTGTAGGTGGAAAGCACAGCTGAGATCACACTTCTCAAAATATCAGTTGATTGCTGTGTGGTACCTGTTTGTCTCTTTCCTCATTGGGCAGAGCTGTTGCTGGGCTGATACCATTTTGGCCAAAATTAGAAAGTCAATATAAACGAGTCAAACTAGACTGCCTACTTTTTTTCAGTTCTCTCTTCTGATTCATCAGTTGTTTGTTTCAAATTTTTACAGCCTTTGTGAGTTGGGTGTTGTGCCAGCAAAGGTGAAAGCACTTAGTGGTTAGTCATTAAGAATATTCATAAAAAAATGTCTTGATGACATTTAGATCCTAACAAAAATGTGATGCCTAGTTAAAAAAAAAAGTGGAAGTGGGTCCTACAGAGTAATATTATTAAATACATGGATATGAAAACAATTTCGTCACTTGGGAGACTGCTGCTTCTCATGTTCAGGCATAGCACTCATCTTCCTGGGAGGATGTTATTGCCAGTGTCTTGTGGCAGAGGCTTAAGACCTGAAACTTACTGATGAAGGCATGTATCAAAGAAGGAGTTGCTGCTTAAACATCTTTTCCCTTCAGTATTAGTTTAGCTAATGTAGCTGTGCCTGGTTAACTTACGTCACTAATATCGGAAGGGTTAGAATATGTGTGAATATAATTATGATATTTGAAGAAAAACAACATATGAATTGTATAGCAAAATTCTAGGTTAGTGCAAGTCCAGCAGGTAAGCAGCTAAAGGTGGATGGTTCTCATGTACTTGAAGAAATTCTGTTACTTTACCTACACCACTAAGGTAAAGCTACAGACTTAAAAAAAAAATGAGTAGGTTTTGAGGCAAGTGACAGAGGGAAATGTTTTAAGTAGCTTAAACTTGAGTTACTTTGGACTTTCAGAACTTTTTTGTTGTCACATGCTGGTGGGTGAGAAAAAGATGGGGATGTTGTTGAATGCCATTCAGTTAGGATCCACTAGTCTTGCCACTAAAAGGTTGTATCTCAGTATGTGCAATATGAAGGTCAGGCTAGAAAGTGCTTTAGGAGAGCAACTTGGTTAAATCATGAGATCTCGTGATACCTTACAAAAATAGAAAATGGGTCTTGTTCAGCAATGATAAAAATAGAAGGGTAGGAAGAGCATATAAAATCAGAAAAAAACCTTAACAGAGCACAATATGAGGTGGAACTACAAAGGGATGTAAAAAGAAACAAAACCTTTTATAGAACAGTGAGAAGACAACAAGGAAATAATTGCTCTGGTGTTCAGAAGAAGGTGGCATTACTGGCAGATACCACTGTGAATAGTGAATTGTGAAATGCCTTTTTTTCCCCCCACTTATTTTTGTGAAAGGGTTATGTATGAACAAATAAATAATCAATAATCTCTATTTCAGCCTGGATTCTTTTATCACTAAAAAACAAGCTGAAACATATTAAATGTCGTCAAACCAGCTGAAATTTACCTTTTGGTGTTTACTAAAAGACAGAAAGGGAATCCCAATCTCTGGGATTCTTGAAAAGTTATGAAGAATTTAAAAGGTCATAGAAGGAAGAATTATGAGTTATGAAGAATTACAAGGTGCCTGTTTTTAAAAGGAGAAAGAGGAGGAACTGGGGAATGACAGACCAGTCAATTTAGAATATATTTCTGATAAAAAACTGGAACAAATAATTCAACTATCTGTAAGAAATTAAACAGATGTGAATGAACAACAAAATGAATAAAACTTAAATCAAGGGGACAGGGTTTAACCTCTACAATGGTTACCAGGCCTAGAAAAGGAAATGTTGTGGTCTCTGCCTGTCGCAGCTGACACTTGCTTACTTGAAGGTTTGGTAAATCCTGGCCCATATGATTGTTCTAGTTATATGAAGTGCAGTTTTAAGACATTTTAAGATTACTGTGGGCTTGCTAAAAATAGATGACCTGTACTAAATATATCTCATTAGTAATTACTCCAGTGCTCTACTAGTTCTGTCAGATGTCTTTGATTTCTTCTGTAAATCAGGTTATGAAAATTGGTAGCATAGGAATTATTTCTAGTTGCTGTGTTTGGCATTCCATCTGTTGTTCTGAATGTGCTGTTACCTGAATTGGGAAGCAAAAGAAGTATTACTTTCTTTTTAAGCATCTACCACCTTCTGATGTTTTCTATATAACATGGTTTGTTTCTTTATTTTGTTACAGGATTTGGTTATCCGTGTCATCTTCATTCTTGGTAATTTAACAGCAAAGAGTGACCAGTCCCGGGAGCGAGTTTTTAAAGAAAAAGGAAGTGTTAACACTTTGACATCCTTATTCCAAACATACTATGAACTTGATTTGAATGCACTGACATGGCACCGTGATAAAAAAGGGAAAGGAAAAAAAGACCAAAAGTATCCTTCAAAAGCAGAAGATGTTCTGATAAAACTGATAAGAGTGCTGGCCAATCTCTCCATCCACCCTAGAGTAGGCGCAGCTCTGGCAACTGCCCATCCTCTTGTAGGATTACTTATTACAGTACTAGGTAATACATATTTTGTGTTTGTTACTTTCGTTCAGCCTGTAAGGAGAGTTTAAGACTTCCCGTTGCAAAAAACTCCTAAGCCAATTGGCTGATATTCATAAACTGTTTTATGTGGTAGGCCTGCTTGAGACAGTGGAAGCATTGCTGCTTTGGTACTGAGTTTTCAGTATCTGGGGAAAGATGTTGTAGAATTCTTTAATTCAGTGATCAGATTTGCAGATAGGATCATTAAAGATAAGAAAACAAATTTTATTTTAAACATATCTCACTTATGAGTTAATATGTAATGAAAGTTTATTCAGGTACTATGTAGATGTGTTTGGTGGTGGTTTGGTTTTTTTGAAGGTTTGCACTTTCTGTGACTGTTTTGAATTGTTTCTGATCTCTGTACCCATAACTTTCAGCCTCTTCAGTGAATTTTCTCTTACTTTTTTCTTCTTTTTCAGTCTTCCAACCTTCTATCTCTTTCATATGGAAGAGGATGTCTCCCTCCAAATGGAGGATTAGGACTGCAGTTCCTTAACCACTTACTGATCCCCTCGTAAATCTAATTACAGATCAGGGCTGGTCTGTTCTTCCTGTAACAGAGTTTAGGCTGTGACAAGATACATCTTAAGCAGCTCAGTATATTTTACTGTATAATGAGAACATTAAATATTATGTTAAGATAACCAACCTGATTGTACACTGTCTTAACAATCATGAGGGATGAGACAAGTCAGACTCACTTGGTTCTGTCTCATGGGTTGAAACTGTCTTAATGATTGTGCAAGTGCTTTTGACCTTCAAAGCTTCTCTCTGCCACCCTCTCCTCTTCTTGAGCACTCTATCAGTCAGTTTATTACAAAATGTTCTGTCTCCCTGTGAACTTGTCCCTCTTGTGTTTCCTTCACTCTTCGCTTCTGAGGCCAGAGACCTCGGACAAATAAGTCTTTCAGACTTTTAGATGGGTTAACATTCTGTCAGGAATGCTAAGAGAAAAATCTTTCAGATATTTTTGAGGGTTTTTTTTCCTTAGATACCTGACAGTTCAGTATAATAGTCCTTGGCATTTCTCCATGTTTGTCACACAGGCCTGTTTCTGCAAGGGACGCTCCTCAGTGTCATCTTAAAACACCAAACAGGATTTGTAAAATGCCTTAACCAACTAAATTTTAAACTATGTTACCTGAGTCACAATGATTTCTGTAAATTAATAGTGGGAGAGAGTGGTTTTGTATTGCCATTTTTGGATAGGTGTTCCTGTTAGCTTCTGCTATGTTACTGAACAACAGAAAGTTTGACTGCAGTTATGGCCATGTAAACTATTACTCAGTTTGCTTCTGATATCTAATGCACTGCAAAATTAGATGTGTGTGTTTATCTGCATATGCATATGTTTTGGGGTTTTTTTAATCTCAGAATACAAGTCAGTTGATGCCTGTGAAGAGTTGGTCATCAATGCTGCAACAACAATCAACAATTTGTCCTACTACCAAGTGGAGAATTCTGCAGTTCAAGATGAGAAGCTACACATTGCTGAAAGTAAGCACATTTAAACTAGTCCTTTATGTGTAGCTTTTAGAAAGCAGAAACAGTTTTACACAACAGAAAGTGAAGACATTGATAACATTTTGTGGTATTGCAGGAGTATGCGGTTCATAGGGCTAAATTATTTTAATAATGATTTCCCATTTTTAAAAAAAATAATACTGTGACTTACATGAAAATAGTTGGGTTGTTCACAAAACCCCTTCTTTTCCTCCACAGAGGAATTTGCTGTATTGTTTTCTGTTTGGCAATTTTTGCTAGATTTTTTCAAAATCCATATACCTGAGCCAGAATAATCACATTATGGCAGTAGGGTTTTTTACTTCTTGTTACTTTCTATACCTGTAAAATTTGATTTCTGTCTGTTTCTGGCTTGTAAATCCATTGGCGATATTGTATTGAGTGGTTCTCTCCCCTCTGACGTTATGGACAGCAATGTGTGGGAACTGCACTGACTTCTGGGACTATTGTGTTAATGTTGTAGAAGAGTTAGGCTGTGTCTTGCACATCCCTCTGTCTAAATAGACAAGACATTGGGGAGAGACAGAACCTGAAGTTTGCACAACAGGTAGAATGAGGAATAGGAAAAAATATCCTGGTTGTCAGCCCAGTGCCTGGACTGGTAGACATCATATTCTCTGTAGGTAACAGCTCTGCTGTTCTGTCACGACTCATTTTATCACCTATAAGCCAACTGCCTCTTGTGGCTGGTTGGAAACAAATTACTTCTGTCCTATTTGTTGGCATGTGAAACTAGTCCCATTACCTTCCTGAACTGAGAAAAGAGGAAACCTTTTGATGGAAGACCAGCAGGCTTTCTGCTCCTGCAGATGTTTTGACAATACTTGCTGTTTGATACAAGTGGTGGACAAAATCCCTTCAGATATCTAAGACAAGTTCAAGGTGTGTTCAGTATTGCAACATGCAGAGGCAGAAGTAATGAGAATGAAGCCAACCTCCCTTGTATATTTTTTTCTCTCTTCTGTTGTATGAAGGGCTAAGGGTTGACTTCTTTGAATCCTCTGTATGATGGACTGATTTCAGTACTTTGCTTTGTACTCACAGAAGACTGATAAATGTAGCATCTGTAACATCACTCCTCTGCCATGCACCAAAATCCTCCATGATGGTAGCTTTTCCTAGGAAGTGCTGAAGGTTTCATTTCTGTTGCTGAAGTACACACTGATCATATGTGAAACTATTAAACAGAAAAGCAGCAAAGATGTGAATGTTTCAGATTGGGACAATATTAAGTAGCTATTCAGAGAAAATGTGTTTGCTTGTTATAGCAGCACTGAGAAGAAAACAGAACTAATGTCAGAAAATAATTTGAGCTTTAGGAGCTATCCCACCATAAGACCATCTGTTCAGGATCTAAGTAAATTCTCGTATATTACAACATTTTAAAAATTATGTCTTCCTCGATTTTCACAAGAACCCACTCAAAATTGCATAGCAGAACTGGCTCCCATTATTACAACTGCGCTTAGATTGTCTCCATAACTCCTCATTTATTTCTTCGCATTTAGTTCCATATTGGAGCTCTTTGTTTTATCTTCAAATCACTACACAATTTCATTCTTGTTCTACCATCAACTCACCCTCTTTGCTGCCACCAGACAGACAGACAACTACTCCCATTTATTAGATTTATCGCTGTTGCTGTTTGAAATCTGATATTCACTGATAAAAAAAACCCCATGTATTTGTGATTTCCAAGTAATTATTTTTATTTAATTTCTCTGCAAACCAATAGTGCTTGTAAAGCTGTTAATGAGTTACAATATGGATGCAGTTGTGGAGGCTGTCAGAGTCTTTGGCAATCTTTCCCAGCATCATGAGATCCGTGATTTCATCATGCAGAAAAAGAGTGAGTTACTTTTGCATTTGTAGGAGTTCTATTTTTAAATTTCCATGGTTCTAAAAAGAAAAGATTGTTAATAAGCTGTCTCAGTTAAAGGGTAGAAGCAATCTTCCCTGATGTTTTGTAAATTAGGCAGACATTAGAATCCAATAATAGTAGTTATAAACATCATTTTCTTTCAGTTTCATTAAAGTGGAAATTGGAGTAGGAAAAATATGCTGTGATACTTTCACAAAGGTAAATACTACAGAAACTCTGTTTTTCTTAAAGTTTCAAATTTGAAACTTCCCTTTACTCAACTAGCTTTTCAGATCCTGCAGGTTAGTAGTGATATGATAAAAAAATGAAAATCCAAGTAAGATCTTTAGGTTCTTAATCTCAAATTTTTAATTCCCATAGTTGACAGCTTTGTTAGCACTTTGTAACATGCAGCTAGGATTTGACTGCCTCAGCAAAGACCTCCTGTTTGCCTGGGGGTGAAGTAGGATACAAGTCTTATCAAGTCCTTTTGCTTTGGGTATCTAAAGAGTTTTGGGGAAAATGGCAACTCCTTGCTTTCCGCAGAAGGTGTGTCATCAGCTTAGACACCAGTTCACTGTAATTTTTTTTTTTTGTCTGCCTCTTGGTGCTGAAAGTGAGGTGATCCAAGGGTGGCACATCACCATATTTGAAGGGAGAAGTGACCCTTAGTAGCTGGTTCCTGGTGAACAGTCTCAGTCAAAGGACTAAATTTTCCAGCTGGGAAAGACTGTGGTGTTGGTGTGCCAAGCTCAGGAATTGCTGAGAAGCTTCCTCTCAGTGAGGCCAGCGCTGAGGTTGACTCCACAACTCTGCAGTCAGTGCCAGCAGGTGTGCAGGGCGCTCCCACAGGAGTCCCAGGCTGCTACACTTCCAGCTGGGCTTGGTGCAGTCTGGGGCAACCCTGCACTCACAGGGGAAAGAACTTCCCCCTCTGAGTGCTACATGCCAAATCCTTACAATTTCTGCTCGCTCAGGATGGAAAGTGTGGGTGATACTTTCAAGATGTAAACTGCAATTCAGTTTGGTCAACTTAGCCTCTTCTGATGGGATTTTCACATTTCTTTGGTGTATTTTTATTACTAAAATTTCTGGTTTGTTTTTTGGAAGGATGCTGGTGTTCTGCATGATGTTAGTCTGTCATGTACCTCTTCTACCAATACAGTAATACACTACAAAGGTGAATTTTTGGATAGGGTATCCTGCATTTGAGTGCTTCCTAATAAGTCTATGGTAATGCCACTTGTATGGTAAATCCATCTTCCTAGTAATACTCTTCTCTTCTTTACAATCCAGTATACAAGTTCATGATTGCTTTGCTCGATTCCAAGAACCGAGAGGTCTGTTTTCCTGCCTGTGGAGTTCTGCTTAATCTCACAGTGGATGAGAACAAACGAGCTTTTCTGATGGAAGAAGGAGGAATTGGAAAGTAAGTTCCTGATTGTGCTTGAGAAAAGGCAATTTTGAGTAGTTTGGCTAAAAAGTTTCAATTGAAATATTTTTACTGGGTCCAGTAGCTTGTAATAAAGATGCCAGCATAATAGATACTTGGTGTTTAAAGTTCTTTGAGAACAAGCCTTTCATATGAGCCAAACCCCACAGAAAAGTCTCCCAAAGACCCTCTGTACCCAGCAGAGGGTACCACAAAAGAAAGCAACTAAGGCCTGGCTTTGCAGCTGCTTGTGCTTGCCTCAGCTAGATCCTAGGTGGGCTGCAGTGAACAGCACAGTCAATGTGTGTCTGGTGCAAGTGTGAAGGTGCTTCAGGAACTGATATCCCACATGGTCCCTTGTTTTTGCAGGGAAAAGTAATTTCACGATTATAAGCCACACCTTTTTGACTAAAATTTTGGTCCGAACCCAAAGTGCGGCTTATAATCAGGTACGGGTTATATACGGACAAAGAACAAAAAGTTGCTGTTTTAGTTTGGAAGACAGGTGTCTGCTGAGAAAGGCAGGAGCTTCTCTTTGAAATGGAGAATGTAAAACCCCTCCCTCCAAATTATTATAATTTTGAAATCAAACAGCTCTCAGGAAAAGATATGGGAATTAGGAATAACAGTTCTTTACTAGGGAAATTAAAATAGAAATACAGTACTACAAAGAAACAAACTCCAAACCCTGACAAAGTCAGAGTACAACCTGACACCCTGTCAGGCTGGGTGTTGTTAGCAGTCCCATTAAATGGTGGCTGCATCCTCCTGCAATGACAGATGTGATTTAGTTGGAGCAGTGCTCCTGTAGAAGGTGCAGTTTCCCTCTGGAGGTCCAGTGGTGATGTGGAGAAATCCGGTTTTCCTCTGGAGTCCAGTGGAGAAAGGGGCTACCTTAGTGTCCCAAAACCTCTGTTTGTATCTTGGTGAGAAATGTTGGGCTCTTCCCCCTGGCTGGAGCAACTTCCAAAGGGATGAAGTAATTTTATCAGTCCCACAGTGGGACTCAATGGGCCATTAGCAGAAGATAACTCCTTGGAGGAAGGATGGGTTGTGAAAAGATAAAGAACAATGCCCCGCCTGGTTTCAATGGATGGCCCATTAGCAGAACATTTCCCATGGAGATAAGGATCACTGCCCCCCACCCTCAACAGATGGTGATAGAATAGATACCTTTTATCACACTCTGTATTTTAATGTGCGGCTTATAATCAGGTGCGGCTTATATATGGACAAAGAACAAAAAGTTGCTTACACCCGGAAGTGCAGCTTATAATCGTGAAATTACTGTACCTACTCGTAGCCATACTCTGCAGAGATCAGTTCCTGAGTCTCCTCTCTCCGGGAGTTCAAGTTTAAGGCGTTATAACATTGTAAGGGATATTAGACCTTGAAAAACCACTGCAACACTTGTGGCTTTGATGTTCAGATAATAGCGGATCCAGCTTAATTGGAGCAACATGAAAGATCATGTTCCTGTGTTCATAAAGCAGTTGGTAAAGCCCACAGTTATGAAACAATATGCCTCACTTTGAAATGCTTTCCTGTTCATACATCATATAATTACTTTTTTATACACTGTAAACAATGCATAGTCTTCTCGTCCTTCCTTCCCATGTTCTAGTTAACTTACAATATAAAGCTGAAAAAAGAGAATACAAAAGAGTTGCTGGCAAATTGAATAATAAATGTGAGAAATTTCTATGATACAGAATACTCTGTAGCCTATAGAATCATATAAATTCAGAATTTTCTATACTGTGTCTGAAAATTTATGAGGAAAGGAACAAAAAGCAGTAACAACATGGAATGAATCTAGAGAATTTGAAAGTGATTGTTAAGAAGCTCTATGCATTTTTGGAACTGAGATTATTATACCAATATGTAGTGCCTCAAAGACAATAGGGAATTAGTCTTGTCAGAGAGTTTAATTAAAAAAAAATTAGGGCAAGTTCTTTTGGGTTTTCATGAGATGCCTCCTGTTGTTCCACAATGACTGCCTTCAGAGAGGAGAAAAAAAGCAAACCACATTTTGGGTGGTCTTCCATGACTGTTATTTTCAGCCATACCTGAATATAGTAGTTGCCCTTTACTAATCAACTGATTATAAGTCTCTGTAAAGTGGAGAAGTGAGGGAAGGAGGGGGTCCTGAGGTTGAAGAACAGAACAGCAGCGAAGGATTACTATTGGAGAGGTCACCAGGGACAGCAGGTGGAAGAGGTTTACTTCTGCAGCCCAAGGACCTTCAATTTGGAAATGAGAGCTCTGGATAGCTACTGTGTGTAAGCTGGTGTAGACAGAAAAGTTACAGCTTCATTTCAGAGTCCTGTTTAGGATCCAACCTGCATTTGGTGTCTGCAAGGAAGGGAGATAGGGAGAAAGGTCTGGAACGTAATGGTCCTTAATATAACAGGCATCTCTGAGAGGAGTCCCTTGGGAGTACAGGCTGAGGAAATGCAAGAATGGGTGAGATCTGCAGAATTGCGAGACTTTACTGACTGTGAAAGGTAATCCTTTGATTGTGGAAGTAAAAAATTCCTTTGGGTTTGTTTTTTTGGTGAGATGATCTGATGTGTAGCGAGATGGATATTCTGACTGAAGCTTTTTCTGCATTCTCACCCTCTTTTCCAGATGAAACATTAGTGTCTGAAAGTTTGGCTTGGATTGCAATCTCTGCTTTAGTGGTAGCCGCTGAGACAGTCACAGACTGTAATGAAATTTGGTGGAATTTTAGTGTCTTTGAAGTAGTTGCATTTGCAAAGTATGTGAGTGAAATTGGTCAGTTTGGTTAGAAAGTTACAGAGGATGGGCAGCTGCAGGCAGGCACACACATGTCTAGACAAAAGGCATGTCCACATCCTTGGGGAACTACATTAAATGAAAAGGGGGAAGTTACTGAGCAAGAAAGTAGCATCTGAAGTTTATTAACGTAGAATTTTCCTGCAAACTTCCATAGAACTTGCTTACATTTCTAGACTGCCAGATTTGGAAGAGCTCAGGAGAAAATTCCATGGAACAAACCACTGGTTTTGTTTGGCACTGACAGGTTGGTTGACTGCTTACAAGACTTTGGGCCGGCAGACTGGCAGCTCTCGTGTTTGATCTGCAAAACCCTGTGGAACTACAGTGAGGACATGACGAGCGCGGCCTCCTGCTTTGGAGAAGACACCAACATGCTGCTGCTGCTGCTCACAGCATTTCTGGGTGAGGCTTGTGGTCTTGGTCTCTTTTCCTCAATAAAAGAAATTGAAGGAGCAAAATCAAAGTAGGATTGGTTTGGGTGGGAAGTCTGTCCTGCAGCTTTCAGTGGCTGGCCAGTGTGGAGTGTCCAGCAGCACAGTGGTCCTTGCACAGCACATACTGGTCCCCTGGGGACCATGGCATTTCTGGGGTGACTTTGCTGCCTGGCCACCTTTCTTTTCTCTCTGGTCTCCTTGTGGGGAAGGACAACATCCTGACAATTTCTCATCTGCTCCCTAAAGCCGGGAAGGGCATGCTCTTTGCTGCACAAAGGCTGAAAGGTGAGTGTAAGGACCTTGATTTGCTTACCCAGTGGGATCTTTTCATCTGAGCATTTACTTTTGCTTCAAATTTTACATAGTTTAGTGGCTGTGTAATAGTTCTGTAGCCAGCATATGTAATTTTTGTCCTTTCGTTTTTGAGCACTGCTTTACTTATGATTTTATTTTGGGTAGGGCACTTGCAATTATCTTAAAAAAATCTTTAAAATGTAAACTAGATTGAAGGAAAGTAACTGTATTTGGTGATGGTTTTAATTGGAAATTGATTTAAGATGTATGCTTACTGTCAGACCCAGAGCGAATGTGAAATCTCGTTGATGTCTTTTGTTGTAGACAAGTCAGAAAAGTGGGTGGATTTGTGAGAACTTCTTTCCAGTTAAAGCAGAATTACTGGTATTTGCTTCTGTAATAGTTCCTTGTATTACATTCCTTGCTATGATGGACTTTTTCTTAATGTGTGCAGTAATTCCATCTATTTATCCCAAAATAGCAGTGATTCAAGGTTATTACTGCACTTTTTAGCATTCTGCAAGAGACCTGCAAACTTTACAGCACAATTATGTTTGAATTTTCTGGCACACAGCAAGGGGTATATATATTTGTTTTAGAAAGTACATGCTTACTTTTTTCCTCTGCAATTAACACTACTTATTGAAGCAATTGATTTGACTGCACAGTCCAGGCTGGATAGCAGTTGTAACTCTCATTGAATAGTATAACTTTCATGAATTGGAAGTTCACATACAATTGCAGTTGCAGTTACAGCTGTGATTGTAATGCAGCTGTAATGGTAATTACTTAGGAATAGGTTAGAATTAAATCAGAAAGCCAGTCTTCTTCACACTGTAATCAGAAGAGGAACTGTAGGAAAAGCACATCTTACTCATTGGATCTGGTTCCTCTGTGTGCAGAGAGCCAACAGATCTTAGTAATAGCAGCTGGTTAATATTGTCCTACATCTTCCTCCTGCCATTGTGTACAGTAACAGCCTTGAACTGTCATTGCTCTGATTCTATCATTCAGGAAGCAGGAGGCAACTGCTGACAGCCAGCGAACTGTGCTTGAGCGTCAGCACACCCTCAGGAAGCGGAAAAAGTGGAGCATGGCACAGCAGACACCTCGCTTCACCTGCTGTGCTTGGCCTCCTCCCTTTTATTTTCCCTCCCCCATCTGGCACAGGATGACAAAAGATACAAGGAAGCAAAAGGGAATGGAAATGGCCTGAAAAGATGATGTGCCCAAGAGAAAGGCTGGACCAAGGGCACTATTTGCTTTTTCTTTTTCCCTGCCTGATCCCAGCAGCCTGGGATGCAGTGGCCCTGATTTCCAATGGCACTTGTCATTCACTTTCTTTCAGCTGCTCTTGAATTTCGTGTCACTCTGCTGGCTCAGCACTTCTGGAGGCTGCTGTTCCCAGGCCCCTGGCAGCAGCTTTGCCTTGGCCCAGGCCCTCATGAGCAGCAGTGGAGATGAGCCTCTGTCTTGGGAACATTGTTCTGTTTGGTCTTTCACGGAAGAGAAAGTTTCTCCCGCTCTCTCCAGACTTTTTCTTGGGCTGACTTTTACCTCCACTATCAATTCCAGGAAGTTATTTTGGAATCTCAGCCCATGTGAACTCTTACACGACATGACAGAGCTTCCAGTGCTCCCAACCCCTGTCTTGCCAGTGTTTCAAGGATGGGCAGCCCTTGCAGACTGCAGGGGTCTGCACTCCAGTCTCCAGTTTCCCCCACAGTATGCAGGCCCAGTGTGTTTGTCTTGTTCCTGGGCTTGCAGCCAGCACATATGCTCTTTGGCCAGGACCCAATATTTCTGGTTTTTGAGGAGAGTCGTGGGAAAATTAAATTATCTGCTTGCATGCAGAACACTGATCCTCACTGATCCACAGCGTTACTCACATTCTGCTTTGGGAAATTTACTGTTTCAGTTCAACACTTCAGCTTTGAACTGCTTCTGACCCTTGTTCTTGAAGGCTGGAATTCTCGACCTCAGTGATTCCATAAATATTCAGTTGATGTCTGGGGACCACAGCTGTCTAATAAAAGGGAGAAATGCTTCTCACTCTGTGTTAGAACAGAGTTAATTTGGGTAAAAAAAAAACCCCAGGAGTAGGCAAAGCAGTTATCCTCGAAAACAAACCCCATAATCCCTTATTTTCCACTTCAGGGTCTCTGGATTCTCTTCTGCTGAGATTGATTTTAGGTATGTTGGGTTACTGTGCCATGGATAGAACAAGAGCTAATGGGCACAGGTTGCAATAAGACAAAATTCCAATTAAACATTAGGAAAAGAGATTTCCATTGTGGCGGGGGTTAAGGACTGGAACAGGCTGCTGTTGTAGAAGGTGTTCAGTACTCAACAGTACATGGACTAGAGCAAACTGATGCATGGTGATTTTACTCCAGAGGTTTTTTCCAACCTAAATTATCCTATGACATCATCAAATACAGATTTGATGCTGGAGGCTGGATTTTATCTCTGATTACAAGTTTTCTTTCTGCAGAGATAAGACTTTCTTATGATCTTTCTTGAAATAATGGGTGTTCTTTTCCTCTTTATTTTATTACAAAAAACTCTAAATGTCATCTCCTTACCTAGAACCTGTTTTGGAATCTTTCTCACAATCAGCCTCTCTCTTAATTTCAGTAGTTGCAGTGTAGTGGCACAGAAGCCAAGTACTTCTTGTGTTTCCAGTTGCTGGTAACTTTGTGTGAGCTGGAGCCCATCTCCACACACAGGAATGTCATTTCCTCCTTCATATTTGTCTCAGCTCAGGCCATCTGATCTGCACAGGCACCTTAGCATGGCTTTTGGATGGGAGTAAGTGCTGTTGGAGCATCTCTTCTAGACACAGTTTGACTCAAAATGCGGGTAACTGAATTTTTTCTTCAGCCTCAATTTGCCTTTACCTGCTGTGACTGTGCAATAAGAGTTATTTGTTTAACACATTGTGAATCTGGTGCTTTTTCATAGTGCAGGCCAAGGGTTAAGTATTGCCTATTTGGAGCAGGATTCTACCTTCATTTTAGGTCTGTTTATGGACAAAATCAAATATCAAATGTCAAATATCCTTCTGTTAAACTGTGTGGAAACATTTGTTCAGCATTAGCAGTTGTGTTTGTGGATTCCTGATTCAGAATACTTCTGGTTGCAGTGTGATTTCTATTTTCTCTCAGAGTTTGTCTCTTTGCCACATCCAATGCCAGGCAAAGTGGAGGGGGGAAAAATGACTGATGACTTCCTTTCATTCCTAACATTATCTATTAAAGACTATCCTGTTGTTTTATTTTTGAAATTTGCAAGGAAGGGAGAGCATCAGTAAATACAGTAACTAGTGTGGTTTATGTTCCTTCAGTGTGAGAATAGCTAGAGTTTGAAAGAGTCTCCAGATTAGCAGAGCAATTTGGGGCAAGAAAAACATAGTTATAGTTAGATCAATGGATTGCTCACTTCAGCAAGATTGCTGTGGGCAATGTTAAACCCTGGGAACTTTCCAGACTGACAGTCACAGTAAATATTCAATCTCAGAGACAGTTTTTGTCTTGGAGACACTGTGAGGTGTGAGAAAAAAAGAACGTGCAATGCTATTTTCACTGTTCTACTGACCTTACCGACCTTTTTTTCCAATTAAATCTAAGACACTCAGACAGTGATGCTTATCTCAAGTGCAGAGCTGGTAAGCTGTATGTGTCACAAAATATGTAGTTGAGTATATTTTTATCTGGATCTGATGATGGTATTTTCCTTGATTACAGATGAAGAGGTAGAGTTGGAGTGCAGCCTTGACAGAGATATAAAGGACTGCCAAAGAGTATATTGGGAAAGAGAGTTCAAACCCGTGGCAGAAAAACTTCTTGACAGAATTCAAAGCCATCACTCTTCCAGCTGAGTCTATCACTCCATCTTAAACAGTCGGGGGTTTTTTTGTCAGGTAAATTTATATTTCTAATACATCTATACATTGCCATTGGTAAACTTGTTTGGAGAGAATGACTGTTTTAAAAAATAAGTTAGAAAAGCCTGGCATTTATGTACTGGATGCTATCTTTTGAAGAACTTGTATGAATTTTTTGCATGTGTTTTAAAATATACTTTAGCTGATGAAGCAGCTGTTCAGTGTGACTTGTCTAGTAACTGCATTGCTTCTTGACTGGAAAAATTAAGCCAAAATATTTTGCTTGACTTCTAATTTTTAAAAGGTAAATTATGAGTGAGCACTGGGACCTCTGTAGTACCAAAAATGCTCTGCAAACGAATGTTATGTGACAGAAGCCACATCTCACCTGCAGACTTTGACACACTTTTACCTTAAGGAACTTCTGGGACAGAATGCTGTTGGGGCCTTGTCCTGTGTTCCTTCATGAGCTTCACTCTTGAGATCAAACACGTTGGTGGTCAGGGAAAGTCACCCCCTTTCCTTGGGAGATCTCCCTTCCTTCTGACACTAGGGGCTAGGGTCTAGGGTATCCCAGCTAACCCAGCTGCTGCTTTGATGCTTGTGGGATGTAGGTCCAGCTGTGTTGGTCTCTTCTGAATTGGGACTTCACATCTTTTGGCAAAATGCCCATATCTGTGATGTCAGAGAAGATTTTACCTTCTTTCAGTTGGTTCCACACTCCCAGGAGCTGCCTGTGTGCCTCTACTTCTCAGATTTCTTGGCCAGCTGTCTCCCCTAAACCTGTGTCTCCATGTGGGGCCGTAACAGACCTCTTTCACCCTGTTCCTCCTGACTGCTGCAGCTCCAGCCTGGCAATCCTGGGAGAATGGAGGAATTTGTTGGCAGGCAGTGATTCAGAGCTCCCTCAGTGGCACTGTTCTCTCTGCCTTATGTAGTGCCCAGACCTCTGCTTCCAGGTGAGGAGAGACAGCAAGGAGGTCAGGAAGTAGAGCCGTAGTAGAAGGGCAGCAAGACTTCTTTCCTAGTTTAGATATCTGCTTTTATGGGGCAGAGAAAAGGAGATTTCATAGTCCAGGTTTTGGGAATGGTGAGGAGGAAACTTCAGTGGAAGTGATAAAATTTGCTTCATTCTTTGTGTCTCAGCAGCTCAGGTATTACTTGTGCCCAGCAAGGTCAGCCCTGCTTTGGGAGCTTGTGCGGTGGCTGTCACTGCAATCCACAGGAGAGAAGTGCTTGACATTCAATGTGGTTTGGCTCCAACAACAGCTCTGCTCAGCTCATAAGTATCTCAATTATCATCCCTTCTTTTGCCATTTTAATTTTAGCTGAAGGGAAGATAAATGGCTTCAGTGTCCATTTGTTTCTGGGAGAAAAGAATGGATTTGCTTTGAGAGAGTATTAAAGAAAGAATGATGGGTAAGTAGTCCCTGTGGGGAAGAAGCTGGAGGCATTTGTTCCTGGCATTTGTGTCACAGCAAGGCAGGCAAACATCCAGCTGTGCAGGGCAGGGTGGGGGCACTAGAAAAGGTGCCCGTGGCCAAGCCCTGTCAGCAGGACTGATCAGAATTGACAAGGGCTGAGTCTCTGTCACAAGGCAGCTGAAACTGATGGCTGGCTCAAGTCAAGGTGGTGCTTGGGCAATTAAGATTTGTTCAAATACAACACTAATTATGTCAGTATTACTGATCAAACTGTAACCAAGAGCCTGAAGTGCCGTGTCTGCAGCACAGGGCAGAGCTGGGGATCTTGGGACAGCCACGATCTGTGAGCTTTGGCCTTTGTGCAGGAAGAGGCATGTTCAGAGGAGCTGGATTGAGAAGAGGGGGCAGCACAGGACCCTTGAGGGGTCTGGTCGAGCTATACTAGCCTCTGCCTTCCTCTGGAGAAAAACCTGTGAGTAGTAAGAAGCAGCTCCAGAATGCTGGATTTCAGGTATGTTCTTATGGCATCATTTACCATTGGGTATCTCTGCAACAGACCTTAGTGCAGCATCTCTCTCATGTCCAGGAGCCCATTCCTGTTCTCCTTGGGGAGAGCTGCCAGCACCACAGCTGAGGTGCACAAGAGGCTGGGCTCTGCCAGAGCTGCCTGGGGGTACTGGGCAGTGAGGTGGGATTGCCTGCAGGTTGTGACCAGATAAAGCCACTCATACAACATATCCACTGCAGTGCTTACTGCTTGAAAAATGAGATGTGGCTGGAGAGCATAGGATGGAAATGGCCAGTTTGGGTTTCTTGGAAAAATTCATGCCTACCTTTGACCCCAGAAAGTACCTAGAGACTGAAGCACTGCAGAAACTGTTCACAGACTGGAAAGGCTCAGCTCAGCTGTACAATGCCCTTAAGACAGGAAAGTTTTGCTCTGTTTTTGGAACATTAAAAATCCTGTATTTTCAGTTAAGAGGAAGCACCAGATGCTTCCTGTTAGTCACAATTTTTGACAGTTTATTAATCTTTCTCCTCCAGATCTTTTTAGATATTTTAGCTTCTTGGACTGTAAACTTAAAACTGTTCTCAGAAGGTTCTGTAAAAAGAGAAACCAGTCTGAGCTGAGACCCAGGCCAGAGGACAAAAATTAAATTGATGCTGCTTCTGGGCTTGGGAAAATTCATTTCACAGAATCACAGAAAATCATACAATCAGCTGAGCTGGAAAGGACTCATTAGCATCATCGAGTCCAACTCCTGGCCCTGCACTACACACCCCAAGACTCACAACTTGTGTCAGAGAGCTTAGTCCAAATGGGTGAAAATATCAGCGGTACAGAAGAGGTGTTCCCACTATAGTTAGTGAAGCTCTAACTCTGTTTTTAAACTGTTCCTCCCACCAGGAGTTAAAAAATTAATGGCTCGTGATTCTAACTATGTTTGCTCAGTTACTGTTTCAAACATTTTAAATGGTCTTAGAACCAGTAAGAACAGAAGCCTGAAGTTAAACTACACAGAAACACCAAGAGAAAAAGTTGTTACCTTTATTTCAAAAATACCAGTAATACTGACAAATTTAAAAAGCAATTCACACTCATACAAAAGTATTCATGTGTTCTCCAAAACCACTGTATATTAAATGTCAGCATTTAAATCATGTTTTGATTTACTAAAAATAGATGTTTTTTAGCCTAGTTATTTAAGCAACTGCAAAAATCATTAAGACCAGCGTTGGGCATGTAATACAGTAGGCCTGTTTGGCAGTCTAGAACAACATTCCCACACCTTGTCCTAGCTCCTTCTTCGTTCATCCATGAAAAGGAGGACAAGAAGCTACTCAACACTTTGTGTAGGTAGATCTCTAAGAAACTCTGAGGACTCCAGTCCCCTTCTTTCCATAGGAAGACCATTGCACTTTGGAGCTCACAAAATAATGCTGAACAAACATCCTGTTTTTAAGGCTAAACTAGTTGAGAAAATTGACTGCTATCTTTCAAATTGTCAGTGTGGACAGAGGAGGTTTAGTTCTGATTAAACAGGGAATCTAAATAACAAGGCTTTTTTGAAACCACACACAGTAAAGGCTCAGACAATAGCAGTGCTCACTTTCACTTCTAGCTCAACTGGAACAGCCTGGGTCTGTTCACTCCACCTGCACAAATAGCAGCATCAAGATTTTCTAAAATTATTCTCGTAGGGAAAGCAAATGCCATCAAGTCCCAGAATTTGCCTTAACACAAGATCTATGTATCTATGGTTTGCTAGATTGCCACAAGTTCAGAGAATGTCCTGGGCTGTCTAAAGCCAAAATACCATGAGCAGGCAGCACTTCCGCACAACCCTGTCAACTGCCAAGCGTTCGCTGTCCAGTGGCAGCAATGATATTCCAAACATGGAAATAGCTGAAACTAAAGGAGTTATGGCACAATGGGCATCTTAACTTATAGCTACTGTTGGTCCTGAGGCTTCATATCTTCCTCTGCCATACTGCAGCTGCAGAACATTCCAACGTCGACAGGCAGCCAGAGACATCAGGTCATATAGCGAGTAATAGCTCTCAGAGCATAAAGTAGTTCGGCTTGCATCCGAGCTTCTACCAGAAGCAAATTTACATGGACCTTTGGGAGAGAGGAGAAGTGCTTTAGCACTGTGCTCACCACCACGCACTGCAGCCAAGGGAGGCCTCAGGGCTGTGGATGTAGTGCTGGTGCAGCAGCAGCAGGGGAGCACTGCCCATGTCACCACCCAGATCTCGCTGTGGAGCTCACTGAGGGAGGCAGAGGAAACAATGCCACACCTGGTGCTGTGGCACAGAGTGGCACTGGCTCATGGGCACACTTAGGCAGGGCCATAGGAAGAGGAAATCATCCTTTAGCAGACCAGATGGTTTAGCAGGAAAAAACAGACAAGCTTTCAAGCCCTTCTTCAGTAGCACAATTATGCAGGGCTTGTTCAGTTTTAATGAGGCTGATGATTAAGGCAGAAGGGCAGTGCTAGCAAAGGCAGAGGTGATGAGGACATTTGCTCCTGGGGACTGAGAGAGAAACACAGAGGCAGCTACCACCTGAACAACACAGAGTGGTTGGCCAAGGTGAAGCACCAGAAAAACTCTTAAGTGCCATAAACTTGCTATCTATACAGAGACACAGGTGTTCAGTAGCTACTGGAGGTAAGAATTTAAGCTCCTCAGATCATCCCCTCAATACCTTTACTGTATGTCTGTCATGTCTTTGAGGATGAGATCAGAAACTTGTGGGCAGGAGGGTGTGAAAGTATTTTCTCACTGACATCAGGTTGCTGTGAGTTTGCTCTGGCATGTAAGGGCTGTGTGTGATTTCATCTGCATGATCTCCATGAATGATGTATGGTCAGTGACACATACAGTAATGAGCCTTAGATTTTTATGGCTATGGAGATGCAAAGTTTGGGGCTTTAAAGAAGGATTTGTGTGCTTAGAAAGCTCATCTATCACAGCTAGTCTAACCAAAACATAGGCAGTGTTTTACTTGAACCATCTTAAATCATTGTAGTTATAGCACCCTGCTTTAAGGGGTTTATCAAGAACTAGAGCCTCTAATGATTTGAACATTAATGATTTCTGCATTTTTTGTTTTAGCATTGAGTTTAAATGAGGCAGAGAAATAACAACAGGAAATGTGACTGGGAGGTGCAATTCAGACTGTAACCCAGCAGCAGAGCTTTTAGGCTTTAACAAAGAAACTGCTTTGGGGCTATCCATGCCAGAAGGACCAGGGGACTGGAAAGATGCTGGGGCAGTCAGAGAGCTGTTCCAGATCTGCTGCCAAGGGATGGATGGATGGATCTTGCACCACTTCCCTGCCTCTCTGGGATACCGGCAGTACTGACTGCAATTGAGGTAAAGCTGTACCATTCTCATCTCCAAGCCCCTGTACTGCTCAGAGCTTGCCCAGTCCATGTCAGCTGTTAGCTAGCACACAGGCAGCAGGAAAGGGGAGATTATTTCAGCCTGGGTACATGACACTTCCCAATGACTTGACTGTGAGCAGAACCCCAGGAGCATCAGCTAAAGCTTAAGCTGTGTGGCTGTCAGGGAGACACTGATCTGGGGCCCGTGGCTGTCCCTCAGCATGCACACCAACTGTACCTTCTCAGAGTGTTTAAACTGTCTCCAGAAGCTATCATACATTCTTTTTGTGGTCTTTTCAGGAGTGCAAACCACAGTCTTGATATAAACTTTAAAGCTGCGGTCCAACAACTGATTAATTTCACCATAGTCATAATCATCGTATCTGTTTGGAATTGAAAGAAAAACACTTTCATTTTCAAGCAGCAGTCATTTCACTTGCATTGTTTCTAAGTTCCTATGGCAAAATAAATTACTGGGTAAGTGTAACACTAGTGGCCCTCCCCCATACCTGAGAAAGAAAAGCCAATGTGTTTAGAACAAAACCAGTAAAACTGACCTTATTCCAAACATACAATGAATATAGTTCCAAATAGCTCGTCTTAGCATTGAGGTATCCACATCTTTGTGCATGGCCATTGTGTTGTAAGTCAGATTATAAGCAATATGGAACTTCTCATCAAGTAGTTGTCCCACGTCTGGATAGAGACGATTAACCAAGGAATAGCCATGGTCTTCCCAGGAATAATCCTTAGAATAAACAAAAATGCAGAATGGAGCATTTCAGAAATTAACTTGTGAATACCCAGAGCTTTAAAGATTCCAGGGCAGATATTTCACTGGGGTAGGGGTTGTTAATTTGCTGGCTTTAAGCCTCACCCACAGGGCAGTGAGAGCACAGCCGTTTCCAGGTTTGATATCTGGCACAATGAACAGGTTGTTCCCTAAGCCTCCTGACAGCAGCCCCCAGCCTTTTACCTGAACACGAAAGGTGGGCACGTGCATTCCATGTCTGGAGAAGTCTTTGTAACCATAGCTGGTATCCTCAAAGTGACGAGACACATCTCTTGTTGCTGCAGATTCTTCATCTTCTGTTAATAGCAAACACAATTCCACACAATTTGGAAAGAAGAAATTGGAAGTGTATGAGCAAAACTCCTGCAAAAGAATAGGTCTCTGTGCTTTTTAATCAAACACATTTTCACTGGACTACCCATATTAGAATTGTGCCTGTAGCTATGGTGCTCAGAGGCAACTCTTTGAGAAACACTCAGGCTTTTTCTTACAGACAAAAATCTTTTTCTCCCTTCTGTTGTACTGCAGTCTTTACCCTATCCCCTGAATCTAGGGGACATTTTTTCCCTAACTAAAGAGGTCTGTAAAAATGTCAGGGGGAAAGTCTGGTTTGTAACAGAGAGCTTATTAAAAAAGACACTTCTGGGACTTCTATGCCAAGTTTGTCTTAAGAGGAAATTGTAATGAAAAGCCCATGACAACCCTAAACTTTTAATAGATTAAGTATTGTCTCTCATTCATCTGAAAAGTTTCATACACTTGAATAGCAAAGCATGTCAAGTGTCTTGTTTTTACAGTGTCTTGCAGGATGCTTAAATCTCCTGTGAAACTTCTAAAACTCTCGAGAGAGATTCCATTTCTTCTGGAGATTTCTATTAAACACAATATTGGTCAGAGAGTGTTATGGTGTGTCTGTGAGCAGCCACAAGTAATTTGCTTTTAAATGTTCCTGGAAGAAAATAAGGCATCCCTAATCTTGATTCCTTCAAAGAAATGGTGTTTGTGAGACATCTAATAGCACTTATTTCCCCTTTGGCAGAAGTATTTCTTAAAATAATTTGGAAAAGTCTTAATAAATACATATACAAACTACATCTGTGCTACCTGAAGAACACACGAACATGCTTTCTCTCTTCTCTCTTTCAAAACGTGTGGCCATCTCTTCTTGGCTGGCTTCCTCTTCATCTCTGCACTCCTGCAGCTGCTTCATTTTCTCCATAAGAGCTTCAACTTCACAGACAGACTCTGTAGACTAAAAAGAAGAGAAAGACATTTCATTTTTATGCAAAAGGAACTGACAATGAAGGCAGAAATTGCCAAGCCAGAAAGTTTAAACACAACTGAAGTCCTTTACATCTTTAAACATAGATTTTTCAAGGTTTTGAAAGAAACCTGTACTGACCCAGTGGTTTACATTTAGTCATCATCTTTTCTCAATTAGATCCCTGGTATTTTTAGCATGATTTAAAAATCACAGCATTTTGGAACTAGCTGTTCTCACACTAAAATTAGTTTCTCTTAGTCGAAATGTTCAGCAACTGAAAAACAAGGAGCTGTAACAGAAATTCTGATAGAGGAAGTAACCACAATTTAACACTCAACTGTATTTTTCCCCTCCTCTGCTCACAGGGAAGAAACATTGAAGGAAAAAGGAAGGGTGAGTATAAATGCAGATTTTATGAAGCCTCAAAAGAAAGCCAGTGCAAGATAATGGTCTTTCACAAGAGCTGTTTTAACACCACAAGAACTCAGTAATTGATCTTGTAAACCTTCATCAGCACCGAAGTAAAATTATATTTAATTTATACAGTTCTGCCCCTTTCCTCCCTGCCTTTTGCAGTCTGCTCCTTCAGAGAGCCAGCAAGCTCCATCAAACAAATTTAAATGCCACCCACACCACTACAGTAAAATATCACAGGCAAGGATCTTGCAGTGAGAACCCTCATGGCTGCTCTTAAACCAACACTTAGTGCACATCATGCTTTTCACCAAGGGAAAACAAGTCCAGATCATCGTAACTGCTGCAAGCAGGAGAGAGTGTTTTAAAGAGAGTCACAAAGTTGTGAATGATCTCTTAAGAATGATCTGTTGTGTGATGCATGCATGACAAACACCTCAAGGCAAAAAAGTCAGACCCTGGAATCAAAGGAAGAGCCAAATTTCCACTACCCTGATGAAAAAAGCATTCCTGACCACTGCTGCTCAGGACACGTGTCATGAACTAGCTGAGGGTGGGACTCATCTCAGTTCACCTTTATAAATGGCAGGCAGAAAAAAGAGACAACAAGTTGTGTCTGTTTCTCCCTTTGGTAGCTTTGCCCAGCTTCCCAATATCATTTCAGCTCCTCCTAAGTGCATTTTTTCAATACCCACATCTGGATTAGGCTCATCGATCCCACTCTCAAAGAACGAAAAGAGACAAGCACCCTCCACGTATCAAGTTTACAAAGAAATGAATACTATTGGAAGAGACTGTTTGTTCAGACACTTACTGGAATACTTCCAGCTTGGCTGGCATGGATTTCATCCACCCCGTGGTAACCATTTGTTATATCACATATGCAATAGTTACTGACAGAGGGGGGCCTGAAGGTGTGACCCCCTTCACAGTCGATCTCTGGGCTGATGCCACAGCCAAACGTGAAGGAAGCAAGGGAGTGGTAGTGTGTAAGGAGAACAACTGCATGGATCAGCTCTGCCAGGGACCAGCTGTTCTCTTCAGTCTTCAAAAGTTGCTTTAAAAATAATGCAAGACAAAAGTATTAAAGTAATTCATTTGACCTCACTTTAATGCAGTTTATCAACACATTCCTTTGCCAGGTAAAATTATTTTCCTGACATCCCAATGTGCTTCCTCTCTGCTGCCATTAGTGTGTTCAGTGACCTGTTACCAGGTGACCTAGCAGACACAGACCTGCATGGTTACGCCACAAAGGACACAACTTCTCTCCCTCTCTGTCCCTGGGCAATTGAGTAAGTTGGGGTTTCTCTTTTGCACCATGTGGTTTCTATCGAGGCCATACTGACTTGCCTTGAAATTTCACACCCCTGATGAAGATGCAACCACAACTGTTGCATGTTTGTTCAAATGGTCTTTACAGCATCAGAAAAACCAGGCAACACCTTGCAGATCAGCCATGTGAAAACCTGGCCCCAGGGCCAAGCTCCCTCCACCTTGTCCCTGTGGGTGGAATGTTCTAGATTCAACAAGAAACTTCAAACCCCAACTTCCCGTTCAGGCAGGAAAGTGTGGGAGGTTTGGGGCCTTCTGGCAGTGTGTGCCTACCCCCACAGCCTCCAGCTGGACCTGCCCCCACCTCTCACCAGGCCAGGCAGCACCGAGGAAGTCCCAGCACCCACATACCCCTTGCTACAGGCACAGAGGAGAGCAGAAGGGGTGGAAGAAGCAGCCCCTTGGTGGTTTGTTGGTGCTGCAGTCCTGGCTGTCCTGTACGACCACCACTCCCCTGGGCAGCTCTGCCAGCTTGCTCCCTGCATCCGAGCCTGAAAACTCAGCACTTGAACTGGCAGCAAGCCCGATAAAAATGTGGTGGCTGGTGTTCTGCCTGACCTCTGGCAGCATCTCAGAAACACCCAGGGGTTCTGGCTACTGAACGCACACAGGTGTAGGAGGGAGGTGCACATATGAGCACATTATCATTGCACCAACAGCATTACAACACAACAGGGAAATTTCAGTCTGTTGTAAATTAAATTTGTTACTCATTTAAAAGCAGTTATGATCTTGTTAGTTTTACACAACAGGGCACAAGCGATACCATATCATGCAATGATGTAGCACTGAAATCAAAGCCATTACCATAGAACATCTTTCACCCTGTCTGGCTCTAAACCCCAAGAATTTGTGATTGCTTTACTGAAAAAAAGGGGACATTTACATTAGTCCATTAAAGACCTACCTCGATATGTTCCTTGGTGATAAGCCAGGGTCGGTGAGCCAACATTTTGTTCAGTTCTCCTAAATTTTGCAATTTTTGAGGTGCATTTTCCAGACCATTCAACCATTTAGGGTCTCCACCGACATGAAGGAAGTCATTCACATGGAGGTTAACAAGGTAAGAGCACTGATGTCGTGCTGCAGCCTAGAAAGGAAAACAGTATGATACAGAAAACAATTCCAGAAAGTTAGTACTTTATGACAAATACCATAAGTCATCATTTCCACAAACATCCAGGAATAAGATTTGCACTGATCAAAGACTCAAGTAAAAAAATATTTCTGAGATTAACACACCAGCTTGTTTTGATTATTGTTCTCACAAAGATCCCTTGTTCATGCACACCATCATTATGCTGGCTGCAGGTGCAACATGCCTATACCCAGGGAGAAATACAGGCATGGATTTATTACATGTCCTGAAGCAAGTAATCCATACTGCATTGCACTCCCCAGGGACGAAGAAGCCATCTCCAGCTGCACCTTTACCAGCAACAATCAAAAGCAGGTTTCAGATTGCATACGGCAAGACAGACTACGGGCAGCTTCTCAGCACATAAAGGCCCAGTATCATTTACTCCAACACTTTCTACATCAAATTAAGACACAGCCAAAACATTAATGCAACTTCAGCAAGCAAAGATCATTGAACTGGCAGATTAAAAATTAGAAATCAACCACTTTTGGCAGAAAACTTGCTTAGAATGTACTTATTTAGAAATGCATGTTGGGACCAACTATTAAGTTAGGGAGGGGTGTATGTGACAGGACACACACACAGAAACAAGCTTTCTTGAGAAACAGTTTCTGAGATACTAAGGAAGCCAATAACAATTGTCTCATTTCTACTGCACGCTTTTCCCCTCTTTCTCACAGTCCTACCAAATCTATGAACATAAAGTGCTGCTCTTCTGAAACCATCTGTAAAGCAGACACCAACAAACCTACTCTGCTTTTCCCTTAGCTGCTGAAATGCCTTTCCAGCTATAAAGTGCGAAACACAGTAGCAGCTGCTCTCAGACAGGACTCAAGCCACGGCTGGCGTGGCGGTTTCCGCCTGGTGCGTACCATTATCCCAATGTAGTGCCGGTAATGGAGCGGGAGCGGGCCATCCATCTGCAGCAGATAGTGCTGAGTTTTTAGAAAGCTTTCCAGATACTGTGGGTGGAAAACCATCACCAAGGTGACATTGTCCAGTCGGCCCAGCGTGGCAAAAGACTCAGCAAACAGTGTGTGCATTGTGGCGTCCTCCTTTCCCACCTGAATTGTCTGATTGGAGAGAAAGAGCAATGAGCAATATTGTCCAAGTGCCACCAATAAAACAGCAAATAAATGTATTACCACAGCACCCAGAGGCCCCAGGTGAAAGGAATTATACTATAAATCTATTAATGGTGTTAAATCAGTGCACATAAGGCACATTAAATCCCTGTAATACCTCTCAAATGATCTCTCATTTAGGAGATCACAAGTGGTTATATCAGCAAAAGGAGATTTTTGGCTTTAGTCTCTCCCTAATACGACACTAACTTCTCATTTTTAACTGTGTCACCTTCACTTTCTTGAATACCCCAGGTTGATCTTAGTTTACTATAACTAAAAGCTAATTGAATCATCACTTTTACTAAAGGAAAAGGAGGGAAAGAAATAAAAAGTTAGCTAAGATGATGAGAGAAAAAAAAAGGAAACGGAAAAAGACTAAAATTCCTAGAAAACCACAGGCATATTGCTAACTTTTCCTCTGCTCCAAATTCTCTTACCAGACAATCAGGAGAAGCAGCAGAAATGCTCATCCACAGCACTCTGGAGCTTCTCAGATTCTTCAGAGTGGTAGAGGCAGTTCAAGAAAAAGCAATCCCAGAACAGAGGGGCAGGTACCTTGTGGACCAGTAGGAAATCACATCCGGATGTTCACAAGGAAACAGTATTGGGTTTCTCTCATGCTAGATAGCAACATGGGAGGGGTCATAACTATTCTAAAGCTCCCTAAGGCTCTCACTGTTCTGTACACTAGAACTGGCCAAAGTCTCAGGACTGAATGTGATCACTACCGAAAATGTTTTGCAGATCAGCTGTCCTGAAACCACTGTGGGCTACTATTAAAATTATGTTCTTTAAAAGCATAAAGTTCACTATGTACTTGAAAACACTACCACACCTCCTTCTCAGGGATGAATCTGCTTGGTCCGTGTCCCAGTGGTCTAGGAATTCTTATTCCAAGTTCCTAGAAAAGAAAATTACACCACCTCAGCATTTAGTTATAAACATCTTTTTAGCTGTGGTTGCAAGAAAGGAAAGAGTTCTCCATTCAGAGCTGGGTTTATTTGGGTACTTGTGTACTCTTGCACGGGCACTTTTACTAGTACTGTTTGTACAAATGCAAATCATTTTTTTATACAAGTGCTTTATAATTAGCTGTGCTTGTTTACAGCACACTGCCCCACTACAGCAACAAAAAGTTCAACAACAAAGGCCCTGTCAACCAAAGAAAAAATACACAAATTTATATGCATACGCGCGCGCGCGCACACACACACACAAACACACTACAGCCTGGTTCACAGAAAATTCTGCATAAAGCATACTTTGGCAGGGTGTCCAGGACAAGGAGTTCCGAACATGCCGGCTGCTGTGTGGTTATGCCACTGATACAAAACGAGGCTGCTCTGTGTGTGTACATCCGCAGTTCGCCAGCACACAACACCCTGTGCATCTGTCAGGAAATGAAACAGCTGTAACCCTAATCAGATTTCTTCTTCCCAACCTCAAAGGGCACTTAAACTGCTGAAAGTACCTGATCTACATTTGCATCTGCTTTCTTTTCAGATAGGGTAAAAAGCTATTCACATTTGCAGGGAAGGAAGGAGGGGAATTTGCTCCATCAGAACAGTAGCAGCCATGTCCTTGCACCCACTTGTGTTGCCTTGCAGGTAAGGTGGCGGCCCAATAACCCTGGCAGTTCACTACTTGTCCTCTCCTTCAGCTGGATGAAGCTTTCTGACAGGCCTATGGCACCCTGGGCCTTTCCTGCAGCCAAGGAGCAAATACAAGAAAACTTGGGTGCATTTATGTCCTAGTCATTAACACTTATTCCCTCTGGAAGCAGGGGGAGCCACGTGTTCCAGGGCAGTCTCTCTATTTAGCACAGAGCAGCCCTGTGAGAAAGGCACAGCAGGTTCCAGGGGTCAGGTACCAAAGCAGGGCATGGCCTCACCTTATATTTTCAAACGTTCCCCCCCGATATTGCTGCCAAGGCTCCCTCTGCCATGTGTGTGGCACTTGCTGCAAACTAGCTCTCCTGAGGGGATTACTCCCCACTGAGCAGCTTGGCTTCCCCAGGAAAGATGGGAGCCCTGCCAGCTGATGGCATGGCACTCCTGCAGATGGAATGAGACCTGGGATTAAAGCTGAGGATGGAGCTGAGTGCTGAACACTAGGCATTATATAAACTAATGGTTTGGGCTCCTTACCTGAGCTCTCTTTCCCAAACACCTTTTAGAACATACCCATTGCCTGTTTCATAGCCAAACCCACCATTTTGTGATGATACCAACCTCGTCCAGGTTCTCAAGCAGGTTTAGATGAATAAATACCATGCACTGAGCCAGTCCAGCTAGTCCAGAGAGGTGCCTTCAGCTGGTTTAGGCCTCAAGAACAGACTGTGCCCCAAGAGCTGCCACCATATACAGTTGTTAACTTTGCCACATTTTTCCCACATAGGTGAAGGCTGTTACAAACATGCAGTACTGGTTGCACTCACTACTGCACTTTTTCTCTCTAGCTGAGGTTTCTATTTGCACTGTTCACTGTACAAGAAGCGATTTTATTAATCAGTTACCGTTTCCTGAACTTTCCCCTAAGATTAAAAAACAGCTTCAGAGAGCTGGAAACAATGAGTGCAGGCCTAAGGGGCATGCCAAACTCTTCAGACTCTGACAGTCTCCCTAAATCCTACAGTGAGATGCCTTCATTTCTCAAGTCTTACTTGGATAAAGTAAGATCAAAGGGCACCTCTTACAAATAGCCTTTTCACTTTTTCCCCTCGGTGTAGCTTTTTCCTGCTATGGATCCCAACATAAGCACAAGCAAATTTGCCTGTCAGCCAAGCAATGCCACTTGTAGGATGGATTTTATCGGCATCTTGCTTTAAAAGTTCAGCAGAGCTTCTTATTTTTCTATAATTACACTAGAGAAATATCTTAAAGCCAAACAACAGCAAACAAAAAGAGATCATTTAAATTGTAAGCAGCATTTAATTTAGCAGATGTCTGCAGTTTGCCAGATGAAGCTCTCCAAGACAAATACCTTGAAGTTTGATTCTTGAACAACTGTTTTTCAGTCCTTCCTTTTCCTAGAACAGTTAGAAGGAAAAAAAACCAAACCCTGCTTTAAGAACCTGAGATCAGCAGACTGCTAATGTATTTTGCTCCACAATCTAAAATACATCACAATCAATACACTTCTGTTTTTTAAAGCATACAGAGGTCAAACGTACAATTACACAGCATGTAACAGGTTATATTATTCAACCATCCAAACCCTCGCTGCAAAGTGACTTAAGAAGTTTTTTTTAATGATTAAATAAGTTGCTTTGTTTTCCATCAGGAAAGGGATCATCCCCCTGCTATCATGGCACCAGCCTAGTACATGAGAAGCCCGGGGTCAAGGCTCTGTTGTGACAGAGATGTAACAAAGGATTTGTGAAGGTGAGCCTGTTTCCAGTCTGCAAAATGGGGGTTTCTTTCAGGGGGTGTTGAGAACAGAAACAACTTGCCATGAGGTGCACGCTCAACACAGTCATCAGAATTGTGTAAAATCTGACCCCTTAGGAGCCTTCTGAAAACATGTTCTTCAGTTACAAGCTATGGCAGACCTTTTGAAAACGATCTTCCTCTTTTTTGGAAGCAGCATTTAATCAAGTTCTCCTAGTACTTGAGAAAGTGCTGTGTGCTTCCAGCATCCCAGCATTTCAAATAGGTGATAACACAGTAATAATTCTCAAAATAGTGAATCTCTCCTTTGTCTTGAATGTATTTCTATGCTTCATGACATCCTTCGCTAAACCTCCATCTTCCAAATACACTCAACTCAGGGAGCAACACTCTCCCTCTCAAAAGCAAGACCTACCTCCTGACCAGACACACAACTATATCTCTCTCCTGCACCTTTCTCTTAAAGCACCATTTCCCCTGAAGCACCAATAAGTTCTTGGTGAAGCAGTTGTGTCTAGGACAAGCAGCAGCTGGAAAAAAAGCCTGTATTCCTTTTGATTATTCCAAAAGTATAAGCAACTTTCATGCAATTCCAAGCCACAGAATTGCACACCAAAGTGACCTACTTAGTGACACATTCTCCGCATCAAACTTCTCCTGGCTCCTTTCCTCCTGTTTGTCAATCTCACCACACCACTTTCATTCAGTCTAGAAACTCTGCAGCTGAATACAGCTCAAAGCTCAGCAGAAAGCCAACCACAACTGAGGCTTTAGGTGCAAATAAATAATAACAATAATAACAATAATGAAGACAATGATGCATCAGACGCACTCCATCTTCAAAGTCAGAACATGAAACTCAGGTGGCTGCAAAGCTGAGCACCAAGGGTGGAACAGATTTCACCCTCAACACCCAGAAGCTCAAGCTAATGGAAGGAGGTGAGCCTTGCTGGGTGGCAATTCACTGCTCACTTTCCAGACATACCATGACAGAAAAGCAAGACTTTAGCCATGTAAAGGCTGTATTGCTGTGTTGACAGAGACAACGCTGAAAAACACAGAAAAGCCTCCTCTTCCCCCTTATGTAATGTAACTTGTATTTCTGTTCAGCCGCTATTATTATTTTCATAGGAACTGTGTTCACCAGGTACTTATAATTTCTCAATCTATACATCCCCCACCACTGCCATATCAGTCCAGCATCACATCTCAGGCATTTAGATAACTCAAGATTCCTGTGAGGTATCTCCCATCTAGGACAAAAAAATCCCTGAGAAATAGAAAAGCTACACATCTTAGAGAAGCTGCTACAAAAGACTGGTGGCTTGAGCTGAGATCTCTCAAGTCACAGGCTAATGCCCTAACCATGAGACTGTGTGCCTGTTGAGAGACTTCTCAGCCAGGAAATGCTTTATGCAAATTTACACCAAGAAACAGCACTGCAGAGCTGAGACGGAAAAGTTAATGAGACAAGTCTGCAAGCTTAATTATATACTCCCCAGTTACTACTTACTCTCACCAGTCTGGCTCAATTAGCACATCCAACTCCACAAGGACAACCAGACCAGAAGTCTGTACTGCCTGCACATACATGCTCAGGGAAGACCACTCTCAAGCCTCAAACATGTAAATTCACACAATGTAGACTTCTTCTGTATCTTGCAGCCCAATTTTTAGGTAGCTTTTTTAAGACTCTTGACAGGAACGTAACTCCTGTCCAATTTATGTAAAAAGCCTGAGATAACAAACTGAACTGCAATTGTCTGGAAGAGGTTTGTAAATACTTTAAGTACAACACACATTACCTCTGCTAGTAATAGAACATCATCTGTTTTAGTTCTGAATCTCTTTAAAATGTAAGTTAAAAAAAGTCACAGTCTAAGCAAAACCCAGTATCAGAAATTTCACTAGAAATGCTGAAAACAGAACTAAGCTACAAGCCAGGTCACAGAGCCTCTGGAACAGAAACAGCTATCTAACCTAAGCTACATTTCTTCCTCCATTGTATGTCTAAAATGCTTTTTCAGATCCTTGCTGGTGTCTCACTACTGGCTCCTTGCAGCTAGAGCTCTGCCCCTTATCACAAAACCTCTCCCAAAACTCAATGGTAGTTTTGTGCAATGAATCTGGGGACTGTTACCAAGCTGCTAATTTTCATCCAGGATTGATGAGCTATGATCCCACAATGCTCACTCAAACTGCTTCCCTGGGGTTAGCACAGCGAGTCTTCCCGGTCCCCTCAAGTACAGTCGGTACCACTATCAAGTCTACCAGATTTGTATCTACCAGAAAGACTTATTTACATACTTACTTAGGCTGTCTCTAAATGGCAAAGGGAACACTTTATCATAGACAAGCCACAGGCGGAGTAAAATGGTAATTATCAATTTACTTCACTAAACTACATTTGAATTAATATCTTTATCTGAATCATCTATGTCCTGATTAAGCACTAAGTGTTGCTAGATTCAAACAAAATTATATGAAAATCACACCCCATAATACAATATAAAACAATCTAATATAATGAACCAGAGAAGGGAAATGAGATTGAGGTGAATTTTTTGGAGGTAACATTTTCCTAGACAACCAGTCATCATTTTACATAATTCTAAGCACTTTCCTGCCCAAGCTTAGGGTTAAGAAAGGCACAATGAGTTGTGAGTTAAAAACTCTTCAACACAATCTCCTGGTAGAATTAACTCCTCCAGCATGCCTGTGGTGAAAATTCAACTTAGTATAATATGATGAGCATTTGAAGCAGGGGCATTAAAAATACCCATTTAGGGCTTTATAAGCTTATAGGATGAAATGCCCCTAAGCATGTACATATCCAAGAAGGCTGTGCAGCATTTCCAAGGGAGATTTGGCACTTACCAGTCTAAGAGGCTTCATGCTGCTGCTGCTGCACTCACTGTGAACTGTCTGGTTCCTACTTCCCCCTTTAAAGGCCACCAACAGCAAAATCTGACTGGTGGTGACACTGAGGCTACAAATGGAGTTTCCTTGTTTAGGACCTTAACAACAAGGACTGGCACAACTGGCCCCGCAGGACAAGCTGTCCCTAGGCTGATACATACTCAGCTTAAAAACTGCATTTTCAGTTCTGCTAAATGCAGTAGCTACTGTAGTTTCCATATTGGAGAGAAAAGTTTTAGGAAGAAGGGAATTAATAACAAAGAGTGGTGATTAAACATATTTCTTTTCCTATGCACAGAAAGATCCTACATATTTTCTAAATGTGGGGTTATGCACAGCTGGCCATTTTTCCTACTTTATTTGCTTACTTAATCCCCAAGTAGCTGCAATTGTTGTGGCTTTCCCAAACAAACCATGATTCACATCAAAATGACAGAAAAAAAATCCTAGAAATACTCATGTACTTTAAATTTTTGGTTCCATTTGCTGGGTATGTTAGACTGTCATTCAGCTGAAGCAACAGACATGTCTCTACTTGTATGGATTTGAAGAACTGGGAACAAGTACTCCCCCTCTGTTACAAAGCACTTTGTTACACAGACCTACCACTCTTCACTGGAATTAGAGCATGGCAAATGCTGAACTGCTCCTCTTTCATATACAGTATGCTATTCTTATATGAATTCAAAGATATAAATTACTTTAATTTCATTATCATTTCTCTGAATGTTTTGAAGTCCTTTGAAATACCTGATTTTAAAAACACTCCTATCTATTTTATGTGACTTGATTCAAGACAGAAATCAAGGCAAGGGAAAGTGTGTCCAAGATCACACACCTTGTTCACAATGGCAGGAATAAAAGCAAAGCCCAGATTCCCCTGTCTCCATCTCTAGCACCTCTTCTCTGGTCATTTTCCAGGACTGAGCAGTACAAGCAGGTCCAACTGCAGAAGTCTCAAGGTGCCTGCCTAAGCTACCCACTTTTCCCCAGCATCAGCAGGTCTTCCTGAAGTGGTTTTGTGACACAACTGTCTAGAGTCCACAACCCAATTTACTTTTGATATGAGCTCACTGAAACTGAGGCTGAGTTTCAATGATTAGTGCCTACCTTTTTTTATAAGGCACCTCTGTAATGAAACAGAAAGCATTATAGGACAAAGGATTTCGAATGAATGCCTGCAATTTCCCTGCTGTAAACACTATTTAAATACCAATAAATTGGTGACACAGAAGTAAACAGTCTAAATGTGACTATGACCGTTTGCATCACATAGACTATACTGCTGGATTATGCCAAAGCAAAGCATATATCCATACATATGTATCCATATGCATCCATGAAGTATCGGATTACTCTAAATCAGAAAAATATAAAACAGGTTCTGCGGCAACCTACAGCAGTTCTGACGATTTAAAAATTTCCCTTAGACGAAGAATCCTAACGTGGTGACACTAAGAAATTTACAAGAGAGATCCAAATCAGCAGGTTTATTCCTGCCCAACATAACGCCCTTGACTTGCATTTGTTTATAATTACAGCCCGCTCTTCTCCATGACAAACACAAGACCAGCCTTACTGTTTCAAAAGCACAATCCAAATCTATGCAAGAACGACGTAAACGCCGGGCAATTCCGAGGCAAAAACCACCTGGACGAGCCTGAGAACTCTGCAGAGACACCCCGTTAGCACACACACCGGCGGAACACAGCTCTCCTGGGACCAGCGGCGTTGCGGAGGACAGCGACAGCATCCGCACTGTCACCGCAGGCAGCGGCAGCCGCTTATCCCGCGGCTGCGGGACCTGCCAACCCCGACCGACACCCTCCGAGCGAGGAGCCCGCAGGGAAACGCCGCTGCTGCCTCCGCAGCCCCGCGATGATCAGCTGCCCGCGCCCCCGCCCCAATCCGGCAGGATTTCTCTGGGAGAGGGACCCCCGACCCTGGGGGGGGCTCAGCGCCGCGGGGACACCCGGGCCACCCGCGAGTACCTGGTGCTGCCCGCCCAGCCTCGCCACAGTCCGGCCGGCGCTGCGGCTGGGGCTGGGCTCTGCCCCCGCGCCGCCGGGGCGGTCCCAGCCCCGTCCCGCCCGCCCGGAGCAGGGCAGGGGCGGAGCGGCGGCCGGGGCGCTGCCCCGCCGGGGATCGGGGGTTGCGGCGACCCCGCGGCTTCTCCGGGTGCTCGGCAGTGCCAGCAAATGCCCCGGGCGGGGGCACACGAGGGGCAGCCGCTGTCCGGTTCACCCCGGCCCGGCAGCACAGCCTGGAGTCCCGGACCCCTCGGCTCCGTTCCGCTCTCCTCCTCGGCACAGAGACGCTCCTTAGAAAATGCTTTCCGCCCCGCTCTCCTGTTTCTTAGGCAAGAGTTTCTATCTTCTCTTTAAGCAACAAAATAATTACGGCTTTTAAACCGAGAAATCGCAGGAGGTTCACATTTTGCAGATATTTGTGTGACTAAGTGCGCTGCTGCTGCAGAAATCTGGCCTCCTGCCTATTCCCAAGATCATAACAGTCCTGGGCAAACATATGTTTTGCAATCGTATCAGCAAAACACTCGGCCTTTGTTTGCAGCAGGCTGTGCTGTGCCTGCCGACCCCCCAGGGCTGTAAACTCTGCCAGATGCCTTGCATCTCCCACCTCTTTTGGTCTGGGATTTTATGTCATCAATTATTTCAAAAGAAACAAGTCCCTGAGCTGGCCCATGTGATTTTTCTTCTTTTTGTTTTCACAATAATGTAAGATCTATAAAGCTACACTCTGTTAGACAGTTTTTCTTCAAATAATTTGCATTAAAATAAAATATGGTAGACCCCAAGAGATCTTCTGTTGCTGTTTTCATGGGAGAAGGGCCAGAACAGCTCTGAACCCCTGAACATACTCACCTGGGGGAGGAAGGCTTCTGCCTACAATTCAGGCTGTGCAGTTTTGAGCTGTACCAAGTTATCTTAACAACCAAGCAGGGAAATTCCATGACACTGAACTTTACACTTCTGTTAAATGTAAAACTGAACATTGCAAAAATTGCTCACAGGCTGTTCCTGTTATCAAACGTAGCAGCTCAATGCAGAAAACAGTGAGGACAGAGCTGTCAGGGGAACATGGCAACATGACACAAGGCAGCAGTTCTGCACATCTCTCATTCTTGAGCCTTGAAGGCTTTCTTTCCTCTCCAGTTTTCAAATACCACCACACCTCTGGGTCATGCAATTAATGCTGCAGAAGCACTGCTGAAGGCTTGGCAGCAGTTATAAAGTTAAATTACCTGGAGATGCCCAAGTAGCACAGCTCCATCCTTATTCGGGGCCTTGGCTTGAAGCCAAGTGTCCTTAGCTACTGCACTTTATAAAATGCTCAACAGAAGCATCAAGAAAGAATAATGCAATACTGGCAAGGAAGACTGCATTTTGTAGGCTAATAAAAGACACTAATGAAGAACAGTGTTTGATTCCTGCTGCTTGCTTGCTTACTTCAGGCCAAGGTGTAACAAAAAGGGCTCCTCTTTCAACACAGGCAAAGAACTGGCTTGCGCTCAGAAAAACTATTGAAAAGGGGAGTAGTAATTACCTGAAAGCTGAAATACAAGAAGACGCCTCACCATAAGAAGTTTTCCTAGATGACAGACAAATGGTCATCTCCTTCAATGAATTTGTTAATACCTTTGGAAGAAGAGGTGGGGGAGGAGGGGGCAGCACTCCCTCACTTCCAAAGTGGTTTTGTCCCATTGTGGTCATTTGTACTGCCTGGGCATTTGTGAGGAAGCCTGTTTATATTAACAGTTGCTCGTATACAAAGAACCTTGGCAGATACAGATTCTTTTCTGGCATCGTCCAAGGGAAATTCTCTCTCTTTAAACAACCAACTCAACAACAGAAGGTAGGAAATTGTATCGAGTTCTTCGCTTTCTCTGTCAGGAGAGATGGAGGCAGTGACAGCATGTCAGAAAAACTGTGTACAAAGGGGAAGAGGAAGTTGCACAGACACAGCAAACAAATAATAATGGACTTAAAAGCTCTCCCATATGGCCAGAGTACACAAGCCTGCTCAGGCTCCAGGTATGCCTCTGCCTTAGCAGAATCCCATCACCCCAGCTTGCTGCAAGCCATTTCTCCACCCCAGGCCTCACGCAAGTATTTCCAAAGTGCAACTCCTCCAAACTAGAGCCCACACAAACCTGCGCCCCTTGTATGTCAGTGCACAAGTGCAGACTGAAATTATTCCTATTTGTGAGCAATTACACGAGCAGCTTCTTAACAGAATACGGCACAGAGCTCACTTGGGTACTGATGAGTGCAAACCATGGTGCAGCCGGGGAACACGGGGACAGATCCATGGTTTGGTTTGCATAACTGGAGCGTTCCCCTGGGGAAACACAACATTGTGTTTGACCATGTATTGATGCAAGTAAACAGAGATCTAGTGAAATGCTCCTAAGGGAAAACACAGCAGATGTTTAACATGAAAATATCGATAGATACCGAGTTCCTTTCACCCAGAAAGAGTGCATGAGATATACTCAAAGCAAACACCACCTAAAGCATAGAAGCATACTCCTTCATAGCAAGCACATCCATAGAAGTTGGCATTTAACATCTGTGCACTCTAAGTTATCAGAAATGCATTTTTTCCTTATTGCTACATTTAAAGGAAAGCCCTGAGGAAGCTAAAACCAGCTAAAACCAGTGTGAAAAGCCTGATTCTGCAAACAAAAATGTCTGCACTTCGCTGGTTTAAGCTGAAATAGTTCTGTTCCAGTCCAATAGGGCAACTTTTTGAGTCAAATTCAGCACAAACATATGACTCCAAAGAACTGGAAAACCTAGATCTCAAATTCTTTCCACAGAAAAGCCATCCAGGTAGGAGCACTTGAAATGCCTATTAATGCAATACCCTGGACATCAAATTAGTATCTTGGAGGATGATCAGATGATTCTTTCCCAAGAACATTTACAAGTAAAAACCAGATAATTCTTTGGGGCTCTGAGCTGATTTGTATTAGTTTTAGCTCCACCTAATATGCTGCCTTAATGAAGTCACCAGGTGTTTCAGCAATGACTAAGCAGCCCCACACTGGCCACTATGAACATTTCCCTGTGGATTCCTCTCATTCCTTGCTGTCCATGGCCACTACCCTTTTCATAAGAAATTTCATATGAATCTATTAATCTCTTCTGTCCCTTGATTATACATTTGTTATTTCTCAAACAGCAAAAATCTTTATCATGATAACAATATGGCACAGCAATCAAACCATTCATTAAAGTGATGAAAGAATTTAAATTAAATAGAAGAATGTATCATTGTAGCATGCAAGTAAAAAAACAAAAAACCCCAAACCAAACCAAAACCAAAAAACAAAACAAAACAAAAAAACCCAAACAACAACAACAAAAAAAAACAACTAAAAAAATCCAGACAGTATTTGAAAGCATTCCTCTTGATTTAACCTTAATCTGATTGTCAGGCTTAAAAAAAAAATATCATTCTATTATTAGAATTGATACACAGTTCTAGGGAGGAGAATAAACTGTATTCTTTGTACAATCTAAATTCTTGCTGTATGTGTCAAAAGGATCAACCCTTTAGGAATGTCACTACACCTGATACTTTTATAATAATAACAAAAACAAGTTGTTTATTAGAATGGAGGGCTGACAATTGGCCACATCAGGAGATAAATTTAGACCAATATACAGAAGCTTTCCTTTCATAGTCTTTAGGATTGTAAGGTTGGCTAAGACTGAACATTTTACCCTATTCATACATTAGATTTATTGTGTTTTCTTCAAACCTTACTGAAATGTTGTTTTTCTGTTTTCTAGACCCTGCTTAAATGTTGCTTTCTTAGTGGCCACATCTTCAGCTTTAATGGGCAAATGACTTGCAAGTGATCATGCTGGTTTATGAGCAATTATAAATCAGGTTATTCCTACACACTGTATTTCCCACCAGACACCCTCTTTTCTCTCAGGGCTGCAAGAGACTGTGAGACTCCTTTGTTTCACCTGAGCTGTTCTCACAACTGACTGACTTGAACTCACCAAGCTGCAAGAACTCTGGTGATTTAATTTGATGCCTGAACTATTTGGTTCATCACTTAGTGCTTTTACTGCCTCCAAAGAGTCCTTCTTCTGGTAATTTCTGCCTTTAAGATTTCTACAGCTCACTCTCACCTCTAAACCACAAGTTGTTTTAATGTTTTTAATGTCAGCACAGCTTGTCCAAATTTAACATTCTGTTCTGTAGTTATCAGGTAGCAGAAGTACAAAGTTTAATTTAGGGAGCTATAAGAAGTTTAGATCTTGAGATTATTCATGCTCTGGCAAGGACATGGAAACAGAAGTATGGTTTCTAAGACTACTGCAAATAGGTACATGAAAGATGCATATCTAAAGCTTAGAAGGTTGAAAGAGTGTCATACTAGATCTTCCTTTCCCTTTTTTATGTGGGTACACAGCTCTTCCTAGGCTGACAGAGAGCAGCTGAGCTACAGAAGTTGTCTGTCTGTCTAGCTGTGGGTTCTGCATGCTGCTGTTCTGAGGTGGCTCCAGACTCACACCACATAAGAATACTCTTAGTCTAAGTAATCTATATTAACCAAGTAATAATATTTGGTTAACAAGTCCCCCAGACCCAGCTCTCCCAAAATCAAAGACTGTATCAGCTAGCTTCAAAGTTGACCTTGGTATCTCACAGGAAACTTCTGAACTTTTGATGGCTAGAGGGTGTACAGAGAGGGGATTGGCTGTCCAGCTGGAGATTGTCACCACTCCCTGGGGAATGGAACATCTGCAGGCTGCCAGTCAGTCTGCAGTCTCTCAGTACTAAATAAGCATTAAGGTTAAACAAAACTAGTTTAACCTTAATAAAAGAGTATATTTGGAGTTCAGACAAAAAAAAAAAAACTTAGCTCACAGCTGTCTAGAATTGGTTTGGCCTAAATAGGTCACCTCTCTTTCCTTTAGTAGCAAACTGCTGGGTAACACCAGTGCCAAACATATTTCACAGCCCCTTGAAGCTGGGACACATTCTACCATCTTATACTGGTGTCCCTTCTCCCCAGGATGAATACTGAAAAGGGATGAATATCACCTGTCCACTCAGTGAAAATTCATACTTGGGAACTTCCTGCAACTCCTAATCCTCATGACTGATTCAATGAAGAGCAATGAGACAGTTCCCTACTTGCTATGCTGCCTGGAATGCAGTCTGACCCTGCCTCACCACTACAATGTAAAGATGCTCTTAGAAGGCCTGTCCTGCACAGATGGAGATGTCCCTATCACTCACTGAGCAGTCAAATGCCAACAAACCTTTTACACAACGCAAACATATGACTTCAAAGCAAGGGAAGGCCAGCTGGATCATCTCTGTGACTTTAAGGCTTCTGTTTTGGTTTTCTTAAAACTGCATTTAACCTCAGAAATAGTCTTTATATGAAAATAGAAGAAAAAACAGTAAAATGCATCTCATTACTAGCTTTGGACAGAAATAAGACACAACAGCAAGCACATGGGGAAAAAGAAAAGGCCTTTAGGAGTACTGGAGTGTTGCACTTGGCTTACTGGAATTGGCTGAAACTATGATAGCAAGTGAACCAGAGCTGCACTGCTGTGAGGTTACAGTGAGTGTGCTGGAAATGCTGTGCAAGTGTCCTGTAAAGAAGGTGCATCTAAAACCTGCTCTCATATTCTGGAACATACAGTTGTGCAACCCAGAAGTGCATCTTACCAGAAGCTTTTTGCCATCTTTACTCCTAGGGGCTCAAGTGTGTTTCTAGAAAATTGCTTCATACTCTGAGCCAAGGCTCATGCCTGACCTGATTCCGCACGTACAACATACAAAAAGCTTATTTTTGCAGAGCCTTCACCAAGGAACAAACCAGAAATTTATAAAATGCTTTGTGAAGAAGTCAAGTCAACCCTTAATCTCATATACAGTAATTTCATGACTATAAGGCGCACTCTTTTGACTAAAATTTTCGCCCAAACCCAGAAGTGCTCCTTATAGTCTGATGCGCCTTATATATGGACAAAAGTTCAGAAATTTGCCAACCCAGAAGTGTGAGCCGTGAGCCGCGGGGGAAGCCGGCAGGGCCACGGCTGCCGGGTACAGGTGGGCCTGGGGGCCCACGGCGCCCCGGTAGACATGCCCTGGCCCCGGGGAGGCGGCACCGAGCGGCGGCAGGCATGCCCTGGCCCCGCTGGGTACAGGGGGCCCAGGGGCCAATGTCTGCCGGGTTGAGGCGGGGCCTTGGCCAGCAACCGCGTGGGGGGAGCTGGGGGCGGAGCCTTGCTGCAAAAAAAAAGTGCGCCTTATAGTCCGGTGCGCCTTATCTGATCTACAAAGTTGCGAAATTTGCCGACTCCAGGAGGTGCACCTTATAGTCCAGTGTGCCTTATGGTCATGAAATTACTGTATATTCACACTGCATTCAAAAATTAGGATATTTTTGAGTGTTTTCTTTTTGCCTGTGTGTTTTGCTGGTATTCTTTTAAAATAAGTGCAATGTTTTCCCCACAAACCACAAATAACAAGAATGGAATATGACAAAATGTCATGCCATTTAGTGTACTTCAAGACTCAGCTATTTACCTGTAGCTTGATTTTACAATGAGATAAATGAAGTGAAATAGTACTAAACTAATAATGTGAATTACTGCTGGAGATTCAGGAACCCTTCTGTCAGTAACTGCACTTTGGGGAGCTGTTTTGTGGCTTTCTTCTTGCACTTGCCACTTTCAGGCACATGCTCAGAGTGCCTAAGAGCAGCAGCCAGGAAAACAAAAAAGAAAAAACAGTTCTTTTTTTTTTATTTTCACATTCTAGCTGTGTCCCACATAATATACATTATTTTTTTGAGTCTGGGAGTTTTGGAAAAACATCACAGTTTTTTATTAGGAGAAAAACCGAAATAACCATAAAGCTGTATTCCCCTTGCACTGTCTAATGACCTATCTTGTCAGGAGGATTGCAAGTTCCTCTACTGAATCTCCCTCCTTATTTACCTAATATATGGTGCCAAGTACAATAGTATCATATAGGATTTATCTGCTCCTTTAGAACGGTATCTTGGCAAAAAGTTAAGTACAATAGTAAACAACATCATCATAAAAGAGCAACCCACATCATTGATTTAATAATAGCCATTAAGAAAACAGATCATCCTCTAGATACTATTCAACAATTGATTGTTGTAAGTTAAGGAGATAACACCAGATCTGTAATTTTCATATCAGATCTATTTCTTTTTGCTTTTGTACTCAGAGACAAACCCATGAGGACCCTGTGCATGAGGAGAATCATAAAAAATATCCACATGAACATGGCAATTTTTATTGGTGTTTTGTTTAAATTCAGACAGCACTGTGATCTCCAGTTTTCCCATTTTCAGAAGACATGGCTGAGATTTTTGAAACAAATCTTTTTTGGCCTTTGCTTTCTAAATCAGAACAACTGAGAAAAATACTGCTTTCCTGCTGATACAAACCCTAAAAGATCTGGCCTGCCTCCTACTCAGGAATCAATACCATTTCCTACAGTAGGTTGTTGCCACTTGCAGCAATGTGCCATTTCTTCCTCTTACAGTGAGTTAAGAAGTCACTGACACTTGCTGGGGGTACACAGCAGGGAGCAGAAGTCTCCCAACCCAACAGGAGCCACCCCTGCCCTGTGACCAGCGCCAGCCAACACCCGCCCTGATGAGCCTCAGCAAACTGCAGTGCCCCTGGCCAACACGTGCTTCAAGGACATGGTACACGTGCCCCTGTTTAACACAGCACGACTTCTGCATCCTGCTAAATCCTGGATAACTTCAGAGCTTGGAGAGCTCCCTCAAGGCCCCTGGGACAAACTGGCCTGGCACCAAGCTCCTGCAGGACTATCATCCTCCCACTGCCACTGCCACCTTGGCATTTTTCCATTGGCCACAAAGGCTTTGGGTCCCTGCAGGACAACCATAAAGTCACAGGGGATTTCTGCAACTGAGCTGCTCAGGATCTGAATAAACCCGCATATTCTCCTGGACTTTGTAACATTGCTGGCTGCAATAGTGTCATGTAAACCATGCAACTGTTAATACCTCCCCCCATCTACCTTCTCAAAAGCATATTTGTAGGGCAGCTCAGTCAAAACAGGCTTGAAAACGATTCTAGAACTTTCTGTTTAAATACTCTTAAGTATGTATATATACATTTTTTTTTTTTTTTAAGTTAACCATAGTATTGGAACTTAGTCTTACATCCACTGTTTGTTACAATCATATTTTTAAATCAACCTCTTGCTATTGTGAGAGAGGAAAGGCCTCCTACCACTGCCTGCCTGCCTGCTTTCTATACACCCATGACAGATTCTGCCAAAGTCCTGGGAAAGGCCAGCACTGACTGTGTAGCCCCTCAGATTTACACATGCTGAAACCATACACAAAATACATACAGCAGATGTGCTGTAGAAGACACAATGTTCTTAGATCTCCTTATCAGTATCTTGTAATCAAGCTACCAGTGAAGCATGATTAATTGCAATTTTCAAATGTAAAGTAAGTAAATAAAGTACAAGTAAGTAAATGAAAATGCATACATACTATACTAAACATAGACAAGTTTACTAAGATAGGATTAAAATAGGCGCTGATAAATCTGGATATGAAGCTTTAAGCATTCAAACGCCTTCTCATTTTGTCAGTACAGCTACAAATCCTATCCCTCTGCTCCTCACCAGTGTGACAACTGCCCTCTGGAAACTCAGCAGGGATTCTAAACCAGCAAAACAGAGCAGAAAACTTGGGCAGAACTGGAGCACATTTTCACTACTAATGAAGATGCAACAATGATCACTGAAGCCTGTAAACTAAAATGTTAGCAAAATACTCTGGTTCATTTGCTAACTTACCTATATTACCAACAACAGCAGAGAGGATTACTTCTCTTTATCAGGGTGCATTTGTCTTCCTCAACAGTCCTTCTCTTGAGAGAGACTACCACAAAAAATAATTCACTCTATTATTTTTGTAAATGTAAATTTAACTCAAGTAACAAATTATAACTTAATGTGAAATGTGACTTGAAATAAATTTACCTGTCCCATCACACTCCTCTGAAGCTGGTAGGGTGAGACTAAACCAAATTTGGATTGTAGCAAACAAGGGCCAGAGGCCAGCCCTTAAGCGCTGCAGCAAATAAGGAATTACTTGGCAAAGCATAGGTCTGGAGATATCAAGGATCACTGTACAATGGCTAAAACATACAAGACTGAGATGAATCCCAGAGAAATCATTTTGGTAAAGCTAGACCAGGGGTTCACAGAGAAACCAAAGTCAGGATCAGCATTAGGATTTGAACCACCACTGACTGGCAGAGCAGAATTCAGGCTTTAGGCTGGGGAATGAGAGAGAACTCCTTAGCATCATCTCTCTAGATTTAAACTTAAGCTTAGTGGGAGTCATTTTGCTAAGGCAAGGTGTTTGCACGTCCACAGCCAGCAGCTGAAGTGTAGAACTTGCACTAACCAGGATCCAGAAATGGAGGTTCAATTATGGCAAACAAGAGGGCCCCCTAAGTCCCCTCTTGTAACAAGAGGCTGATTCTTTGCTCTGAAAGAATAAATAAGTAAAACCCCTGTGTACCTGAATTCACACTGCAGTATCATCTATATTCTTTCATCCACATGCAAGGGCAACATTTTCTACAATGAATTCTTTCTTGGGGCTATAGAACAATAATACAGCATTACACACATAGGCTGGCACTTTCTTAACAGCTGTCCTGCTCTAATTATTTTGTTGAAAAACAATCAAGACATTGCTGGGAGGGAATATTTTAAACTGCAGTCACTTGAGTCTTCAGGTTGTTTCTGGTAACACATTGCCCTGGCTGAGGGAAGTGGTCTTGTACAAGCAGCCAAAACTAATCATCTGACCACACCTAAGATGACCTGAACAGGAAAGAAATTAACCCCCATATAAGCTTGTACAGCAAGTATATTAGGAGTGAAGGACTTTGCCCGGTTTCACATGATATGGCAAGTGGACAAATTCTCCTAACGGCTCTGAATCGCAAATACAGGCTGTTCTGAAAGCAGAGGCAAGAACAAATTAGCTAGAGGCAAGCTGGGAAGCTGGTTCCCAGGGAGAAAATCCATAAAATAAATGACACAATAGAGTTAGGATATTTCTGTATGGCAATGTGGGCACAGCCCACAGATGATGTTAAATCAACAAATTGTGAAAAAAACACGAAATGCAACTGCAGTGCATCCAGAACCATCTTAGTTCACTGGATACTGCCAGTGACCTCCCAAGCATCATCTGTGTGACAGGTCTGAACCTGCTCAAAAACATGAGACCTGTGTGTATGCAAGCTGCCACCATTTTATAGACTGTAACCAGCTACCACAAGCCCCGAATGACTAAATTCCTTTTTTCCCTTGTCTATGCCACCTTCTAGGAGGGGAGGGGATGGCAGGGGTGGAAGGGACAGGAATGTGTGTGGGTAATGGCAGCCCTATTTATGAAGTCCTAAAAACAGACTGGCTCGCTGCATGGGTACTCACTGATGAAAAAAAACAACCCACAACTGCCTGCTCTGCCTCACACCAAGACAGACGTTCACATAAAACAAAACACACATTTAGATTTTTGGCTGAATATTCTTGTCTCTGAATTGTTGCTCTGCATATCAACAAATGATCCTTTGTTTTGAAAAAGCCTTACCAGCCACAAGTTTCCCAAGAGAGGGACACTACATTCTCAGGCACTGACAGGCCTGCCCGGTAATAAGTAACCAGCATGTATGGGACAGATGGCACAAATCCAGGCCTGAGTATAGAGGAATCACAAGAATAGTGGCCAAGAGAGAGTTTAAGTTAAGAAGGTACTTGGGGACGAGAATGACAGAAAGGTACTGGACACAAGATATCTTACAATCCTGCTGCAGTGCCTTACATGCCAGCTTGTTGACATTTATGTGGCTATTAAAAAAAGAGAGAACAACCATCAACGAGTCACTATGCAAAACCTTTTTCTAAAAGTACAGTGGTAAGGAACAGTAGACACAGAGGTATCCAAGTCAGTCTTAAAGTAATCACCCTCACTTTGAGAGTTACTGGCTAACAATTCTTGGTCAACAGTAGCGAAAAACATTCAATTCCAAGCACCTAGAGCATGGGAAAGACTGCAGTCTATTTAAAAGTCAGGAATATAAAAAAGCTGCAGTGGAAACAGAAGTCTGAACTTGGCAAGTAAATGCCTTTTCCACTCCTTTTTAGACAAACTTCCTTGATGGAAGTTGTCTATTTTAAAGGAATTGGATTTTGCATTTGAGTATCCTATTAAATTCTTGACTAAGTATGGTTAAAACTTCTTTATAAAATACAAGAATATAGTAACTGCTAGAGCAACAGCACTTACATTATAGTTTTCAAACAGTAAATAAAGCCTCTAAAATCAAATTTATTTCATGCTTTCTATGTTAACTAGCAAAGTATCAACTAAATGTTATTGGCATTTTCCCTCCTATTTTGGTCCCCATCAGGTTTGAAGGAATACAGCTGTACCCATTTTCCCCATATGTTTTATACCAGTGTCTCCCTAAATGTTTTCTTCCTCTCACTATACAAAACTTACACCAACTGTTGGAAAAGCTCCCCAGCTGTGTTTGACTCTAATATGAACTTCCTCATCAGACTGTCTACAACCTTTAGCCTATGTTCCCAGTAGTCTCAGGGGGCAAAGGAGTGGGCAGCTCCTCAGAAACCCTGTAACTAACAGAACATTGTGAAAGGAACATGAAGGGAACTAAAGTCAACAAATTAGATTTGAAGATTTTAAGCAAAGTGCTTGAAGAGACAGCACATATTTTTAGTCTGGTAACAACCATTACATAAGTGTATTTGTACATCATCCTGGAAAGCCTACGGTTCCTGTGGTAGAAGAGTGCTTGACCTCCATGGTTAACTGCTTACAAACAACAGTTTACATCAAGCAAAGTGTCCCATCTTAGATGCCCTTGAAGCAATTTGAAAACTTATTAAAGCAGCATTGCAATTATGTGAAAAGTAGGTGGAGAAAGACCCAGGAAAAAAAGCTTCAAAGGTTTTCAATTAACTTCCAGTGGCATTTCCAAGAATCGGCACGTTTGTTCCATACTGTGAAATAGTTTTCCAACTGTTTCCTTTGCCCAGTATTTTTCCAAACTGACTAGTACAGCCAAGCACAGCTAGGCAGCTCAGAAGAGTGCACAGTGAAAGCCATTTCAGCAGAACCCTGGGTTCATGACCTATTTTGTGTAATGGAAAGCTGCTTAAATATGATTCCAATGTAGATATAAGAACTTTTCACATTGAGATGATATCAACCTATGTGTGGCTCTCTTATGTGCCAGTAAGGTTTGTACATCATGTTCTTCCCTGATAGGAGGCCCCTTCAACAAAATGAGGCTCAAAATTAAGAGCACAAAAGTCAGTTTTGTGCTGCTTCATTGTTTCCAGTCTCTCCTGATCCTACTGCTTCCCAAACTAGCTCAGCTGTTCAATGACATGAGAACTAGAAAAAGCTAAAACAATGTAGTAAGGTTTCAGGACAATGCCCAAAAACCAAAGCAGTCCCCCACTTCTCTACATTTCCACCTGCAAAGACTTTTCACTTTTTCATTATGGAAGAGTTTCATCTCTGCTCTGCTATAGGCTGCTGCTATTTAAAAAAAATAATAATAATTTTAGCTGTGCAAGAGCTCATTATTACTCTACTGAGTAAGTAGTGCCTTTATCAAAGGCACTTGCAGACTGAAAATGTCTGGTCTGCCTCAGGAAAAGCAAAATCCAGGAGAATTTATCTAAATGTAAGTTTTTTATGAAGCTGAAACTTGCACAATTTCAATAAATACAGGCTTTGTCTCAACTAGTATCACACCACAACTTACCTCTGCCCTGGAAGAACTAGGAAAGTAGAGGTTGAAAAGTCTCCATGTATACATGTAAAAGTAGAAGAAAACAGGCTGCACTCCTCCTCAGTGCCTGACAGCTAGATCCACTGATTATTAAGGACAGGGGAGAGAGCAAAGCCAGAAAAGGCAGTTTGTGGACATGCAGGATGGCAAACCAGAGGCTTAGGTGGGGAGAGCAAGAATGAGCATCCAGAACAAAGGACCCCTAGGGAAAGGCATCCCTGTACTTTCTGGGCTTAGGAACAGCCTCCCTTAATATGGGGACTCACACAGGACAGCAGCCTCCTAAATTGCTGTGTAATCTATCAGCAACTAGTGGAAAGGATCTGTCAGACTACAATCAGCTTTTATGGGGTGAGATTTGGTGATTGAAGTTTCAGACAGTGGAAGTTTAAGATATGGCAGGGACTTCATGGAAAACATGAATTTACCTGAGTTTGTTACCAAAATGCAACTAAATCCTTCCTAATGGTCTGAGAGCTTTGCTGTATAATCTATTCAGATGGATTCAATTTGTAGAATTGAACTTCCAAGTTTTATTACTAAGCACAGCTGCTAGCAAACAGAAACACACAAATCTGATGTGAAAATAAAATGGTAGCCTATCTATTCCTTCCGCTGTGGCTACTGTATTTGTTTTCTCTCTTTGGACAAACACTCACCCAAACTTGGGACAATTCCAGCCAGTTACATCAGCAGTTTATACAGCAGTAGTTACAGACAAATCTAGCCTTTATATTACCCTATGGTCTTTATTACAATTTCCTTCTAAAATCTGCAGCATTAGCGACAACTTCGTATGTTAGTAAATCTATAGCATCTGAAAAAGAAAATTAAGATGCTTTTATTTTTCATCTTCAGAACAATTTCAATAAATCAGAGTTCCACAGAGCATCTAATTATCACAGAGATTTTCAGAGATGTCAAATTAACATCGACTTTGCAATTAACACTACAGGCCAGTGACAAATGATGCAGGAGTACCTGTTAAAACAATTTAACAAAACCAGTCAAGTCCCAAAGCAAAGAGTGATTCAAAGCCTTTCAGATGACAGGAAACAGTGGCCAGCTGGCAAGAGATTTAATGAAAACAACAGCATTCAGCAGCAATTTGAAAACTGTCTGTTTGGGTAAGGCTGAGTTATTAAAGAAATCTCCATTTATAAACAGTGTTGATGGGATTTAAACAGCCTGTGTAAGAAGGATTAAAAGTCAATTGAAAAGTCTGTACAGATAAGAAAGCAAAAAGAAACTGTACCCTTGAATTCTGTACAGAGTGGTTAACCTTATCTCTGTCTCCTGGCACACAGCAGGGGTAAAACAGACAGCCTTATGCTGGTGAGGTGGGCTTTGCATTAGGGCTATTTAATGCTTGTACAGTGCTTTGAGCCTCTCCTGTCCCTTCACTCTCCCCCTCTCTGTTTTTCCAAACTGTATACTAAAAGTAATCTTTTACCATCCCACCAGTTACATTTAGCAGATACCAGAGAGACACATAAATTGCAAATTATAGCATGTCCAGGCATGCTATAATGATTAGGTTTTTCCTTCCTTTATGTAATTGATGATCTTGCTATTTTATTCTCTGTTAGCCATTTATAACTGTACACTTTCAATATAAACCAGTGTAAATATTGACAATGGAGATTGGCAAGTGGGGATTTCTGGGAGAAGGAGGAGGGAGATGAGAACTTGTTTTTAAGGGTTTTTTCCTCTTGCCTCCAGAATATCCTGTAATATTCTGCTTTACACAAAACTTACTATGGCTTTTAATTTATGTATCACTTCTTAGAATAAGACAACAGAAAAGAACACAAAACTAGCTCTTTTCAGCCCTTAATCCCTCCCCTATCCTTTCTCATCTTCTCATCCCATCCAAAATCCAGCCTATTCTGGTAACATAAATTGCCTATTTCTGACGTGCCTTTTGTAAAACGGCCAAAACCAAAGAGCATTTAAGGTGAAAATGTACAATGCCACGTCTTGTCTTGGTTTCCCTTGCCTGTAACATAGCCTAACATTTGATTTGCTTCCTTTGGTCTCATCCAGGATACAATAAGAGCTTTATGAAAAAGCTCTGTAAGAATCTGGGCCATTGATTTGAACAAGGACTATTTAACCATGACACAGCACCAAAGAGAGCTTCTCCACATGCCAGCTCTGGAAGCAGCATTGCCCTTTCAGCTCAGGGCTCTTAACAGGAGTGCAGTGCTCGGCAGCAAAGCTGGGCAGCTTCTGGGACCTGAGGTTATCTCCTGGCACAGTCCTTCACCTCATTGTACCAGCCTGTCAGAGCTAGTCCAGGTGTGTCCAATGCTGCACCACAAAACATGATGTAAACATATTGCAATTACTTATCTGTGACATTTATCAGCCTAGGTTTTTTTTCCAAGGCATCGCAGAAACCATTACATAAACATAACCAGAATATTACTTGCAGAAGGGGAAAGTTATTCCACTGAGAAGTAATATTTAAGAAACAAACAATCAAGCCACAGACACTTATGACTGCATTACCTCCATGCAAATCTAGAGTGGAAATTAAGAACATCAATATACAATTGCCCTAGGGATATTCAATAAGCTTATATTCAATCATCTGTGTTTGTATAAACCTGTATAAAAATCCTGTAGGAAATACACTTTTTCATTTAATAGGTATGGTTTTATATCCTTCAGAGTAAGAAGTATATTGTCATTCAAAATACATTTGTGACTATTTTGCAGCAATGTTTTCATGGTCTAGTCCTTACTCTGGATAACATACCCAGGGAATCCTCATTGAGGATATAGAAATGAACTTCGCAACACCAATCCTTCCTTAAAGCTCATCACCCTTTTATGTAGTCCCTACTGAAAAAAAGGAGGGTTTCTTGGTACTTTCTTATTTTTGGGCTGCAAAGTCAGCATAGGTAAGATAGTCAGGTCTCCCTAGTTTTTAGGGTTCTTACTGTCTTAATATGATGCTAAAAAGGATTGGATTGCCATTCTGTAAGGGTTGTGACAGCCCTTACAGGTGAACCTTAAAAACTGAAAAACCACCTTGCATCTGAATGTAGTCAGGCAGCTGCCTCACTGAAACATCAAGAGTATCAGTCACAGGTCCCCTGCCTCAATGCACGTACCTAAGAGGATTACGGTCTAAAAATGTGCAGTTTGACTCCGTCACTGTAACCTCATGATGTTATTTGGGCATTTATGAATAGCCAGAGCTGCTAATAACATGGCACGTACCAATCACACTGCAAAGTAAGTGATCTCACCTAGGCAGCTTGTGTAAACACAGCTCAACCACAGAAATATGACAAGCTTCTGAGCATGCTTAAGGTTATTCCATGAAGAGTATTTACTCTGTTGCCTGGAAACACATAAATAGGGCTTCTGGGGGTGCCCCTCCAATTTTTCATGAAGAAAATTTAGACTAAGAATTCCTTCCAAGAAGGGGTTTGCTATTGTGGCAATTCAGCATGCCATATTCTGCAGATTAACTTTTCTACAGCATTTCCAAACCCAGCAATCTTCCTTTTTGAACACCTATTTCAACTGGGAAGTATTCTGGTGTTATAGCCAAGAACTGATGGCACTTCCAGTGGCCTGTTTGAATAAATGCACACTCCTGGAATTAAGACCACTTCTCCCCATAAATGTATTTTGGAAAAGGACTTTTAAAGCTTCCTGGACACAACAGTGAAACTGACTTTAAATTTTGAAAGATAAAGAAGTCCAAACCCTTTGAGAGAAGCTATAAATATCTGTTACTTTCTTCCTTAAATTAATAGATACTACTTAGTTGTTGGCAAACTGGTAGGGAAATAAAGTCTTTGGTTATTCACAAGGTCTACCATTAAAAACTAAGAATGGGTAGATTCAACTGTCTCACGATCTTATGAAGAAAAAGCTAAACTGCAGTTCTGTCCAGATTAGAAGACAGTAAATCCTATTTACCAGCATTTAATCTCCCCTATACTACATCTTCCATTTTAATACTTAAAAACAGAATTCTATTTCATGTGGAGAAGTGTTGAAGAACAGAAATTCCATCACAGTAAATATGAAAGTCATTCTATATGAAATTTCTGGTTTGCAAAATATTTACCAAAGAATTCTGTAAGAAAATAAAGTTTATTTTTATATAATGTATTTCATTATATCAGCTAAAGCAGCTGGAAAACTACAGGGGGCAAGCTCTACTTCAGATCAGGCTTAGAAGCTTATCTACTTTTATCAATTGTATGAGCTCATCTAAGAAAAGCGAGCACCCCTCCCCACAAGTCTGATTTGCTGTTATAACAGTTACAACACTATTTTTATTCAAAAAAGAAAGAACAATTTTAGAATGTTTGCTGAATGTTTTCAGTTGGATTTTTTCCTCCCCATCAAAACAACAAATAATTCTTTTCTAAAAGGCTCCACTGCTACAAATACCAGAAGAAATCGTGGTCAGACAGCTTATTTTAGATATATATGCTGCATTAAGTGGGATTTCAAAGAAAAATGGTATGATAAAGAGGTTTAGTCAACAGCTTTGATTTTTTTGATGCAACTTTGTAAAATGAGCAGCTATTTATTTTCAATATATAGTTATTGAACTGTGCCTGGCTTACCTGATGGGTGCAAAAACTGATGGACAAGTGACAGAAAATTGTTACATGTTCTTCAGTGTTTTAATCTTCATGGTCACCAAGAGACTACATCTTGAAATTTCAAAGAAATTTCATGCAGAATACTTCAGAAACAGTCACAAGGAAATTACAAAAGTATCCCAGCTGTAAAAAAAAGACAGATGGGACCCCTGAAAGCCTATTTGAGACCAACCTCCTGTTTCAGCAGAATCAACTGCAGCTTTGTCATCCTGACAGATGTTTGCCTAACCTGACAGAAATGCCATGAGTCCTTAAGTAAAGGAGTGCTCAAGTAACATTAAGAACTATATTTTACCTGGTGCCATTACCTGAATGAATCTGTGAACACAGAATGACTCTTCAGTGTTATAAAAAAAAAAAAATCTTTTTTTACTGCTAAATAATTTAACACAGCACCAGTTCCCAAAAACATTGCCAAGACTTTTATCATGTTTTATCATGTTCTGCTTGTCTTTTCATCCAGATATAAAGCAAAACAAAGTCAAGTCTAGAAGCAAACAGAATCAAATATAGTGCATGACAGAATAGTAAGTGACAGCGTGTACTTCAACCTAAGAGTGGCTCAAAGCATTGTTGTTCTTTTTTGTTCTTTTATGCGGATTTGTGACCAATGAATAGAGGAACAAGGAAAAAGAATTGGGTGATTTAAAATTTCTAAATAATAACTGTTTTGTGATAAACTTTTCAGAGCAGGGGAATGAAGCTCCCAGGAAGAGCAACAGTAGACAATCTTATTGCACCTTAGAACAATGCTTTGCAGAGGATGGGGGATTAAGAGAGGTCTATTCCTACCCTATAATGAAATTGGTTGCAGTACACCATTAGCAAAGGGTGGTACAAAAGGCTTAGATGTCATCTCTCTTCAACCCTACTTTTGTGCCAGCTCTTGCTAGTTTTTGAGAATTTCTTGCTCTTCTCCACTATTAGTTACTCTGTCAGGGAGAGGTTACTTCTTCAGAGACAGATAAGTAATGACCTTGGACAAAAAGTTTGTTACTTCATATTTGCCTCAGAAGATGGGGACAAAATGTTCTACTTGCTCTGTGCAACCCTTGTTACTGAAGAAAACAAGTAGTGGCTAATGTATTGCTGTCTCCTTCGGACTGAACAGGCCAAGTGATCTCAGCTCCTCATATGGCTTCCCATCCAGACCCTTCACCATCCTCATGGCCCTCCGGATGCTCTCTAATAGCTTTGTATTCTTCTTGTAGCGTGGTGCCCGAAACTGCACAGATGACTTGAGGTGAGGCTGCACCAGCAGACAGTGAAGTAGGACAATCCCCTCCCTTGCCTGGTTGGCCCAGGGAGTAGTCCCTCTCTGGGCTTCCTTAGCAATGGCTTAAATTCAGATGGAACTTTCTGCCTGAGGTCTCCTCTATTGTTTCTTTCAATGGTAATTTACTACAATTATATCCCTATTCCCTGCTCACACGAACTCTGCCAACAGAAAGCAATCCTGTCCTACATCCTGGAAGGCCCATATATTTTTTCCCTCACACAACAGATGTCATCACATCAAAGAACAGTGATGATTATCAGCAAGCCTCTCAAGGCTCACACAAAGGCAAACAAAATACACACAGCTGTTCAATAACTCTTGTTGAGGACCCTTGGTATACTTACAAAAATTCACACAAAGGCAGGACCAGTAAGTCTCCACACAAGACTTTTGATAAGTGCATGACAGTCAGACTTCAAAAAACTAGTCACAGGTGATAAAAAGAAGGAATGCATGGAAACTCTTTTCAAGTTTTTATGGGTAGAGGTAAAACAGAAGTATGGAAGTCCAAGACCCTAGTCAGTGTAAGATGTAGGTAATGGGTAGATAACAGTAGGTTTTTGCAGGAGTTTTACTGAGTCAATGTGAAAGAATATTTGCAAAGTTAATACAAAAGAAATTCAGGGTAGAAGTGAAAAGGCTCAAGGACACTTTAAATGCATGTGACTAGAAAAATCAATCCTACAGGAAAAAAAGGAGGAAACAATGCTGAGTGCAGCTCTGAAAGACAGTGGTGTAGTTAAGAAGGAGCACCTTTCCCTCCACTGGAGCCTTGGACTACCCTAATTTATGAACATTTGCACATATGCATACACAATGGCACAGTAAAGACAGGGAAAGAAGAAGTCTGCAAAACTGTAGGTCTCTTAACACCCACTTTTCTTTTATCCTACATGTAACCTAGGACTCCCTGTTTCCTTTCAAGAATTCCTTAAAGAAAAACCTTTTGTCTGTAGTCATGCACACAAGCCCTATTTCCACCTTTCTTTGTCAATCAGTGCTAGCTTTTCCTTCTCTGTTAAACTGGCTTTTTATTCACCATTATGGCTCAGCTTGAGACAAAGATTAGGCACTTGTACGGAGTAATTTCCTATAAAAAGTCTTGATACTTTTTCCTACTTTAAAACGTACAATCTCATCAGAAAGCATAAAAAAGAAAACATCATGCTAGAGTAGTTACCACAGTAGAAACACAGTCATTGATTAGGATGTCTGGGAAGGGTCACAACATTATAACAATAAATTAATCCCTGAGGAAAAAGACTAAAACCCATTGTTTATTGAATTACAATATAAATTAGTATAGAATGAAGGAAAAAGAGCCTACATATGTGATCAAATTCAATGTGAAATCCCTCTTTACAAATATCTGATACTTATTTTTTATTATTGTAATCTTTAAATACATTGATCTTATTTACTCAGGTGCTGTAGTTATCTGAAACTGAAAGCTTATCTTACCATCAGAAGAGGCAATTCTTTTCCTACAGCTGACATCTCAAAGAGTTGTCTTCTGCTTAAAAATGTAGTTGCATTATTTTTTTGCCTTGCACTACATCTGAATGATTCCATAGGAAATACACTTGGTCCATAAACAAAGTTTTTTTAAAACCAGTTTTCTACAGCTGTACAGCTGAGCTTGCAAATTCATCCAGGTTCAAAAGTCTAAAGTGCACCTCTACAGACCGTCAGTGAAAGAAGGTGTCTGAACTCAAGCCAGCTTCAGAGCAGAAACCATATAGCTGTGACACTGTTTTCACCATTTCAGAGCTAATAAACTCTGCCTCAACATGAGAAACAGGTCTAATACTTCCTGGAAGACATTCAACCATAATGAAGGTCAAGTTATATCCCAGATGAATACCTGTAATTTCACTCTGTTCACGTCATTAACAACCATACAAAACTAGAAATGGTATCAGATTTCAAGCAGCTAAAATGGCTTTTTAAACACTGTTTACAAATGGCTTAGACAAGAAAGAGATAAAACCAAATGAAACAGAAGTTTTTATTACGCAGTGTACATTTATTTACATCAAGACTCAAACCAGTTTACACTTTACTGATGGTTATGTATGGAACAGCATTTGCAAAACAGACTACTGACAAAACTATGCAAACATTGCTCTTGCAGTACTGTCAAGTCAGCTTGGGAACAGCTACTGCTGCGGTTTCCTTGTGAAAGTGTAAGCACTTTATGATCTGATAAGTGACACTGTAGGAGTATATTATAATAAAGACAGAATTTCAGTTCTAACTCTTCATCCTCTCAAATTCACTAGGGGAACAAAAGCCTCATATTACATAGGTGCAAGTTATTCTGGGTTTAAACATGAAAACTACAGATCTGAAGCTTAAGTAGTTGCACTTGATGCTGTTTATCAATGCTAGCTGAGCCAAGCAAGACTTCAAACTATCCCTTTTCGGCTTCAGAAATTTATGAAAAGCTTAGCTTCCAAAATACCAAATTTAAATATGCCTAATCCAAATATCTGTATGCTGTTTACTTGAAATTCAAAATTAGCATGCAGTTCTGTGTAACTGGACTCCAAAGATTCTGCTGGATTACTGATGTCAATTTATTGTTGAAATGCTAATTTCAAACAATGAGTATAAGTGCGTTTCTTTTCTGTCCTTTCCCAAGAATCACTCACTCAGCCACTGGACATACAAAAAGTCTATATATTGAAGAAACAGCCTCCTTTATTTCTCAAGTATGGCAATACACCTTCTAAACCAGAATTTTTACCTGAACTGTAGTAATATGGTTTCAGAGAGATGTGTAATCAAAGCATGAAGGGGAAATGGATCTCTCTGCTTCAAGCATCTTCAGGTACAATGAGGAAGTTATTAAACTGACTAATAATAAACCCCAAAACCAAAGAAATCTGCTTATTGTATAGTCTGTGTGATAAGAGCTCAAACCAGTGAATTTTGGTATAATCTGCAGTTAATCTTTGGATATACCTCCTATGATAAATACTTATCTAATAAGAATGCTTTAATGCATATACTTTTTCAAAACACCAGTTGGAGACAATTCAAAACAACTAGTGGAGATATTGGTTATGTTATTGCAAAAATATATGCTTCATTGCTCAATGAGTCTAGCACATGCTAAAGTTGAAATAGATCTGCAGTAGTCTTTAAAGGAGCCAAGAAAGCCTGTGTGATGTGCTGCTCTTCCCCCTTCAAACAAATGGGAGAGCTAAAGGAAGTTTTATTTGACAAGCTTAGAAAGTTTGTTTACCTGAGACTCTAGAGAACTAGAACAGCTACTCTGCAATTTTCAGCAAGTTCAGCTCTGGCCATAAATTACAGTGGATACAGCCCAGCAGGCATGACTCATTCCTTTAGCAACTGTGCTTTAACATCTAAAAGGCCTGCTCATCAGCCTGTTTCCAGGAATATAATCTTTTTGCACACCTGTCTAATGATCACAAGTAGAATTCCAGGCTTTTGTTTTTGCTCAGGTCCTGCCTCCCAAGACCTGATGTGCCCAGCTGTGTCAAAGGCATGGAGTACAAGTATCCTCAGTTTACGTGTCAGCCTTGCTGACGAGCACTTCCCTCCAGACTCTCTGGTCCTCTGGTCCAGCGTTAGGTCACAGGACTAACCAGAGAATAATACTCATCTGGACAAGCAAAAGGAGAAAATTACAATGAAGACTGGCTATAAAAGGATTTATTTCTGGATGAGAAGGAGACTGACAGAAAATTAGTGAGGAGGAAACCACTGGTAGGCTTCACTCACCTTTTGTTAAGTAAAGATATGTTCTTTTTTACTTACTAAATACTAATACCTTGCAAAGATTAGAGGCAAAATATAGAGTGATATCTCAAGAAGTTAAATATATTTACAGTTTTATTGATAATTTAAATTTAACATGATGCAATCATTCCTTTATAATGGAACTTCAATACTCACTTTGAACATTCCTCTTTTCATTTTCAATTTAATCAGACAAAAATTGTCAAAATCCATTACCAAGAAAAGCTGATTTTTCAAAACCTGAAATTTCAAGATTCACGTTCTTAAATGTGCCTGCATAAACAAAAAAATCTAAATAATTAATTATCTTGAAAGATTTCTAGAACCTGATTGTAAAACTGCTTTAGTAAACAATTTGAAGCTATTTGATAAATATAGGGACTACTACATTAGTAGTGATAGTCATAAATTGACATGACTTTCTTCCATAAGAGTATCTAAAATGCTTGTATTTCAGAAATCTGTATTTTTAAGGTTTTGTGTTAACCATAATGAAATCAGTGAGCATGTGTGAACACAACATGTATTTTTTAAATAAAAGGATTTTCCTGACAAGGAAACTGGACCATGTCTGACATCCTGCTCTTTCATTGGACCTAAATAATAATTCAAGGCAAATCAAAAGAAGTGTGGAAATTTCTTCTTCTCCAGGAAAACATCCAATTAAAGAGTTCAACTATGAAGGTAAAGGTAATCTGATATTATCTTAGAAATCCTTGTCAGGATGATCTGTCCATATTACACTTAGAAACAACATTATCCTTGCTTGCTTCCTGTAGTTTGTCTATATTTTTACCGTAAAAAATAACTTGAATTATTTGGTACATATGCAATTAAGACCTAATAGGGTGTTGTAACACAGGCAGGCAAGGTTGTATGGCTATATGGTCATATGAACACAAATTTTCATGGCCCTGAAAAAAAAATATTTGTCAAAACCGCAGAATTTCAGCATCTATTAAAACCAAAAATTTTGAAATTCTGGGATGAGGTAATAAATGAATGGAAAATAACAAAAAGGCAACATAACTCATACAAAACCATTTGAATTTCCTTTTTTAACCCTCAAAGATCAACATCAACACAGAAAACAGAAAGTCAGTCTAGCGAAAAGCAGCTTAGCCAATTTTAAAAATCACTTATATTTCACCTTAAATATATACAGAATTGACTGAAATGGCTAGTGTTGTTTTCAAGATTTTATGGAGGATGGGCAAAGCACCAAAAATTAGAGAAACAAGAAACAATACTTCCATTTAAAGAAGGAAACAAAAAAGGAACCAGTTCAGCCAGCTGAATTTCAATTCCAAAAAAAAAAAAAAAAAAAAAAAAAAGGGGAAAAATATTGGCAAAGCAGTTTGTAACTGCCTAGACAATAATATGCAATGGGGTAAAAGGCAAAATTCAGTTTGACAGTTTGACATGCATGTTGAGGACAGATCCTGAAACCTTTCTAGCTTGCCTTCCCCAGCAGATAATAGGTTTGAACACGGGAAGGCACATGCTGCTGGTAGTTTAAAAACAGTCAGATAAACTTCTCATACACAGCCTAGATATAGCAATTGTTTCTTCCCTGGGGCATCTTAACAGCCCTAACAGCTCTCTTCAGCACCTTCCCTACCTTCCCTATTCTATGGTTCTGTGAAAACACATTTTAATTTTGCCATCCCACACATAAGGACAAAGAAAATAATCAACATGCACACTTGAGAAAGTAATTGGAAAGCACTGTCTCCAGAATGAACATTGGAAACTGCAGCTTGGCCTCCACTGTGTGTTTGTTACTGTGGTTCAGCTGCCTAGAAGATTAATTTGAGCTAAAATGTATAAAAATAGAAATATCAGGTAAAACTACCCACCCCTTTTCCTGCATACACTATGGCAATTTGATTGTTCATGTTTATGTATTGTTGATGACTTTCCCAGTGTCAGAATTTACTTGAAAATACTGGAAGGATTTTTAAGGTTCCTGTTGATTTGGTAAAGAAAAGGAACCTCTCAGTAAACACCTTAAAAACCTCACTGTAGCCAAAATAATGAAAGCTGAAAGATGATTTGACATTTTTGCATACACACATATATGTTTATATACAGACACACCTTTAAGATTCATTAAGATGTCTAAGAAGAAAACAAAGATTGGGAGGAAAAATTAAGATTTTTTTCAGATTCATAAAGTCACAGAAAACCACAATGAATAGAAACTAACATTACACAAATGTGTCTTACAGAGGTATCACTTCCTAGCAGCAAGAAAATTACTCTGAAAGCTTTTACTACAGGAAATGAACATCATTGCTTCAATTTTAAAGTAAATTTAGATACCTTTCAGAAACTTAACTTATATTCAGCTTCTGGGAGAGAAACAAAATTCTCTAACCTACATACACAAGACTGAATCAGACTATCACAATCCTCTAACCTGGTCTAGAACACTTTCAGCTTCTAAAACATGTTTCCTAGTCTGTGCATTTTGCAGCAGAAGGGACTAAATACAAAAGTGACTTGATGCAAAGACAGGCAGGAAGAATACTCTTTCAGTTACCTCAAAGGCAACAGCCATATAAAAATAACTCCTTAAATTCCACAAAGTAAGAAAGGAGCTTTAGGACTTGGCAAATAGCCCTAGGGAAAGGAAAGAAGCAAGGAGAAAAATCAATGTATTAGAAGGAAGATGACTGCTATCCATCAGGGAAGAAATGGTGAGTTGCCTCTTGAAAAGGATCTGGGCTTGAAATACGTGCAAGAGAAATAAAACTCATCTGCTCCCATAGTCTGAGCTGCCTGACATGTTTCAAGTTAATAGTACTTCAGGGTTTCTGCTGTCCCTCCATAGGCTCAGACTTGCCTGACAAAGCAGTTTCAAAGTCAGGGACATTACAAAATGCAAGCATTTTATTGTTATTGCTGTACTGATTAATCCATGTCTAAACCTACCCTGTACATCACATACAGTCTTTGTTTACATTTTATTACTGTACAAGTTGTTCCAAAGGAATCTTTCCCTTCCCTACAGTAACAACCAGGAAAAAAAATATTTCCAGTAATAGATTATGTTTCCAAGTGTGGTAATTGTCATAACAATTTAACCTCCAGTCCATCCTAACAACCATTGCTAGAACAAATTCTCCCTTTGGCCAGCAATGCATCAAGTCTCACTCCAAAATACTGTCAAGGCTGCTACTGGATGCTCAGCAGAAGACTTCAGCAATGTAATTAATTCATTCTACCTGTCTGCTAAAGAAAATTTAATATTACCAGTTCAGACAGAATATTTTCTGTGACAGCAAAATAGCATATTTGACACGTTTATAACTTACAACTCCCAGGCTGAAGGTCTCAATATTTCCATCACAATGTTGTCCCAAATAAATAGTAATAATGAAATTTTGTACGTCAGAATAAATTATAAAGTGGTTGGAAAACAGAAGCTAAGTTGAATATGATTAGTTTTTTTCTCAAATTCAGACATTATTGTAGAAAAGATTCTTATAAGTTTAATAATGAGGAAGGTTATTATGCAACAACACATACAGGATTCCAGAGGAGCCAAACCAAGATATTTACTCAGAACAGGAGAACCTAAAGACATTTTTGTTGTTTGGGAAGACATGTCACAGTAAGTTAAGTTAAAAGAAATACAGAATACACTCATACTCTATATACTCAGATCAGTATATTAGATAAATAAATACATTAAATGTTTCCAAGGACTTTCATATCATTATGAATCAATGAATGGTTGACTGAGTAATATGTCCAGACACCCATGAAACAGAGCGTGATATGGAAAGGTGCCATTTAAAAAACAGTCCTAGAGCAGCTCAGCCCTGAAGTCCTGTTTCTGCCTGAAGGAAATTTTGAGTTCCTGGGACAGAAAGACAAAACCTTGTTCTACATGATATGGAAACAACAGAACATGTAAGAATTGAGATACAGGAAGAAATATATGTGTACGGTAATTTCATGACTATAAGGCGCACCGGACTATAAGGCGCACCCCCCGGGAGTCGGCAAAATTCGCAACTTTGTAGATCATATAAGGCGCACCAGACTAAGGCGCACTTTTTTTTTGCAGCGAGGCTCTGCCGCCAGCTCCCCCTACGCAGTTGCTGGCCGAGGCCCCGCCTTTACCTGGCAGCCATGGGCCTCCAGGCCTGCCTCCACCCGGTAGGGGCGGTGCCGCGGGCCCCCAGGCCCGCCTCCACCCGGCTGCCATGGCACTGTCAGCTCCCCCCACAGCTCACAGCTCACACTTCCGGGGTGGCAAATGTCGCAACTTTGTACATCAGATAAGGCGCATCGGACTATAAGGCGCATTTCCGGGTTCAGGGGGAAATTTTAGTCAAAAGGGCGTGCCTTATAGTCGTGAAATTACTGTAATCAGAGATATGCAGGGAAAAAGGAATCATACTATAGCACTCATTACAGACCTGAATAATGAAGAGCAGGAAAACATCATCAGCAAAGCACACAAGGAAAGGGCAGGCTGACTATGTTAAAGCTCTTTTGGAGCTGAGCCATCTAACAAACACGGGAAACATTCTGAGAGATAAAATGCTCCACAAAGCGTACTGAGACAAAGTGTTTGTTTAGGAGATGGGGGATCTTTTTCAGCATTGTAAGGTAGGTCTGGCTCCTCTTTGCAATGTTGAGTACTTTACAGCTGCTTAAACATCTGGCCAGTTAATATTATGATCTTCTAAAACTTCTAAGATTATCAAAATATTAAAAAATACTATTTTAAATGTTCATAACACTGGAATTAAACTTGATATGTCTTATAAATAGTACTTCTTATGCAGAAGAACAATACAGTATCTCTAAAGCAAAACTCTATATGACAGTACAGCCCATACGTTAAAAGAGAAGCATTCTCTATTTTGGAGAACTGCATTTAATATAGATATTTAACATAAGTTCATTTTTACTGAGCTCCAGTTAAATTTTTGTTTGTTTTTAAGCCAGAAATGAAATCTGAAATTCTTTCTTATTTATTTCCCAAGGGATACATTAGCAGCAATACCTCCTTACTGAGCTAGGCTGTACATGTATTAAAGGAAAGTATCTGTCAGCTGAACAAGCAACCAGGAGTTGTCTGTTTCGGTCAATACCTAATTTCCACATGAAATCTAAGAACATGTGCACCCACCTAGGAAAAACAACTCTAAACTTGGCAAAACACACAAGGTATAGGTTTATTTTATACCAATATCAACAGTGTATAATTGTTTCTTAGTCAAACTACCTTAACCAGCCAGTAGAAAAATTCCTGGGAGATTAAATAGTCAGTCCTCCAGAATCAGGTCTGAATTTTCTACTTAACATCAAATTCATGTTATGATGCTGTTATTCTGGGAAGCAAACTAACATTTTCTATTTTTTTTTCCCCATGCCCTGAATCCATGGGCAAAGAAACAGTACTAATAGGCTTGCATTTTAATTGCTGGTACACAACTATTCAGTCAACCATTTATTGATTCATAAGGCTCTAGACATCCTAGGAAATGTTTAACATCTTTATGATGTTAAAATGTTTAACATTTTAATGATTTCCATATGTAAATTAGATATTAGAATAGGGTTTAATTACAAATTAAATTCCCCCTCCTCCCCCCCATGATGAAGAGATACAGTACAGAGCTTTCACTGTAGGATAAAGTTGATGAAAGTGATTAAAATAGAACTTGCTGGACAGTTTCTCAGAACCACACTGTTGCTTTCTGCAGTTTCAGCAATTCTAGAAGTTGGAGGAAAGCACAGACTACAACAATGAAACAGAGCTCCACCAGAGATCTGAGACAATGTGTGCAAACACAGGAACTTCCCTTTTTCAACTCCTGGTAGTCCCTGATTCACAGAATATCCTATATCAAAGAGTTTAGATGATACAAAGTTGGACATGGAAAAGAGGTACATTTGTCTTTAACTGAAATTTGAGTTATTCTCAGAATTTAAGTGTACAGTGACTTTGGTGAGGATTGCATTTTTGATGCAATTGAAAAGAATGTCAACACTCAGAGGAAGAACTCAGGGTGCATGAATGATTTTGAACACAAACAGCACCTGCGTAAACTCACTCCCACTACGCTTCAAGCCTGCAAATTTTGGCACTGTGGGATAATGCTGGTGGTGCCCCAGACGCACGGGAATAACATTACACACAAGTAGAAGTTTCTTTACACTTAGCAGACTGCTGGAGTCCAGAAATATGGACTGATCTGTGCTTCCTTCAGCTCCTAAGTAATGCCTGCAACTGCTGCAGTTTTCAGAGGCTCTTAACTGCACAAAGGCAAATCCTTCTTTTTAACACTTATAGCCTTGAAAAATCTGAGTGGTAGCCATGGGGAAAAAGAAAATACCTCTTCTGTAGTTCAAGTACTCCTGTCAAATATCAAAAGATCTGCTGCAAAAAAAACCGGATAGACTGTCTCAAAGGAAGGGTCATAACTCTTTTGAAGGAAAAGTCAGGGCATATCTGTGCAGGTTTTGCACATGGTAATGCCTCAGTAATGCAAACCAACACTAGTTTAGAAAGATATATGGGTAGGGTATAGCTATAAAACTCTCAAATGAAGTCATAATAATGACAAGACAAAAGCACTTTTATTGCTACAGTTTATAGCTGTGGATAAAATGAAGAATAGTTTGTAGTATGGAAATTTTAGACTGACAAATATTTCTGAGCAGTAACATTCTGAAACAGAAAGGAAAAGCTCTAGAAGGTGTAAAAATACTGAAACTCATCTTAATGCTGAGTGATTTCCATAATCTATTTGATCTATAAACCAACAAACCAAAACTATTGACCCATGCACTTCTTCCTCCCAAATCAAACTACATTCAGTGTCTTTTCCAGCTCTGATTTACTGCCTCAAACATTAGATTAGTCACTTTTAAGTACATTTCCTTTGTGGCATTGTATTCTTTTCCTTCAGTTGTTCAATAGAGGTTATAGACACCTGTCTTCAGAAGTAAGGACTGAGAGGAGGGAGTTTAAGCTACAGTATCTAGAGCTTTTACAATGATTGAACAAACTGTTCAAGGCCATTTTTGCCTTAATTTCCACTTGAAGCAGAATAGTATAACTCAGTCCAACCCCTTTGTGTAGAAGGCAATTTTTTATCAGCTTCCTTTTGGCAAAGAATTCTTTCACCTCTTATTTTAAAGCACGGAGGGTACCAAGGTGTTTCCTGCTAAGCCATTTATCACAGCAGGCTTATAACTTATTTTAACAAGAAACACAAAAAGAATATCACAGAAGTTCAGTGCCCCACATTAAAGGGAATGCAATTCTAACAGCCACCAAGACTGTTTGCTAATGCTGAAGATTCTCCTGCCAAAGCAAGCACTGTTAATGCATGTTTAGTCACAGCATTGTACAGACTGCTGACGTTTTCAGGAATTACTGCCCCTGCTCATTCCCCCCAGTTCGACTGTCCACAGAATTATTAATAATTGACATATAACACCAGAGATTACCACTTGGACCCTAGAAACCTGTGATTTTTGAGCTTTCTATGCTTTCTGGCACTGACCCCCAAAGGAACACTGCTTTTGACTTCAGACCTTGGAGAAGGCTTCCAAATTTAAGTGATGGTGTTAAAGTCACGGGTGTGTAGTTAGAATAGAGGTGTGTAATTTCACATGGTGAAGGGTTTTGAATTTGAAGGTTTTAGAATATAGTAATAGGTATGGGACAAGATGGAAGATTTTGGGTGTTGTCTCCTTTCTGTCTTCTTCATGATTTCAGGTAGTAGTTTCTGGTTGGACAGTTAGTGCTGCAGTGCAGGCCACAGCTGTTTGGTTATTGAGTCAAAAGTATAAATAATATAGGTGTTAGTTTTCTATTGGGCTGTTTAGCTTTAAAAGACCTTGTAACTAGCTAGATTCACCTCCATTTTGCTCGCTTTTAGCTGGTAGCTAGAAATGTTCCAGAACTCTCTATACTTTAGATAAGATTTAATAAACAACCAAGCCCGAACACGAGAAAATTTGTCTCCTTCATGTTTTTAATCCTGGCTCAGAGTGAAGACAGAAGAAAATGAAGACAAGCCAATAATTAAGTGGTGCAAATACCACCTTTACATACCACCAGCTGTATATGCACACAAACCCACACCTATACACACATGTATAAACACTTCCTACTAAAATGCCATATTTCTTCTGTCAGGTCTCACCTTCTCAGAGGTTTGCACATGCTGTTTCAAAATACAGTCTGAACAAATTAACGCTTTTACCTTCATTTCTAGATTAAGATTGTTCATTGTGAAGAACAATTAGCACCAGCTGATGGAGTTATTACTTTGGTTGAGCTTTAAAATCAGTACAAAGTTCACAGTAAGTTTGAAGTTACTACAGACTTGATATTTTTTTTTGCCAACACAAGAGAGGAGATGTTCCTATTTCCTCCAGGAAACATGTAAGTAAATTCCAGAATTCATTAAATGTTTGTGCTCTGCCTATTCCCTGGGCTGCATGATGAAAGATCCTGGACAAGTCAGCACAATTGAAGTTAAACATTTCCAGCATTCAAGAATAAAATGTTGACCTTTATCATCTCAAAGAAATTCAATTTTTTTAAAAAAACCTCACCTTTTCCTTTAAGATTTAAAAGAAGAAACTTACACACAGGGGGATTTCGAAGTTTTTCCTCTTAAATTTATCTTTATTATTTGTAAACTCCTGCATCCTCTCAGCACAAGGAATTAATCAGTTCTTCTCTGAGCTTTTCCATTTTCCTAGCCAAACATCTGCACTTGCCTTCCCCCATCTGCTGTTCTTGATGAGTTAGTTTACCACCTCAATCACAGCAACTTCCTTTTCAGTTTCACTAAACAATAGACTGGTGCTCTCCTGAATGAGGTTGCCTTCTGTCTTTTCTATCATTCCATCTTTCCCTCTTCACTAGCCTGAGGGGATAAGAAGAAACAACACTAGCAAAAGCTAATCTCCTTCAGTCTAAAAGAGAAATTTGTTTCATTCTCAGTAACTCTCCATGCTAGTTTTTAAGATTAAGATATGAAAAATAATAAGACAAATGCAAAGATAAGAGCAAGGGCCTCAGGTATATATATATATGCATGTATGTACACATATAAACACTTGTTTTAAAGCAGACTAGGAAGAAGGCCATTCTACACTCCTAACACATTCCTAAAAACCACTGTAACTACTGTTAAACATTTACTTGGTTTTGCCTGGGTGCAGTATTACCCAATAGGCCATTTCTATTATATTTAATAAAGTAAGTGTGATGAGATGCTAAAGTAGCCAGAGTTGACAATTCATGACACATTTTAGTCTCATATGTATTGCCCAGGTTATACAAACCTGTAAACATAAGAATCTTAAATAAAAAATACAACAAATCTGTAGTACATGAATCCCACAAGCTGAAGAGCCTAAGGGCAGTAAACAAAACCTACATCCTATTTCTGTAAGTCTCACTGTTTTGGGAGTTGCTAGGACCCAAGAATGGATCAGCAGATCAGGAACAGGATCAGACTGAGGAACAGAACTTCCCCAGCTGCAGACTCAGAAGCTTTGAAACTAAACCACCCCACCATTTTATCATCTTGCTGTACATTAAAATAAAAGACCTAAAAGAATTTTCTTAAACTACAGTTAAAAAAAAAATTATGTAATTCCTGCTTTCCTTGCAACTAACACACATGAGCAAACTCTGAAGTGCGTTTCTTGGGAATTTTTTGTTATTATTGGAATGGTGTGTGAGCAACTGGAACTGTAAATCTCATGCCAGCAGTTAATTCCATAATGACTTGACTCACACAATGATGTTAAACCATTTCTACACAGACTTTTATGCTTTGTGTAGGATCCTCTTTTGCCATTACCAGCACATCAGTGCCTTACAACAGTATGGAAAGTATCACGAAATTTAGCTAATAGGAATCCATATTACTCTCTAACCCTTCTTCCAGGAAGGGGAATACTGCTATGTGTAATATTTTCTTCTAACTTTCAATTTATTTTTTAAATTAGAAGCAGCAAGCTCAATGTCTTCTTTCACTTATGGGGGAAAAGAACAGTTGGGAATGTTCTTGAACATACTTGTTTCCCCATGGGCATTTAATTCATAATCTAGAAACACTTACCTACAAAATAAATAACACTATGCTTCCAAAGTCCCCCCTACATTTTCAATCACAGTCTTGAGGTTTGAGTCTTTTGCCATCTAAGGACTCCTTTTACAATGCTAAGCCTTGTGCTTCTTTTAAGCATTGGAAACAACTGGTGATGTGACAAAATTCAGGACTACTCTACAAATTGAAAAGAAAAAAACTGCAAAATTTAGTTGTTAAAACCAGAGATGTGACACTGTTCAGGTCACTGTGAGGTGACAGACTTTCTGAATAAACAACAAACACACCAACACTGAACTCTTTCCTATCAATATCTCCAGATATCTATCACCCACTGTTTCTAAATTGCTAAAACTAACTTCCTTCACTGATTTGTCCAAGAATTGTAAAATGTTATTTGAGTAATATATTCACCTCTGCAGATAAATACTGGTCCAGACTTTTTGAGTTTGAGAGGAGAACAGAAGCCAAATCTCCTAGTAATTCCTTAAAATATAATTTTAACATTTTTTACTTCACCCTTCCTCTTTTTATGTATAATCCTTCACAAATGAGAAGGATTCAAAACACTGGGAGAAACGGCTCTCCTGAACAGCCACAGCCATCCCCCAGCCACTCCAGGGTTTGCTTTTTGTTGCCCACTTCTCATTTCATGTATGTTGAGCAGAGGACTGAGAAAAAGCATGCAGCCACTAACAATCCTCCTGGGGACACCTTCAGCAAGGTGCAGTCTGTGAAACAGGTGCTTCACTCTTGTCTCATCATTTACATCTTTAACATCTGGCTGCCTTCTTTCTACTTGCAAGTGCAATCCTCTCCCAACAGCATGACTCACTGTGTTTTTGAGGGAGGGATATTCCTATTTTTGGGACAAAGGCACAGTCATTCCCTTGGGTAGTGCTAACAACAACAGCAAGCAGTAGCAGAAGCCCACTAGACAGGGTAAGGTAGAAATCTCACAGCCCACTCGCCCTGTTAAGGCACTCCTTGCCTGCCTCCAGCAACCTGCTACTTAGAGAGAGAGACGGACAGTCCATTTTAACACCCTTCTAAAAACTTCTCCCAGTTTCTGTGCAGTTGTCTGAGCTAGTATAAGCTGCCGGGAGATATACTAGCTTACAGAAACAAAGTTTCAAAGGTCAGCTGTGCCTTATTCAAGAAAAATAACAAAAAAGAAGTAATCTCATTTTGCTTGCAAGCTACCACCCAACAAAGACATTGAAAGCCATTTATTCTTTCACATAAGGTGGAAACAGCAAAAAATACTGTTCCCATTCTCTAATAGGAATTAGAATTTTCTAATATGAACACACAGCTCTATTGTAATTTCATTGTTTTCTGAATAGAAAACAAATAGAGCACAGCCTGTAGAACGAGAATTTGCTTCCCCTTACATGCATATCTTGCAGTCATCAGTCTGAAATGTCATCTGCTATCCAATCACACTTTTTGAAGCTCTCTGCTACCAGCTTCCCATTTTACTAACTTAGTATCAGCAAATATTTTGAGAAGGTTAAGAGACTGTAAATTAAGATAACAAAATAAGAACTCTCAGAATTGCCTCACTAGCTCTTTTACACTTATGGAGAAAGGGAAGACAACATGCATATTTTTTTCCACAAAAGTGACTAAATAGCAGCAACATTTATATAAAGGGGAGAGCACAGTTCAACATTTTCATATGCAATACAGAAGACTATAACAATATAATTATGAAACTCCCTTTCAAATTTAGATCTGAAAGCACAGGTTCATACTTCAGTCTCACTAAGTCCCAGGATATGCAAACATAATGCTGGCAAGCCAAAGAAACTCTAACTTGTTGTATCAGCCCTAAGGCACAGATATAAAAGGTTATTTTCAGGACTTCCTACAGCTTAGAAAAGGGAAGCAGCCAGAGAAGCCCTTTCTTAAAACAAGTCTTCAGAAATCTCTGCAGCACTGAACAAGATTCCCCTCCTTCACACAGCCCCCTAATTACCTTAATTTGAACGTATTCCAATAAACAGCTAGAAAGTGAGCATAAAAGGAATGAGGCTGCTCACTCTCCCATTCCTACTCAACAGGAAGGAAGTTTTCTTTAGAGAAAAAGTTTTGCTTGTTATCTAGCTGATAGCTAACAAAAAATTTAGGAATCAACAATACCATTACCATCCCACTCCTCCATTTGCAGCTGTTGAATTACATACTTTTTTTTTAAGCTTCTGAGGAACGCTTTTCTCAGTCACTTTTCTGGGTTGTGATTTTAAACAAACAATTAAAGAGACGTGTATCAGGAAATTTAAAGTATATTTTACTGGCAATTTACTGTCATTTCCTCCTCACTTTCCCCCAAAGAGCACGGAATTTTAATGGGAGAATGTGAAAGCTTATAAAACCATCACTGAGGGTGCAAAGTTTTAAGAAGGGAATGTTTAATATTAGTTAAGCAAC